>NW_005842058.1:658991-661361 GCF_000455745.1 Alligator sinensis
TGCGGAGAAGTTCCAGGGGCCTTCCCCCCCCCCCCCCAAGTCATCTATTTACTTACTCCTTTGCCATTTATTGTACTACATGTACATCAACTCTGTCGAGCTGAAATAGTACTGCCTGGAGTGCTCGTGCAGTCATCCCCAACCAGCAAAGGATGTCTCAAGACACTGTAGTGGAACCAGACATGCATCTCTTGGGCAAGGCGTGTCAGGCAATTTGGGAGTCAGGGGAAAACCTTGTCCACACAGAAGAAGAAAGTGTTAGAGAAAGCAGAAGCCAAACTGGGAAATAACTGGGGGCGAGGCTGACTTATTTCAGGTCCTATTAGAAGAAAGGGTTTTACATTATCTGTGCCAGCCAGAGATTTCAACCCCTGCCCCTCCAATTAGGCTTCTACATAGAAACGCGACTCCTCAGAAGGAATGATGGCTTTACATCCCCCACAGGAAAGGACATCTGGCAGCTGTTGATGAAGGATTAAGCCTCTGGGATGAGCCTCCTCAAGGATGGTTCTCCCCCAAATACCCCAGTAGAGGCATCCCGTAACCTTGGAGAAGTCTTCTTTGGTACCTAAATTGCAAGCCCCTGGACTGATGCTATTCTGACTGGTCTCCACCCCACTTCGTCTTGCTGCCCGCATCAGAGCAGGACTGCAAGAGTGTCGACATAAGGGTCCCTTTGTATTATTGCTAATTCAGGAGAACAAAAAGAATTAAAGTTACCCTCCATCATGAGACTTAACGTGTGCGCACAGTATTTTCTCTCTTTTTTAGTTCTTATTCACAACACGAGGGACAGAAAAACTAGGCTGTTCTTTTTGTGCGTTTAAATAGGAAAATAAGTTATTCTGATATTGCTGGAATTCAGATATTCAGAGTTTGAGGGAAAATACTCATTTTTAAAATTACACTCGCTACAATATTACAAGAACTAGCCAAACCATTGTTACAGGAGTTTAATTCTCATTTCCATAGGAAATTGGTATATTGGGGGTGGGGGCACGGAAAGAGTTATTTTCAGTGCTGACTGGGAAATTTGAACCCAACACACGATGGGCAACCTTTATTGCCAAGCAGTCACTAGAAGTTTCAGAAAGATGGCAAAGGACTGACAATACAAGACAGAAGAAATCCAGCCTACAACCCAGGCATCAAGATGACCCCTCTTACTAGTTGAAGACACCCCTCCCCAGCCTGCCATTAGACTGATCATCCACCCATTAAATACAACATGAAACCTGGGATGTCAAAGGAGGATGCATGCATGCAATTACCCCCAAGTGATTGCTGTGCCAGTTTTAAAAAGGTAGCATCCTCTGGGATTTTTATGGGAGTGAGGATATTCAATCTTGATTAACAGCAGCCGCTACCGTGTTACCACGAGACTAGAAATGAACCCTAGAGCTGTCCTGGGGAAGCGTTTACCTGATGTTACCTGTGTGGCAGATACTGGAAGTCTCAGGTACCCCTTCACATACCCTATTAAATTTGAAATGAGAACGGATGACACATGACAGCATCTCTCAATACAGAGAAGGATAGGAAGCCTGCAGTCAAATGCGTCCCAATTTAGAAAGGGTCTGCAATTCTGGAATTTGCCTGCTGAAGGAAATCCTGAGGATTATCCAGTCTCCTGGATTAGTCACATATATAGCCTCAAGGATTTGAAGTCTCTCTAGAATTTCTTATGAGACTACCTAGCTTTCAAAGGAGAAGGGAAGTTGATTAACACTGAAGGCAGGCAGTTTCCTCCATGTTAACTGAAGCCACTGCCTTTATGCTTACTGTGGGCCATGTTTTAAGAGAGCCCTGCTTGGGGGCAGTGCATGAACAGAAGAGGAGGGCCAAGCAGGAAATTCAGGAGACTTCATGAAAGGGGAAAGAAAAAAGGATGGTCTTAAAGCCGTTGCATCTTAATGCTTCCCAGGGGGTGGCAAAGAACGTATTAGCTGATACAATACTGAAAAGTACCAGAGCACACAACAGCAAAAAGATAACAATGCATCAAGTAGCATAGCTAGGAAGCATGGATGCATTTGAAATAGAGTGGAGTAGGAAGATGTTGTAAAATATAGCTTAAAAAGGCAATAATAAGCTGTGTTATCAGCTAGGATGAGATAAAGGGATACTGAAGGGACTGCAACAGGATTCTCTGCCAACAGAACAACAAGGACGTCTGTCATGCAAGTCAATATATTGCCTCAGCCGATAAGTATGCTCTGAAGCAAAAAGTGGTAACATACTTTCAGACAAGTCCAAACCCAGATAGGAATAAGTCCTCCATACTCGCTACATCCCTCTGCCTCTTAGCTGCCCTTCGTGCCAAAGGCCTATTCACTCTAATCGACTTCCCTTCCCCCCCCCCCCCCCCCG
>NW_005842058.1:661400-668832 GCF_000455745.1 Alligator sinensis
TTTCTCCACAAAACGGCGCCCCCCCCCCCCCCCCCCCGCATCGTTCTCAAGCGTTGAAACAAGAAGTCATTCAACCCTAAACCCCATGTTTGCACTAGCAGCATACCACTTCACACCAACCCATTGAAAGAACCATCTTCACCAGCTCAAACACAGTCCTCCAAACACAGGCAGCAGTAAGCTGATGTAGGACATCTGTCCAGCACTTGTGGTTATGGTTCATGGGTGTCATTAATATTAAAGAACCAATTAGGACGTGGTCATCAATCATCTGCCTCCTGTTGCTTCTGGGTTCACAATGGAAGCTCTCTTACACATTCATCTTTGAGGCCAATTAGAATCATAGGCATGTGGGGATAAGCAGCCGTGACTTTGCCCTTTGCCCCTCCAGTTCATTATGAGCCTGTCCTCCATGTACTGCTGCCACATGCCCAGAGCCTCAGCAATTAGGCTCTCAAGGGATCTTTGCATCCCATTGCTCGAGTTTAAAAGGAGGGGGTAAAAAAAAAAAAAAAAAAGAGTCTTCTTCAAGCAGGAGATTATGGAAACAATTGCCTGGCAGTTCAGTCTGAAATCCCCCAAGAAACTACATACTGTTCTGTTTTCCAAGAAGAAAGGATGGTCTTGTGGCTAAAATCACAGCCCTGAGACTAAAATCCCAACTCAGTTTTTCCGCTCTGCAACATATGCTCCCTCAGGAACCAGATAGCCACAAGAGTTCAGCTACTGCTTAGGCACCAAAAGGAAGCAGCTAAGAATGTCCTGCAAGCTCAGGATTTTAAGGAAAGGGGCTGCCCTGAAAACAAACCTCTAGGTCAGGCTGGGCACAGTTGATTCCCAATACTTGCCCATTTTCAGGGCACAGATGCAAGTTAAGCACTGGGAGAATCTGGCCCCGATTTTCTGTGCCTCACTTCCCCTTGTAACATTAGTACCCCTGACCTGTAAAACCAAGGATTTATTATTAAGCATCTATCCAGTTGCATCTATTTCAATTGAAATCTCTGCGAAATAGAGACCATCTCCTGCTGTGTGAGGGGCGATATACAGATAATGGGGCACTCACTATGGCTGGGATGCTCAAGTGACCCTGTAATGCAGATAAAAGGTGGTCAATAGTATAACATATTATCCCGCTCTCTAGTGGTTTAGACTGTGCCAAAAAACTCCCTTTATTCCTAAACTCGACAATCCATGTAGGGACAGCAAGTCAGCCAAAGCTGTGCACTGAGCACACTTTTCTCTTTATATTACCCAGAGGAATGAGATGCTATTATGAAATCATTAAATTAATAACTTGGTAATATAGGCAGATATATAAAACAATCTGTTCGTAGAACAAAAGAAATTACTATGTTCCAAACATTCATAATTTAATTTAACAGTGAATTAAAGCCACATACATAATTTTAGCCTCAAAATGTCAATAGAATTATGTAAATACAGCATGGCATGCTAATGCTATGCATGTGTGAGCGCGCCCAGAGCACGTGCATGTGTGTGGTTTGAAGTTCCCCCCCCATGTGCGGGCACCTACTCTCAGCACCAAACAACCAATTGACAGAAACAGATTAGATTCCTGGCATTTAATTAAGAATTTATTAAGCATTCAAAGCCTTCTACAGGAGGAAATAATACACATACACGAGATGGGAATTATTCTGTGTGTAGTCAAGGTACAGAGAATAAACAAGCGAGCAAGAGGGTGAGGGGCTCAGAGACTTAATGCTTGCAAGAGGGGGCATGGCTTGTATCCATATGCATATTCCATCTATGGTGAAGGAGCCGGGGTGAAGTTCACCTCCGTCTGGACTGCTAGTCCAAGGCTCACATCACTGATGCTCTCAAAATTAGTACTGATGGGGTGTTTGCCGTTTCTGAAGTGGAGGCAGTTTTCATTTACAGGGCACAAATGCAAAAGACAGCTGGTGCAATTGGCACATAAAAGGGCCAAGTCATGTTAATATGACAGCAACACCCTGAAGGTATCAACAAAATCAGTATTATACCTTGCAAGTGTTTCAGGAAACAGTATTGGACTAAGAATAAGAAGGGACTTACCCAATAAATAAAAAGCAACTTCTTAGGTTTGTACTATACTTATTGGACTACACTGCCCTTAAAAGGAAAAAAAAAAAAGAGATACACACCCATTTCTCACCCCTTATATGCAGGAGTCTTAGCAGACCAGGTGGTACACACTGCCCCAGCCTGCACTGCTAACCATTTTTCTTAAAAAGTTGTCTCCAGGGCTGTCAATCTGCCAGCTTTCATCCGCTCAAAAATGCAAAGCAAATATTATACTGCAGTGGCTTCCGAGTCATGTAAAACTCGACCTGTATCGTTCTATCATCTCTGCTGTTATTCTTTCCCCATGCAAGCTCCTCTCCTCATGTGGAAATGAAAATCCTCAGTGCCTCCGAGCAATTTAAATGCCCTTCTCTGGACCTTTTCCATTTCTTATCTGTCTTTTCAGAGACAAGGGAAATCGTAACTGAATACAGTCTTTAAATCAACTGAAAAAAATCCTACCCTGATTATTTATTTATTTTTACTTCCATTTGTGCTACCTACTACTTTTCCTTTTGACTGAAATTAATTTGCCATAATTTATGGGAACATATTTTGATTGCTTTTGATTAAGTTTAACAAGCTGAAAAAAAAAAGTCTTCAGCATCAGACATCAAAGCAAACAAATCCGTTTTCTAGGCCCACTTGTGCATAATTAATAAATGCTGTCATTTCTCGTACAGTAAATATATCTATTATGTTACAATAAAGTGTTGTAGTAATTAATGCATGTAGCCAAAATACATTCTGGATAAGTTCACAGGACTTCAGAGCGCAAGCTGTTCATTTGCACAATTCCCAGACAGCAAAGGGATTGTCAAGGCTTTGAAACCTCTTCATTGACGGGAGGAAGGGCCATTTTTAAAAGGTGAAGGTGCAAAATGCTTTGTATTTAATAGAGGCGCCTGGAAGACAAAGCACGATTCCATTTGAAAGACAGCAATGACGACTGCAGCTATGCTCAAGTCCAGAGGGCTCTGGCTATGCAAGGTGGCAAAGTTATCCCCATGCTAGTAAGCCTGGCCTGATAAAAAAAAAATCCACACACAAGTGCTGAAGTCATTTTCCTGGCACGTGCACCTGACTACATCATCCCAATTTCAATTTGTTCCTCCTCCTGCATCATATCATATTCTGTAACCTACCTTCCCAAGCCTTCCATCCCAGCACCTCCCACCTTATTCACGACAGTTGGTCAGAAGACAGATTTATTCATGGTGTAGGTTTTAAATAAAGTTTTAAAAAAAAAAGATTAATGCACATAGGAGTGAGAATATCTACAGCTTCATTGGATGATAAGAGCTAGGATTTTCAGGGGACCCGATTTTGATTTCACCACATTGGTAGAAGTCTGATGCAATTCTGAAATCAAGTACGTTCTTCAGAAAGGTAGTCAGTCCTTCTCCAGACTAGGAAAGGGGAGCAATCATTCAAATCTTAAACCAACCCTGAGGTTAAACCTCAAGACCACATTACTTTGCATAATTTTTCCCTTGTCCATCAGAATCCCTCTGTATCCCCACCAGTTGTGGCATGGGAAGATGGAAATGAAACAAATTTTGGAGAACTAATGTGTAAAAAAAAAAGTGACAGAAAACTCCTGAAGGGGACAGGAGAAAAGAGAAGAACTATACAACACAACTTTGGACAGTTGATACAGATTCTTAAAACATTAAATATTTATAGCTCCTTGCTTGTAGCTTTAAAAGGAGAGGTGCAAACTGAACAGAGGTTATCGTCAAGGTAATTAAAGAGAGAAGCAGATGGAAGTTTGTGACCAGCAATAACAACCGCAGCAGCAAGAAGCACCCGCCTGGCCCAGCGGCAGCTACAGCATGACACAGAAGGCTGTAAGGCAGGAGAATGGCACACACGGCTTCATAAGCCATCACGATGCTGAGACTCCGGCAGCGGGGAAGAAGTGAAGAGTTGGGCTGCAGTGCACATGCCAGGGAGAGCAATGAGTGCCTGACATGTCCCCAGTCAACCTCAGAGTTTCAGCTCCCCATGTCTGCTGGGAGATAACGGGAGAGAGCATGCTGCAAAGCATGTCAGGCTAACCATGGTTTTATTTAGCCTATGGCAAGCCAAAAAGCAGAGGCTCCTACATCCCCATCTGCCAAGATCATGGACAACTGGTGCCTCCCGAGTTGTGGGGGGCACTTACCCCCTTCCCTGCCCCCCCTCATTGGCCAGTTGGCAACTGGGGGAGTCCCCCTGTGGCCAATTACACTGATGCAGGCAGTCCGACTGTGCCCATCCAGAAGTGTGCCATGGGGGAAAACCTCCCCCATTCAGCTCCATCAGCCATGGGAATTGCACCTCCGGGCACCCCCACTCCTTGACTGGTGCTCTCAGGGGGGGCACCAGCACTCTTGCCTGCCCCCCTGCCTGTCACCCAAGCAGTGAATGCTAGATGTCTAGGGGTACAGCAGCACTTAGGGGGTGCATGTGTACCCCCTACACCACCACTGGCTTAGATTTTTTTTAATTTTAGTAAGAGTGAAATTATGCAAGAAGAAATGGCTTTTCATAGTGAGAGGGTGGGCTAGAGAAGAGGGACCTCACAGCTTACCTAATTAGCCATCAGGTAGAAGACCTACAACTCTAGGCCCTGACCCTTTTCTGCTGGTGGATTCCATGTATCCCATTTCCACCCCATGCGCTGTACAAGGAGAAGAAGTTATAGAGATTAGAGGCTCCAGGTTCCTATTTCCCCTCGGACTTGGTGTCTCAGTTCAGTGCTTGCTTTCAATTTTATTTGTGGATTAGGCCCCAAAACTAACCAGAGGGAGCCAGAAGCAGCAACTTTAACAAAGGATCTGACCCAGCACAAATCCCTGACCTTCAGTGCTAGCTTCCCCAGGCACTGGGAGCATATGGCACACTGGCAGAGGATGTCTTGGTCCCTCTGCACAGGGGGGAAATCTGTGCAACACAAGTCCCCTACTACCATGCAATGGAGTTAGCTGTATGGGTATGTGCATGGCTCTTCAGATCCAGAGTCCTAGGGTTTAATCAGCACAATCCTCCAAGCAAGTCCCAAGAAAGGAAGCCGATGGACAGTTAAAGACCAGAGTTGACTGGACCAGATGGATGCCCCAAACAAGTCATGGCCTCAGCAGGGCTCATGCAACACAAGACAGAAGTGTGAGCTTGAGGCATAACAGCTCTGGATCAAGCTTATCCAAGGAAGGGAAGACCCAAGCTGCACTATTTGCTCCTAGAAACAGTTCTTGAGCCTCTTCCGAGGAACTGAGGGGATCCCCAGCTGATGCAATTCAGCCCAAAATAACTGTGGGGGGGGACAAAAAAAAAAAACACACACAAAAACCAGGTTTCCCATTTCAAAGACCCAGACCTATATTCAATTCTGAATCCTCCTCAGCCTACAGAGAGGATGGAGACACCCACTGCTTTCCATGTTATGATGCTAGGGCTCAGCAAAAAGCCCACACAAGCTTCTCAATAGCAAACCTTTTCCATCCCTGCACAGAATCAGTAGCAGGCAGCTCCTCAGCAGACCTTGAACTCCAGCTGTTATTAGTGTCAGTTCTTCAGCAAAACTATTGCTGTCAATTAATCCTTTGAGGGAGCTGAAGCCCCCCAGGCTGGGGATGTCTGAGCATTAGATGCACATACAGAAGCCACAGCTCTTGCAAGCAGCCATTGACTTCCTTTCACACTCTATGCAACTTGGACTCTACTAGGTACATAACATCTGCATACAGCAGCATGAAGTGGGAGAGCAGGCAGGATACCTGAACAGCAGCCTAGGAAAACAGGTGGCAGGCTTCAATCAAGTCCAAGAGTCTGCAGTCCTCATTCTCTGATATCCCATACTCCAGTGCAGTCACTTGGACCGAAACACTAACCCTTACTTTCCTCCATCCCCCAGGTCTCCAACCTGGCAGGGGAAACACCATGTATCTGGGTCCATGACAGCAGTTTTCCTTAAGCATTCCCAGGGATAACTCTTCTTCTGGAGTGTTTTAGTACCCACCAAGGTGTTGGGGCTTAAAGCCTACTTTATGGAAATGTGAGGCTCCTCTCTAGCTTGCTTCTGCAGCCATACAGCTGAGGACAGGCAAAATTTGGGGGCATCCAAACCCCAAGCCTCCGGGCCTTGGCCTGCACATAGGATGCCTGGCAAAAAAGACTTTGGAAATATATCTGAAGCCCCTGGTGCAGGTGAAGGATGTTTGCCAGTTGTAGGGCCACTTATGGTTCTGGACCAACTCATGGATTTGGACTTGATTTGGCTTTGAACATGAAAAATTTCTTTAAAAGCAAATCTACTTTGCACTGGTATTAAAGGTCACAGGGTAAGGTAGTGGGGAGCCCCTGAGGATGCAACAGGAGTGAATAGAGGACCACCAGCCTGGGCAACAGCTAGTCTAGATGAGCCGACAGCACTGGAGTCCGTGCAGACATACTGATTCAGAGTTGGCAGCCTCTGGCTTCTCCCCTCAGCTCCTTTTTCAGCCACTCCAGAACTAAGTGTAGCCCTTCCACTAATACTTCTGTCAGCTACATTAAGAGATGCTTTAATACTCATTGTTTGCATGTGCCAAGTGCCCTAAATCTGCCTGTGCTGCCTCTGCCCATGACAGGGCACATGCTTGGTCCAATATTAGACTTTGCACTCTTTTGTTTCAAGGCATAAGAACACATTGCAGCCCTTCTGTGCCCCTTTCACCCTGCAGCACTTCAGAAATGCAAACTCAAGCAACTCTGCCCCACCTAGAATTAACCAGATGATTTTACTTCCTGGTTATAAAAAGGAAGCCAAACTAGATAATCAGTTGGTGCTTTCTGGACTTTCATGCCCACTACTTTCTTTAGGGGTCACAACATAGGCCTGCTCATGTGAGCCATGGCAACAGAAGCAGAAGTTTTCCCCAGCTTCTGCACTGGGTAGGCAAGAATACTTCCCATTTCACAGGCAAGGCCACCAAGGCGTAGGATAAGGAATGGCTTATTGAAAGCCATATTGGGGGTACTCTCTCCTACCTTGGGGGGTCTTCAAGACAAGGCTGGACAGATATTTGGCTGGGGCAATGACCCCAGCACCCCCTGGGGGGGGGGTCAGACCTGATAATCTGTTTAGGTCCCTTCTGACCCCAAACAAGATGATGCGATATTCCCACACCCACCCCTAAAGGCAGTGCCAGGGCAAGGACTCCATGACACGGATCACTCTGCTCTAATCACCCATCCATCCCACTGTGGGCAGTACTGGCAGCCCCACTACAAGGAAGCCTTCCCTTAGTACTGGGAGACTGCCATTGGCAAGTCCAGAAATGAGTGAAAAGGCAGCACAGAAGTCAGGGAAAGAAGGCCCCTTTACTCAAGCACGATA
>NW_005842058.1:668863-682798 GCF_000455745.1 Alligator sinensis
AGCAAGATACACATGAAGAGGAGGATCCATCCATGGCAGGATGGGGTCTTTGAGGCAGGAACCTTGACACCCAATTCCTAGCATGGCCACGCTGCACTGAGAATAATTTGAGGCTGAATATGAACAAGCTCCTCGGTGTCCCTCCAGTCAAGAGCCTTAACTACATCAGTAAATTTACCCAGCTGCATCCACCAGACCAGCTAAGGATCAATAGCAGATCCAGCTCCCCCCAAATCAGATGCCTGCCCCTTATGCTGAACAAGCACAGCATGTTAGAGGGATGTCAGAAGACCTCCAGTAACTTAGCTTTTCCTTTGTGCAGTCAAACAATGAATGAACAATGAAGTTAAACAAGACAATTGATTTTTATATTACTCCACAGCACTTCACTCTATTGTTTTGGAGAGGGGAGCCAGCACTGCCTACCTGGTCAGGAAAGATTTAAACCACACCATGCCTGCAAGGCTCCAAGCTCAGTGCAGGAAATCATTGGAGCTCATAGAAAGAAAGGTGACCCAAGCAATAAAATCAGCAGGAGTGATGTTCAGCAATGTTGCTCTACACAACATTGCAAGTGCAGTTTAACCTCAACTCGGCCTGCCAGTTGGGATCCCCAGCACACTTCTACCTGTGCCTCAAATCCTGAACCCACACATGCCACCGCTGGGATCCCTACTTGCAGCTTGGTTGATACACTGCAGTGCCCATGTACCACATGCACAGCTAGGCCAGCCTTATGATTTCTACCTCCTTAATTTGACAGGTAGTAGGAAGACACAAGCCAGCCACTTAGCCTGACACTTAAGACAACTAAGGAGTTTGTTGCAGCATCCTCATTTCCTATAGCACCCTACACATCTTGGGCCTGTACCACCTTCACCTGCTTTTTTGATTTCCTAGTTCTCAGTAACTGGCCTCCTATACCCTGCCTTGTGACAGTACAACAACTTAGCAATAGACCATGCAGCTGCAGTGCTCAGACAACCCCAACACCTCCACCTCCCTGTCCCCATGCCTGGGAGATGCTAGTCAAAGACCAGGCAATTGCAAAGCATTTACATGCTTTATTCCAGCTCTCTCTGGTGCATTACATTTACTTCTATTTTGAGCAATTCAGCAGAGGGCAAAGTTATTTATAACAAACCAAACTTCACCTCTGAAGCCCCAGTGCCATTATCTTCCCTTTCAGAGGTTTGCTCTGGGACTGGGTGGTTGCATTAATTTTACCAAATGTCAAAATTCTTCATATGAACTGCTGGACTGGGTCAGATCATTATTGCCCAGTATCCTAGCTCCAGCATCTGGCCAGCCTTTCCTGGGCAAGTAAGAGTGCATCCCTTTCTCTTTTTAAGAGCTGTGGCTTTGATAATCAAATTCACATTTTGGCCCTCAACTCCCAGCCTGCCATGCTCTTGCCATTCAAGTTCAGTTGTTAGTCTCAGTGATTACAGGAATGGGAGTGGAGGGCATAGGGAAAAGGGATTTTTTTATTTATTTATTTTTTTTTTTTAAATATTTAGTCAGTAGAATTAGCAAGATAGCAGTGTTAAGAGACAGTAACTTAGCACTCAGCAACAGGGACTGCTGCATACAAATTGCCTGGGATTTGGCTTGTGCCTGCTGGTTCTCCTGCAAGAGACAGCATAGAGAAGCTCCACTTACCCAGTGTTGGGGCTCTAGGTGGAAAAACAAGTACATGGCAGCTCACAGTCCTGGCTAGCATAGCCCTAGAGACCATTTGCAGCCAGCAGGGTTTTGTTTTTTTTTTGACAATCAAGTATGCTCATGCAAGCTCAAGGGGCCGGCAAGACCCTGGCCCAGACAGCTCAGCCACAACACCCATGTCATGGGTGGCCTCCCTGAGGCCATCAGGCTTGGCACAAATTTAGTGGAGTCCTCTCTCGTTTTGTTACAAATATGAACCATTTCCCCCTTCCCTGTGATCTGCAGCAGCTAGAGAGTACTGTTTTATTACACTGGACTACCTGGACTTTGTACAACTCCAGCTGAGAGATGATTCAACTTCCACTTTGACAGCTTATGACATTAATGCAAGATAGCCAGGACCACTATACTTTTACCTGGGACAGGTTCCCTTTCAGCTTAGCACTTCAATGTGTGAAGTCCCTACCTGAATTGGCAGCTCATTTCAGAAGCTACTGGTAAACCCAGGGCCTGCACAGGAATAGGATAGCTGTGAGCTACCAATCCGAGCAAGGGAGGTGCTCTCCAACTGGAGCAGGTCTGGGAATCTAGGTATACAATAACCATTTGCTAAGCACTGCTATGGGGAGGAGAGCACAAGCGCTTGTATTTGAAGGGATTTAAGAGTCAGGAGGAAGAAGGGGGGGGGGGGGGGGAAAAAGATTAACAAACAAAACCCAAAATCCATCAGAGGCTACAAAACAAATTAAAGTCGTTATGGCAACTAGTTTCTGTGGGCAGCAACATGCGTCTTGTGAACGTACAAAACTAATGCGCACCTCGCACTCAGCAGCTAATTAAATAATGCCTTCCAACTCAGTCTCTCTTGGCTACTCCTCCTCCCCCCAGGCAGGGCTGCAAGAAGGGCTCCACTAAAAATCGGTTAGGAAAATGGTCCTCAATGCCCTGCAACAGGTCAGCTGAAATGCTTTTCTTCAAACAAGCAGCATAGTAAGATAGCTGGGTTTCCTTTTCATCCCATTTATTCCTTGGTGCCAAGGTAAAGCCATCTCCACTAAGTCTTCATTCTCAGGTGCCAGCAACACTGAGCATCGTTACCCTTTAAGAGTAATGCCTTGGACACTTGGGGCACTGAGAGAAATCCTTGGGGCCAAGTGTGTTCTCAGCCATCCAAGTACTCCAAATACCATGCACCTCCCAAAGGCTAGACCAGAAGTAGTGGGGGGGGAGGGGTCAGGATTCCTCCCCCTTGTGTCTCGCCTATTCAGATGGCAAGCCCTTTATGGTCTAGTCTGACCTCTTGCTGTGAACATGCACAAGTGCAACACTGCTATAACAGCTGGGGCCTCTTGCTACCTCCGTCCTAAAGCAAAATGGGATTGCCCTGCTTTACAAATACTTATTTATGAACCAAGCCAAGGCATATACTGGCATTTCTAAGGCTGTTCAGCCAAGTTAAAGCATGGCGCTAACACCAAGGTTGCAGGCTGGATCCCTGGTTGGACAGAATTTCTTTAGTTCCCTTTCTGCCTTACTTCTGTATGCATTTGAGCTCCATGTAGGTCTCCCTGCTCCGTGATGGTAGGCATGGCTCTGGCACTGAAGGACCTCCCTTCAATGCCCACCATAGAGATCTGTGCTTGAAAGATAGAGGCAAGTAGTCCAAATCTGGGCTTTCTAAAGACTTGTACATCTGGGTAAGGGACTGTCTGTACAATACAGAAATCCCTACAGTCCCAACATCCTTGTTGCCAGACCTCAGAGGCATCACCCAGCTTCCCACGCCCTCAAATCAGGAGTGGGTAAATTAAAAAAATTTCAGTGGAAATTGGATGAGGCATCTTAGCCATGCTTCTCTGGGGAAATAAGCTGCACATAATAACCACACAAAACATGCACACAGAACAGGATGCTGTCTACACTCGAGCCAAGCTCCCTCCAGGGAAATAAATTCCTATATATATTTAAAGGTTAAGCTGAAAAGAATGCAGTAAGCCTGGTTTCTTTGATTGTTCCCATCTTTTTAAATTAGAGAGAGATGGCAGAGGTGCATGCTACATGCTACATAGGGTGAAGGGAACATCAGAGAAGAACTATACATAAAGCATCAAGATGTGAGCTGCATAAAGTACAGCTTGTTGCCTGGACTGCAGCAACCTAGTGCGCACAAGCATTGCAGCTGTATCAGATGGAGGCCAGAGTAATATCAATGAGGGTGGTTGTTTTGCAAGCAGTGGGGACTGGAGATAGGGACAGCAATTCTAGGTGTACAAAATAAGCCCATTTCAAAGTTGGCCAGGGATGGCCTGTGCCTCCCTAGGATGGAGAACAAGATGCAGGAGAATGCCAAGCTATTTCTGCTTTTGTCTAGAAAGGACTCAAAACTAAACTTCACAGCACAAGCTGTGCACCCTGATCATCTGCTTCTGCAGTTCTCCCCAGTGGGAGAAGACCTCCTATTCCATTCAGATGAGGTGCCTCAACAGAGCAGATGCTTCTCCAGATACCTTGAGTCAGCAGAAGGCTTCCAAAATCCAGGAGGAACAGGCTGCCTACTGGTTTTAGTTCCCAGACAGTGCAAGGTGGATGAAGAGTACAACCCAAGCACTCAAGCCAGTTTAGGGCTCCATCCAAGTTTCTTGCAGCAATCAGTTATTGATAGCTTGTAGGTACATCCCTAGGCAGATGACAGGAAAAGAGCTGGGTTTCCATTTCAGGCAGGAAGACGCTCAGTGCAATGCCTAGGAACAGACCTGGAGCTTGAATTGTGCATGCCCACCCAAAGAACTTTGGGTGCAAACCCAGCAAGCAGCAGGAGACAGTTCACCAGCACCCTTATCTGCATCTACGTGGATAAAGACCACCACAGCCCCAGGGCACTTGCAGTGTCCAAAAACAGCAGCCAAGGACTCCCAGATATCATGCCACTTGCAGAGCTTTACCATGCTAGCACATAGTGCTGTGATCCCTTCCTTACCCACTAAGACAGACCTATGATGGGAAGTATCAGGCTCTTCAACCTTGCTTGAATACATTAGCACAACCCCCTCTTGAACATGAAGCTAAGTCAGCAAACAGGAGCCAGAGGCCATGGGGGCTGCTGAGGACATACAGCTCCTTGTTTCTTCCTGACACCCAAGGGCCTGTCATTTGAGCCTTCTGCCCATCAGTGGAGAAGAATTGACATCATTGTGCTATGCAGCCAACTGGCAGTCAGCAGCGTTGCAAAATGCCTCCTTTGTAAGGGAGAGGCTTGGGAACAGAGCTTTCCTGAGTCAGAGGAACCACATCCCATTTATCAGGCCTAGGATATGCCAACCGAAAAAGGCTGAAAAAGCGAGAGTAGCCCAAGATTTAAACCCTTTCATTGCACTGGCAACACAAAGTCCCACCAGCACTGTTGCAACACTGCAAAATATAGGGTCCCAGCTCAACCTGGAGAATCCTGTTGGGAGCGTGTGTCCATTGACCTCACAGCACTTGGGCAGAGAAAAGCCACTAGCCCTATGGCTTTTCCAAGCTCTTTACTAGGTCTGAGCAAGCATCCACTAAAAAAAAAAAAAAAGCCTAATCCTCACAGCATCCTTTATATGAATTGATAGAAATAATGCAGCAGTAATGAAGTGAGAGCAGAACTTCAGTCACTTCTGTATTTTATGGCCCCTATTGTCATCCATTTGCACTCCCTGAAAGTCCTAGCACTCCATAGGGGTAACCATGGAATCTCATGCACAAGCTGCCCTAGCATAGGACTTTGTGCAATCACTGCAGGCATGAGGGAAAAAAAAATTTTTTTTTTTTTTTATATATATTATTTCCCATGATGGGCCACCAACCCAATTCATCACTCAGCTTTGCAGTGCTATTTCATACCTACCCAGTGCACTTTGTGCACAGCCCTGCCCAGTGCTAGAGAGATTTAGCACTGAGCAACAAGTGTCAACGTATCACCGGAGCCAAGCAGCAAGCAGGGGCTGGCACATGAGAGCACAGCATGCACTCCATGACCCCTGCCCCCCACCCTTTCCTCCCCCATCAGAGACTCACCTCTGTGCCAGCATCCTTGTGAATTATTCTTCACTGCCTGCATGAGTGCCACCTCTTTGCATACGTTAATTAGACTCAGTGGGTAAAATAAAACAGAGTGAAGACTCTAATTCCCTGTCTGTGCACTCATTATAGAAGCAGCAGCAACTGGGATGTCAAGGAGGATTAAAAATGGAGAGCTAGGAAGTTGCATGTTGTTACAGTACAAAGCCTGCAAGATCCCTCCTGCCTTTCTCAGAGTACTGCCTGTTTTATGAGCCACCCACCAGACCTGGGAACTCTGAAATCCGCCCCATGCATTTCCTGCACAAATAACGCAACTCACAACTGTTTTTCTATCCTTCTATAAATTCAGCCATATCCACTCTAGGAGGAATAATGATCTTCTAGTCTTACCACTTGCATAGCACTGGCCAGAGAATCCTACCAACTCCAACCAGTAAAAATCTTTCAGAGCATGAGTCTCAACACCATTGAGCTCAATAACTTCTAGCTGAATTGGTGCATCTTTTTGAAAAGCACCCACAGCCTCAACTTACACACTATGAGCAATGATACATTAAGCAAGTGATGTATAGCACAGTATGTGCGTCAGTCTTCAGCTACAGAAGCCCCTTAAGAATCATAAGCAGAGAAGCAGTTTCATCTCCTAGCCTCCAGAAACACCGACTAGATTCAGGGGTGGGCAAAGTACGGCCCAAAGGTCAGATCCAGCCCACCAGACTATTCTATCCGGCCCGCAAGGCCCCTAAATAAGTTTAGAAAATGAATATTTGTTTGCTCCTGGCTGCCTGGAGCCAAAGGCAGTCAGTCAGACCCAGGGGAAGCCCGTGGCAGGAACCAGCAGCAAGACCCACCCAGCCCTGCCCCACTCCAACCAGAAGCCCCTGCCTAGCAGAGGCTTCTGACCTGGGACTGCAGGGCTGGTCCCGCTTCCCTGCGCTGGAGAGGGAAATGTGGCCCTTGACAGCTTGCCAGAACTCAGTAAACTGCCCTCCACCCAATGTAATTGCCTGCCCCTGGACTAGATGTTATCAACATACCAGGAACCAGAGCTCTAATACCATGGCTTGGGTATTGGTAGCTCACAGCTTGGTTAAAGCCAGGGTAACACTGTGCATAGCTGAAAAAACTGTGCTCATCTTGCTTGGGAGGTAGTTTATTCTCACTGTAGAGTCCATGATCTATTTGGAGGAACAGGATCTAGGAAGGAGACTCAGCAGCTTGCATTTGGTCAGTCTCTAGCTTGCTCAGACTACAAGAGCCATGCCTACATTGATGACTGCCTTAGGTACACCATTCTGTTGCCAACGCTACTCCAGACATGTGGAAGCTGCCGTAGCAGTTTTACTTCAAGCCATACAGAAGTAGTCTAGCCACCTAAAGACCCTGCTGCTACTGCAGACAGATGCCTCAGTGCCAGCCCAGCAGCAGGCATTTCACAAAACCCAATACAGCATGGGCTGTACCTTCAGGAAAGCAAAAAGGAGCCTGAACCCAGGGAGGTGCCCCGCCATGCTGGGTGTTGCTAATATACAGAAAGCACTGAGCCAAGAGGAAGGGATAAGCAGGCCTAGAGCTTAGGCAGCCATCCCTCCTGCAAAGCAAAAGCAACCATGGAAGCAAGCCTGCAGGACCTTCCCCTGCTCATCTCATGGCATGAATTCAGAGTAATGCCCTAACCTTCAACAATGGGGTGCCAGGGGAAGGTCAGCTTTTAGCCTCATAAGAGCTCTGGATTGAATCCATCACCAAGCTCAATGGGCCAGACAGCAGCTCAACCTCAAGCCTTGCCAGCTGTGCTAAGGAAGCTACCAGTCAAGAGCCTGTGCTGGTAGAATGACAAGCACCTCCTCAAGGTGGAAGCTCAGGTGGTTTATGACCACAGCCAATTCACCATGAGACTCAGGGAACAGACCCAAACAGGTTTCCTCCCCCTTTGCACAGGGTTAAAAAGGACTAAAAGATTGCACAGATGTACCCACACCAACTTGCCTTGAATAACCATCATCAATTGATGAACAGTGCCAAGATCTCCCTTGCTGTAACACTGCTTTAAGACCTGGACCGACCTGCTATAGATTTTTAAACATTTTTTACAAAATGATATGGCCCTTTAAAAAAAACTTTCTAAACCCAATAAATTCCTTTATTAAACTAGCCTACTCATTGTTCCCACCTCACTTCTGGGTAATAGGCCTTATATCAGTTGGCTGTGGTCTTGGCTGCTGGCAATTTATTACAGATGCATTTCATAATTTGCTTTATACAACACACTGTTAAGTCCAATAGTTTCCTCTCTTTAAATTGTTTCTTTGAGGCTGAAGTTTAAAGCAACAAGGCTGGTAGCTGTAATTTTTTCTGGATGGAAGGCATTTGTATAAAAAGCTACAACATGGACACTTACTGGAATTTAAAGCTTTCCTTTTCCACTTTCAAAGGTTTCATCTGGTCTCAAAGTTATTGATCTTATGAGGGAGAGAAAGAAAATGCACTCTAAAGAGACTCCAACATGACATGAGCCATCAGGGTATTTTTTTATTCCCCCCCTGCAACATACTGCAAGTCTTTGCTGCTCTGCTCCAGCCTCTTGGCTCCTCACCTGTAGAAAGGTAGAGTAGGGTACAGCAGGCCATTTAGAAGGGTCCTTTTCATTTCTCTCCCCCTTGTCTTTATAAAAATTCCACATTATCCCTTTCAAACAAGTCTTTCCAAAGTGCCTTCCAGGATTGTTTGCAGATATGGCACCAAGATGCAAAAGCCAAAAAACCAAGACATTATGTATGGTATTGCTCAGTGCAGAACAAGCTGGACCTAACCTAGATGCTTCCCCATTAGTTTGCTGTGAACAGTTTGAGTGACACACTTGGTTTGGAATCTTCTTGTTTTAGATTTAAAACAAAGATCTCTTCTTTGGCGAATACTTACAAAACCAGCAAGCTGGAAGTAGATTGGTAAGCTCTTTGCAAGAGCTGATGTCACAGTCTTGTTCTCCAACTGGCATCTACTGCACGAAAATGGATGGAAAGGCAAGAAAGCTTCTTCTAACCCGATGGGTGGAAGCCCAGGTGGCGATCAGCTGGTTTGTGGAACCACTCCTGTGAGTAGACAAATGTCTCATGATTATTAAAGTCCATTTGCAGAGCTTGCTTTAATTCTGTATTGAGGAGCTCCCCTAAAGTCACTTGCAAGGGAACGGTTATAACAGGAGGAACAGCAAGGGCACTGCACTGTCAGAAGAGGAGGTATCAGTGACATGTTGCCAGGAGAAGGAGGCTGCCTTTTTGCCCATTCCCTCTTTCAGCTTTACCAAAGAGGTAAACTCCAGCCTTTCCAGGTCCTCTGACTAACAGCTTTCCAGGGACTGTCCTGGTGGTATATAAAAGGAGAAACAGCCAAGTTTATTCCCCATGTCTCCCACCCCATAAACAGCAGTAGCATTCAAACATTTAAGTAGAAAGAAGAGCTCCCTTGCACCTGAGACTGGCTCTGAACGATGTACCCGAGGAACAGCAGACTTCCCACTTCACCCACCTAGTCCCAACTAATGTTTAAAGTCTTTTACCAGTGAACCGTCTAAACGAACTCCAGGTATGAAACCAAGTTAACTGGATGCCTCTTTGGAGGGGCAGGCTTTTCAGTACAGATGTTCTGGCATCATGGCCTGACCTCCACACTTCTTCAGCTGGTGTCCAGTGGGACTGCCCAGGGACCAAGGACTCCACTGCATGTGAAGTAGTGTGCTTATGAACAGACCCTGCAAGATGCCTCATTTGTAACAAAGGATATTAGGTGGAGCAGTGACATAAGCCTAAGTTTCCCACACCCCAACCGAATGCCCTGAACACCAACACAATCATTTTTCCTTGTCTCTTAAAATAGGCAAATCTTTTGGTGAGATCTTATCCAGACATGCATGTAGAACCAAGCACCGCAGCTTTTACTTATTGGTCTGGTACAATTGCAAGCAGCAGCTGACCAACAGGAGTGTCTTCTCCCTGCCATCCCCACAGTACTCCACTCCGTTTGGCAAATGGCCGGGGTACAAGTCACAGGAAAAGGGTGACCTCCCCTTTCTCTAGCAGGACAAAGGGCAAGGCTGCAGCAGAAGCACATGCCATTAAGACTATGGTACACCATACTTTCATGGATTTCATAGATTTTTAGGGTCAGAAGGGACCTCAATAGATTGAGTCCCCCCCCCCCCCCGGGAACAAAAAACTTGGGGGACAGCCCCCCCGGCAGGAAAAAGCACTGGGGACAGATGACCCCAGCTAGGTGCTTGTCCAATCACCTCTTTAAAAGACCTCCAAGGTAGGGGAGAACACCATCTCCCTTGGAAGCCCATTCCAGATTTTGGCAACCCTCACCATAAAGAAATGTTTCCTAATGTCTAATCTAAATCTGCTCCCCTTTAGTTTATGGCTGTTGTTCCTAGTAACCCCAAGGGGCAACCTGGTAAACAGAGTATCCCCTATTTCCTGCTGCCCCCCCCGATGAATTTGTAGATAGCCACAAGATCCCATCTCAGCTTTCTTTTGTGGAGCCTGAAGAGATCCCTCAATCTTTCCTCATAGGATCTTACCTGCAGGCCTTTAACCATATGAGTAGCCCTCCTCTGGACCCTCTCAAGGTTATCCACATCCCTCTTGAAGTGCCGTGCCCAGAACTGGATGCAGTACTGCAGCTGCCGTCTTAACAATGCCGCATAGAGGGGAAGCATCACCTCCTTAGACCCGTTTGCGATACACCTTCTAATGCACGAAAGTGCAGTAGGCTTTACTCATCGCTTCGTCACATTGACAACTCATGTTCATTTTGGAGTCGACTATGACTCCAAGATCCCTTTCTGTTGCTGTGCTGCTTAGGAAGTCACCTCCCAGTCTGTAGGTTTGTTGGCGATTCTCCCCCTAGATGCAGCACTTTGCACTTATCTTTGGGAATGTGGGAAGAACAGAAAAGGATGCAGTTTAACAATGTCCAAATCTGCTTCCTGCCCTCCCATATGTTTACTTTGCCCCATAATTTGGTGTCATCCATGAATTTGGACAGAGCACTCTCCATGCCCTCATCCAAGTCACCAATGAAGATACTGAACAGCACTGGTCCAAGGACCTAACCTTGGGGAACTCCACTGCCCACATTTTTTCAGGTTGAAAATGATCCATTCACCACCACTCTCTGGGTGCATCCCATTAGCCAGTTCTCCACCCACCTGACTGTAATAATCTACATCACAACTGCTTAATTTTTAAGTATGGGATGCAACACTGTATCAAAGGCCTTTTAAAATCCAAGTAGATGCAGGAGTGGGGATGAATGTCATCTAAGCATTTTGTGACCTGGTCACAAAAAGAAACAAGGTTAGGTAGGTAGGATCTACCCGCTATGAAACCATGTTGATTGCCTGTCAGCATTATTTTTCCTCCTGGACTCCTACAAATGTAATCCTTAATTTTTTCAAAGGTTTTCCCCAAGGATAGAGGTGAGGTTAACCAGCCTATAGTTACTCAGATCATCCTCTCTCTTCTTCTTGAAAAGTAGGGACCACAGTGGCCCTTTTCCAGTCCTCTGGGACCCATCCCAAGTGCCATGAGTGCTCAAACAATTTAGCCAGTGGTTTGCAATGACACTGGCCAATTCCTTCAGCACCCTTGGATAAAGATCAGGGCCTGCCAACTTGAACATGTCCAACCCCTCCAAGTGTCCCTTCACTAGGTCAGCACTAACTGTTGGTGGGATGGAGTCCCTCTTGTGTCCATCTATAGCCCCTTTCCACTTTTGAGAAGCAGCACTCACAGCTGTGGGCACAAAGATCTGAGCACCCCAATAGGCCACTAGTCAGTCATTCTTGGATGCCCTTTTTGTTGAAGGAAAAAAAGACAAAAAGGAGGGTAGGGCAGAAGTCCCAGCTTAGGAGAAGACATTATGCATGTCCTACAAGCCCACAATCCACTGAGATGTTTTCATCCCTGCCCAAGACAGTGGGCCGAGATGCTCAGGAGAGGGGCAATCATCATGATCTTGATGCTAAGTGGTAAAACATTCCCCAGGGAATTGTATTCTTACAAACCTGGCTACAGGAATATTGTCAACAGGCCCCAAGGTGGAGGAAAAAAAGGAAAGAGGAGGGCCAGTGACACCCTTATCAGTGTCTGACCAACTCAGCCAGGAGGCAGCCAGTCCAACCCAACCTCCACTATTGCTCTCCAGTACAGAAAACCAGCCATAACCCACAGCCCAGGAAAAACTCACTTCCAAGCAGTAACTCAGCCTTCTTGTGTATCCAGTCATCCACTTTGTCCCCTCACACCTCCTAGGAGACCTGCTAGGGGTAGAGTACTACAACCATGTGTTTTAGGATTTCACTACGGGGGTATAACAGGATCAGGCCCCAGGGGCAACTGAGACACCTGGGAGGCCGAATGGCAGCTGCCCAGCTCTGGCTCCAAGGTACCCTCCCTAACCATTCCCCTGCCACACTTCAATGTAGTTGGTTGACTTGGAAAGGGAAGCTGCCAGAGGGACCTAGAGCAAGCCCCAGTCCTTCAGTCTGCCAGCAGATCCCTTCTCTGAATCCCACCCTCAGGAAGCAGGCCTTCCTGGTTTGGACATACCCCCAGGCCATTCACGGCCCTACAGGCCATTCACGGCCCCCAAATCTCCCTTGCAGCCATGCTCATGGTAACACATGTGTTACCAACTCCCACTGAAATAGGGGACTTTGCTCTCAAGCCAGTGTCCAGCCACTCCAGGCCTTCACACTGTTGTTGGGGACTCAGCCTTCCTGCTTTGCACCCCTTTTCTCTAGCTAGCCCCTTGCAGCCTAGGGGCACCACACCAGGCTCTTGGGTTTCAGCCCCATCCATTCAGTCTCTCGGGGCCTCTGCCCCCTGCTTTTGCTCTGGCCCTCGGCCCCAGAGTTCACCCCTCATGAGCTATGGGTCCCCAACCCTTGCTTTGGGGCTCCCAGGCATCTCTGCCCCTCTTGGGCTATGGGGTCCCTGACCCCAGTAGCCTCATCTCTGCTCCTCATGGGCTTCAGGCCCCAGTTCACACCCTCTAAAAGCAATACTGGGCTCCCTGGCCTGTCTCCACCCTGCTAAGGCTCAGGGCCCTGTGGCCTGGTCACTGCCTTGAGCCCAACTCCTGGTCTCTTATGCACTAATGGGACCTCCCAAAAAAAAAAACAACACACACAAACCTGTCCCACCCAGTTTAAAAGAGGTCAATAAAAATCATACACCCTCTGGCTGCAACACAAACTGCACCACTCTGGTTATATTCCCCTGCAAGCCATTCAAGCCTTACTTGCAAGGCACCTGCCAGCTCAGGGTTGCAGGGGTGTCAGTCTCCCAAACCCATGGGCCAGATCCAGATGAAGGGGACCCTTGAAGACTGGACCCAGCTGATCAGGTGGGCAGTAGGGAAGATGGCAGCTAATGCCCGTTTCCCCTTGGTTATCTATCCCAATTAGCAGTGAGTGGATGGGTGCATCTCTCTCTTTTTAGAAGAAAAGCCTAGGCCAATCCATGCCCATACAGAGCAAGTCTCTTATGCTGCCTCCTAACCAGATTGCAAAAACTTGCAAATTGTTTCCTGGTCATACCTGGAATGCATAGATAGGGGCAGGGTGAAAGCTGTACATCCTTTCAACCCCCGCAAGACAAAAGCACCACTGAAGCCATATTCACCCAGTCTTTTTGTGGGTAGATTGACCATGCCTGGATACTTTTTTTTGACTGAAGTAGGCAGGGGTCATGAAGATGGACTCAGATTTCCACTCAGCAGTGCAGCTGGGCAACTCTGATCCTACTCAAATCACAGGAGAAAGCATTTCTGGAAGCCTCTGGTCAATCCAGTCTCCAAACAGCCAGTAATGGCCAGTTGAGAAGCTATTAAAAAGAAGAAAAAGCCCTACATGGGCACTATTGGAGAACCAGTTGGGAAGAAAGTCTCCCCTAAACACGATGGATTTTCCCCTTCTAAAAACACTGGGGTAGCAGTTCTCTCTTTCAAGTGAGGAAACGATGGTCACATTATCCACCCCCCACTCCATATTAATACTCCCTGCAATTATTAGTGGCATCCTCTACCTAGTCTACACTAGTGAGGTTACCTACATCTTGATCAGAAGCCTCTTACCAACTGTGCTGAGCACAACTGACAGCAAAATATGGCCCTCTTCAGAGAATGGGCAATTACCCTAAAATGGAAGCAAAA
>NW_005842058.1:682808-697566 GCF_000455745.1 Alligator sinensis
AATCCTTGCCCATTAAGAGCCACCTCTTACTCTACCCCAAAGCATCACCCATTGCTTTTCAGGTTTCCCAGGGCAGAGAAGTTAAGCTCTCATTTGACAGCCAGGAGCAAAGAGCTCAGAAATTTATGCACAGCATTAAGTGAGTTGCCTTGGTCTCCAACTAGGTTAAATTGCTTTCTATATTTAAATTGCTTGCTAGCCAGCTAGATGCAAGGCACAGCTGTGAAATGGATAGTTCCATCCAGTAAATAGAAGTGTAAATCCTAATGGATTAATCTGTTACAATTAGATGACTCTCCGTGTCACAGGCACACAGCTACCTGGTAAAAGCAGTAGGACTGCAGTCTGAGAGGTAGCACGAAGTAGAAGAGGCAATGCACACAAGGGACCAGCTCTGCCAAGATAGAAACTTGTACACCCAAGCAAAGTGCTCCAGTTTAAAAGATAAGAGAAAAACTCCTGCCAAAATGAAAGTGTTGGGGGTGCACATATCCCTGCTTTAGCTAAAGACATCTACTCAACCTCTTCCCCAAAATAAAGAGCTTCCCCAGTTCCTGATTCGCTGCCCTTCAGTCCCTTTTCATTAAATCAAAAGGATATCGCTCTCAAAAAGCTTCAGCCCCCTGGCACAATCAGGCTCCCAAGTAAATAAATGAAATCAAAAGTTGAGCCATTTGTCCTTTCAAGCGCCCTTGCCCCATTCCCTCCCAAGACAGGATGCAAGCAGCTAGTCAACACCATCTTATCTCCACAAAGTTATCCAAGAACCTCCAAGGAAATATCTGGGGCACTCATTAACCCAGCCAGAGCCTCTGGCACCAGAGGCATTATCATTGGGCAGCTGAAAGCAGACATTTGTGGGACCTGGCACAAATGACATGTGGAGGGAAGCTGAGGACAGGGAGAGCTGGCAGAGCCTTGTTCACCCTAATCAAGAGAGATGCACATACCTCTGCCCCTTGACTGTGCTCTTGGGAGGGGGAAAAAAAGCTGAAGTCAGCCAAGGACAGGCATGGTAAAGACAAAAAAAAAAAAAAATTAAAAAAAAAAATTAGGTCCAACTTTCAGCTCTACCATGTGGAAGAAGAGTAACATCTTCAGCATCCACTGCTGATCTCTTCCAAGTCCAACCTTGGATTCCTGCTCCATGATACAGTATGCCATTTTTAACCATAAGAGTAAATTCAGGTGTCCAAAGAGCACCCTCATAAGTCATTTAAATAGGAGGACAGAGCACAAAACAGATTCAGGGACTCTGATGACAAAGCAAGAGGCATCTCTACAACCAGATTAAAGAAAAAGAAAAAAAAACCCAGCAGATAGAGCCTAGAATTAAAATCAAAAGCTCTTTGGCCCAATCTTTTTTTTTTTTTTTCTTTGGGGAAAAAGAAGTGCTTCTTGTACATCAAAGATTTGCCCATAAGAATCGTTTCATGCAGCACCACCCCTCCACCCCCATGTTTTTTTCAGCACTTTCTAGTACCAACTAGTAATTGAGTCAAAAGGGAGGAAAAAAAAAATTATCTGGGAAGTTAATTATTTAGTAGACTATTTTACAGACTTGGTCATTTTTCACTGGCTCCACACAGTAGAAACTGCAATGAGAGATACATTTTTCTTCCCTGTAATTAATTTACTCAATAAGTTAAAGAAAGTTACTTGGGAATTTTTGTGTTGAATTTCTAAATTTCTGATAAGGCAGTTGCTGCTATCAAGAGAATTAGCTCTAACACTGCTGATATTCTCCGGGCTTCCAGCCAAATGAATGTTTCTATGTTACTGTAACAAGGCAGTACAAGCAAAGCAGCCTCAGAGATACAGGGCTGGCTTGAAGAAGAACCAGATACTATTTCCAGGTCTGGCAGGTAACACAAGGCAAGCCACTTCTACCTCCCCTGCTATTGGCATGGGATAATCCTGAAGGGCAGGGTTTTTTCCACACCCAATGTATGGACAGCATTTCTCATACAGGGCCTCCTTGGCGAGCTGATGCCCATGCACTGAGAACAACAGTATTAGCTGTTGTCTATTCTGTGGCAGAGTATCATTCCCTAATCTGGCTGAATAGTGCTCACACTGATAAGGTTGATATACAACTCAACCAAGTAATGTGAATCATCACAGGAACAATCCTATCCATCCCTCTTCGATGGCTCCCTATTCTTAGTAACATGCATCCTCCCCAATTAAAGAAGAAAAAAAATGTCTTATGTTAAAAAAACCCTGCAGCTGCCTATACACAAAGCTCTCTTAACCTTATGTTAAAAAAAACCTGCAGCTGCCTATACACAAAGCTCTCTTAAACCCATCATGTCCGAGATTAAAATCTAGACCTTCCTTTTGGAGAATAGCAATTGGATTTGAGGAAGACTCATTTAATATCCAAGATGCCTGGATGCATGAGTGGCTCAATTCACCCCCTAATACAAAGATCATCATCATCATCATCAATCCCACCATTAGACCAGCTGGCTTTGACATCTCCCTAGTTACCTTTGGTCTAAACCAAATCATGACAGGACATGGTAGATGTGGATTTCTGGTACATCTATAGCATGAAATAGCTCAGACTCCATCTGTTGTGCCCCTTTTCAAGCTCCAAAGTATATTGTCTCCCAATTCCCTCTTCATGCATTTAGTGCAACTCTATTGGATCTGCACAATACTATACCTGAGGCAATCAGCTGGCTGCAAAATTTGGACATAAAAATTGTGAGCGTTTCTCCTTGCTCTGTGATCACTGTTTAATCATATGCCAACTAAAAACCACACAGGGTTACAGTTTTAGTAGGAGCTCATTTGATTTATATTTTGCACTTCCCAAAGGTTTAGAGTGAAACAAGGACTAAAATAAGGCAGATAAAAATAGAAGTAATATTAAGCAAAGATCTTCAATTAATACCCCAACTGAACCTCATTTACTAAAAAGGAGTCCCTAAAGGTCTGTGACATTAAAACCAATGTGTGCCCCAACTCACATCTTGATATTACTTTAGTGCATATATGATCAGGTATCCCATACCGTTTCAGCAGCTGGGCCAACAGCCTGCTACTGCTACCAGCTACTAGAATTGCACCTTAACCCAAGTGGCAGACAGTTGCACTGTGGTACCAAGCCCCATCGTGCAAGTTGCTAAACACTGCATGCACCTAGACTCGTATGGAGCCTATACTATAACGCTGATCTCTTCAAAACCTAGCTGTGCTTGCTGGGAGTTCAAGCTAGACCCATTACGCTACTCTTTGTGGCTTTGTCCCTGCAGCCTGGAAGCCTCCTGACACACTGGTCTAATCCTCAGAAGTTCATTTACTTTAAAGACACAGCTAAACTTTATATTGGGCCACCACCCAGCTCAAGATAGCAGGAAGCATCCCCCAGCCAAAGCAAACTCAAGATTAAAGGGTCTCTCTCCAGCGTCATTAAGGACAAAGTTGAATTCTCAAAATTTCCCTGGACTAATTAAAAAAAAAAAAGTGAGGTCTATAGAAGGGTATGTTTTTGATGCAAGCTCTCCTTTGAGATTTGCTAGAAGTAAAATGGAGACAAGAGCAGCATTTCAAACCACAAGCAGGGGTTTCTCTCTGAAGCTACACCACCCAAAAGGGAGCAGCTGGACCATTCAACCTGCCCAGCTCCATGCCTGGAGCAGGAGGCATGACAGTTGTGTGACCAGCATGTACAGCACTGCTGTTTGAGGGCCCATGTAATCCAGGCAAGAATAGCACAAGTTCACGCCGTTTCCAGTCTCAAAGGCACCAGAGGAAACAGGCAACAAAGTGGCAAAGAGCCACTGCAAGTGCCAGACCCACCTGGGCAGCAGGTACAACCAGACTGCCTCCACTAGCAAGCACAGGGCCATAATTAGAAACCCGGATGAATAAACAGATGCCAGAGCCTTGCTCTCACCACAGCAGGAGCCTGTGCTTAGTCTCCCTTTCCCACACTCCCTGCAAGAGGACCCCCAGCTTGACACACAGCAAGCCAGCAGCGCTACAATGCCTCTTGGCTCAACACAAGGACCCCGTGTGGTCTGTACATTGTGAGAGATTGACCCCGGCCTGCGCTTGCAACTACCTCACCGCAATGCAATTATATTTCCCCACCTAATCCAGCAACCAAGCTGTTCCCAGGAAACAGTGTACTATTTGAGGGAGATGCAAGTGCTGCTATTACAACAACGCTGGACAAACATGCCATGTTTGAAGTGCCTTGCTTTCTTCCCTTGGTTCACAACAAGCTTCTCTCCATCACCTAACATGTACATACACAGATGTGTGAAAGATCCTCACAGATTTGGTATCTGGCAAATCCCCCTATGCTGCAGTGTGTACCAAACATAAGCACAGGGAGAGGGAGAGTAAGTGGTCTGCATTGCAGATGCTTTACTAGCTGCAGGAAACAAAATGCTTTCCTCCTCCATTCACAGGCTCCCCATCTCTCACCACTGTTGCACCCCAGGAGACAATCATATGAAACATGTGCTAATAAGGCACTCACAAGCCCAGATGCAGACCAGGTGTGGAAACTGCAATCCCACAAACAGTCACTGGGGCTTCACTAACTTGGCTCTGCAGGAGCCTAACTCCAGAGTTCAGGAAGCCAAGTGGAAAGATACCTTTGGACTGAAATCCTACCCAAAACCCACCAATCTCTTTCCAATATGTAAACTAAGCACTGACACCCCACCCACCTCCAAATTGCAGATATACAAGTTACTGGAGCAGGCATACCATGGTGAAAAGAAACCCTGCCAGCATCTCAGATAGGAGGCCAGTCCCCATGTATATACCCCCCCCCCCGCATGACATGCGGGCAGAAGTACCAGAAGACTGAAGGAAATAGCCTGTGGGACAGTAGTTCCAACCCATCCAAGTCACAAAAAAATAAAAAAATAAATAAATAAAAAAAATAAAAAGCAAAAAAAGCCTCTTCTCATGCAACTGGCACCCTGACCACTTTCTGAAAGGATTATGTGGAGCATCTGAATTTAAGTACCAAATCATTAGGTAGAACCATTGCTGCTCACCAAGTTCCACAGAATCCCAGCCTACAGCAGTCAGGCCTTATCAGGGCACAAGAGACATCAGTTCAACTAAAGACAGTTAAGGGAAAAATAGATTTAGTGATATGGGCACAGCTCTTCTAGGTGTATACATTTATTTTAATGCAATCTTATGCCTAGAAGCTTAAAAAGACCAGCCACATCAATCGAGTGGCCAAAGCAACTTGAAAGTACTTTCACAAAAGGTTGTACCAATTTAGCCAAGCCATTTCAGTTAAGTGCGCACAACAAATTAACCCACATCCAACCCCCAAATTGCGTTCAGCATCCAGTTTATGTTGGGACTAGAACATGAACACTTAAATTCCCAGCTTATACCTCCTAGATCCAACCCTAGTGGTTTCCATAAGAACCTAAAGCCTCAACTTGATCCTCTGAGACCTCACCAAATTAAAACAAAATCAATAAATAAAACACCTTTAATGTTTGCTGACTTTTGGGGACCTGGAAAGCCTTAAGACCCTCTGTTCAACACAAGTTAAGAATAAGGGTACATATGAAGAAAGTTGTTAGAGAATTCAAAAGAGTAAGAGTATCCATTGAGCTCTCCCTAGTGGAGTGGTTTTACTTCTCCAAGAGCATTTCCCAATACAAGCAACCCAACCATGCAGTCTCCAGCAGGATCTAAGGAATCCCTTTCTACGCGTGTTTGAGTAATTGGGAAGGAAAAAGCCAGGAGCAAAGAACAGGAAAAAAATACACACACTCTACAGAAATGGAAGGAAGCTGTGGAAAGCTTAAGGCAGGAATTGCCTTGGTAGAAACAACATTAGAAGAAATTTGGGGCCCAGAAGAGCTAGGCTTGATATCTAACTCACCACACACAGTGTGCAACTCAAGACTGATCGTTTCAGGTATTTGGCTCTCCATCCATACCATCTGTGAAGAAAGCTTGTATTACTTCCCCCCCCACAGCTCCCTTTATCTAGCTATTTATATGCTATATCCATTTAGATGGTCATTTCCATGGGACAAGCACCATATCTTATCACATATGGGCATAGTAGACAGAAGAGTGGGGCTCTGTGCTCATCCAGGGTCAGTACCATCCAGCCATACCCAGCCACCACAACACAAAGGAAGAAGGAAAGGAGCAACTCATTAAAGTGTACCACTCATTAACCAACCCTCAAGCCCCCTGTCTCCATTATTTCTCTTACCTTTCAAACAAGTCCAGATCCCCCAAAAGCCAGGCTCCCTCCTGTATCCAGCTCTCCACTAGCTCATTGCCTGTTTTTACCCAAAGTGTTTGCTTTTCTCAGCACCCACTTTTAACAACACTGCCTCTTCCACAGCAGCCAGATAGATGGGCTCAAGCTGCCTTATATAGGTTTCTACCTCCCCCTCCCATCCCTTTGTAGCAGCTCCTGAACAGATTGGTCAATGGGGAGCACCTGTGCCCCTGCCATTTGACGGCTGCCTCCCTTTCATTTTCTTCCCCTGAGAAAACAAGTAAACTGATCTGAGTAATCTGAATAATCTCCCTGGCATAAAGGCAATGGGGAAGTCACAGGGCTGCAATGCAAGGTATCGCCTCATTAATGTGGAATTATGACCCTTCACTCTATGCAGTTGCTGGAGCCTTGTGCAAAAAGGCATCTTCCTTACAGATGGTAGTGAAGGGACTTCTCACCCCTTTTATAGTTCTTTTTCTACTGCAGCCTGTGTAGTCTCTTGTGGGAACCCCTTCCTGCTCACATGCACCCCTGCCTGTTGCACCCCTCCTCCTCCTCCTCCTCGCAATAAATCTGCTCCCAGAGTGGCCTCTGCTATAAATTCAGCTAGAAAATCTGGGCTCCTAAAGAGATAGCAACCCACAGAAGGATTTCCTCGATGTCTGAAGGATACTGCTCATGTCCCCTTGGCCATATCACATGATTTTCTTTTTTCTCTTGAGCCAGATCCATAAGGGGAGGTAGCTTCCTCCACCACCCTGTGATCCCTAGAAAGGAGCTGACTTGTTTCTTGGTTTAGGCTCCCAAGAAAGGCTTGATCTCTCTCTCTCTCTCTCTCTGAGCTTTCACAAGCCGTTCCCCACATGCATGCTCTAGCTGGCTGACTGCCTTTTGCGAATCAGGAATTGACCTGGGTTTATTGCTAATCCACCTTTTTGGTGGAACACCTCCTCTAAGTGCTACGGATATCCCTTCCAGTGGTATTCCAGGTAATCAACTGCAAGGGATTGCTGATGACTCGAGATAACCACAGCATCCAAGTATGCAGAGGTATTAATTTCCCTCAGACCCCTCTACAAGAACGCTGTGGCTATAATCCTAGATGGTCTGAATGGGAGGAGCGTGCCCTTTGGGGTCCACAATACTCAGTGCGCCTTTGCTTCTTGCAATAAAGAAATTGGCCAATTAACCTTTCTTCTAATGCAGGCTTCAGATCCATTCAGTGCACTAAATTCCCTGTGCACTCACAATGGCCCAAATAGGATTTGACAACCAACATTTCACCTCCGGGAGGATCAAGCTCCCCCATCCCCATCATTGTTTCCTAGCCTTCCTATAAACTGTGATCATAGCCAAGGAAGAAGGATATTCTCTTAAGACTCAAGCTTGCAATTCTTCCTTACACACTGAGCTCAGGTGCCCTCCATGCGAACTAAGTTCTTCCTCCTTCTTTGCAAAAGGATGGTTTGTTTTGGCATGGTCTGTATCCTCAGATGCTTTTTTCAAGGTTGATGCTGTTTAGAGCTCACCTTTGAGGCTATTCCCATTCCTGTAGCATATTTCTATGCCAGGAACTGAGGGATGCATCTAGTCCAGAAGAGGAGGAATGGTTGGGTTTACGTGCTGTCGTAGATGAGCTATGAATTAGACCCAGCAGGATGGGCCAAGGGCTATGGGTGATCAGCTATATAGAGTGCAGGGGCAAGACAAGGGCCCTCAAATGGTCCAGCTGTTTGGAAGAGTCAGTGGAGGGTCACATCAAATTGCTGCACAGCCCCCCAAAATAGCCAGAGAAGTAGAGGTATGAAATGCAAATGGGGGGGAGACCTGAATGTATCCTCTGATCCCAAGGGAGCTCTGTGTGAGATGACTGATTCCTTGCTCCCATGGGAGTTGTTTCCTGGGGAGGTTTATCTGATTCCCTAATTCAGCTTTGAGCAAGATACATACAAAGCAAACTCCACATTACAGGCATCTTCAACATCCCTTGCACTCAGCAGAACTCCTTGTCAGTGCTAATTCGCTGCCTCTCCAGTGCGGGAGTCCCTGGGAAATATCTGCTGGGATTCTTGGCCTAACTCATGTATTTTTTTTGGCTCCCTCTCTCTCTTTCAAGCCTCTCTGTCCAAACCAATTACTTGGCCTTCTCCCTTTGGCTTGTCCCCTGCCCGTGTTGAAAAGGCAGGGAGACAAACCCCAAAATGTCTGCAAGAAACACCTCTCACCAGACACGGAGCCATGACCTTTTGTGGTTACATGCAATTTCATTATTATTATTTTTCCCTTTCCCTTGATTTAATTCCTTGTTAATTTACTGTGGTAATTATATTAGGAAACTGTAATGCAGGACACGGGAGTCCCTTGAACGCTGCTAATTGCTGCTGGAACAATGCCATCCAAGGAGTTAATTGAGAAAAATGCAACAGCTCCTACCAACCACAGAAGAAAATGGGGCCTATTGGGAAAATGCATCTGAGAAGTTTCTGCAATTACCTACACAACAACTTGCACTGTGCCAGCTACAGCCCAGAACTCATTAGCTGTTTCCTTAATTGGATGGAGAGATTTTGGGGTACAGTCAGGATTCCCTGAGCACTGGTGTTTGGAGGTAGCGAAAATTAGGCACACAGCTATAACAACGCAGCGTTCCCCACCCGCGTGACATGATGTTTCCTCTTGCTTTTGAAACCCAAGCTTTGGGAGTCCCGTGGTTTACAGTAGAATTTCAATTTAAAATAACAAGTTATTTTCTACTAGAGCCAATTAAAAGCAATTTCTCAGAACAATGTCCCATTACAAAGAAACCCATCTTGCTGAAATCAAAGCATTTTACAAGAAAACATCAATTTTGGTGAAATTTTCAATGGGAGAAATTGTTTTGACCTACTAGTTTTGCTTTTGGACTATCTATTTCATTTCAGTAAATTAGAAAAAGTTCTGTTTTGACTTAATCACTTCAATTAATTCCCCTTTAACTCTTCTATTTTATTAAATCGTCAGTGGTAGCATAACATTTCATAGGATATTTGCATTTCATTTGTGCATATTATGGCACATATATATTGTATTTTTTACTTTTAATACAAAAGCCCAAAACACAATGAACAATCATATCCAAACAGCCTCTTTCCACCCTAATGTGCAACCACATTTTTTAATATCAAAATAAAATGATTTGATGGTCAAAAATGCATTTTTCCCAAATTTTCATTTTGCTGATCTTTAATTTTTTTTTTTTTTTTTTCCCAAAAAGAATTTTAAAATATTGGGAAAGTCTAAATTTCCCATGGAATGGGTGTGCGGTTTTCTATCCACCAGAGTTGTAGAGATCATTTGGAAAATGGGCCCGAACACTCAAAAGACAAAGTGTGTTTAAAAAATAATGGCTTGCTTTTTAAAAGTCGTGTGATTTTTTTGCATCAGTCTTGTGATGTAAAGGTCCAGATTCAAGATGCCTGGTCAAATGTGTCCATCAATTGACCTGCCTTTTGTCTTCTTGCACCTGTTTCAAGCAAGATAATTAACAATACTAGCTGGGCTCTGCTTTGAGCTCTGAACTGCTGCTTTTTCCAGTTCCTCTGGATAGGCTTTCATGACCCAGGACCCCTCCATCCCAGCCTGGGCCCAAGGCATGCAAGCAAGCCTCAACTAGCAGGACCTGAGCAGTTGTAGCATAGCAGCCACTTCATGGGTAGGCAAGGTGCCCACTGCCTATCACAGCTGGCTACCAAAAGCCAGGGATCCTGGATGGGAAGAGCACAGGTTAATATATCAGTCATAGCTGGAACAAGTGGGTAAGAGCCCTGGAAAGAGGAGAAAAAGCCTGGCTGAGTGTCCAGAGGTGAAATAAAGCTGATACCAGCCCAAGAGAAAGACCTGCCAAGTCCAACCAGGAGTAAAGCATACTGGGAAGCACTTCAGGCCTCCAAAGCTCAGCCCTCATGGAGGAGAGGATGGTCTTGCTAATAGAGGTCCTGTGTGCCAGCCAGGTCACCTGCATCCAGTTCCCAGCTCCATCACAGACTATACCCTTGGGACCTATGGCAAGTGGCATGGGATGCATCCACACTGCACTCCCAGTGTCCTGGGCCCACTCTGGCCGCTGCTCTCCAAAGCACACAGCATGCAACAGAGGTCTCAAGAACGGCCAGTTCCGGAGCAGCCTTAGGTTTGGCATGTACAAGCAGGAGCGAGCTCGGGAGCATGGTGGTGATGTGCTCTTAATCTCTCTGTGGCTAAACTCCCCATGTGCACAATGGGAGTAACTTCTTTCTCCCGCTGGTTGGAGGGCATTCACAGTACCATTTTGCACTAGTGCAGTGCCTAGCATGATGGGGTGTGGCAGAGGGCAGAGGCTGCAATAGAAATAATAGGAGCACAGGGGAAGGGCGTCACACCGTGACCCACATCGGTTCCACGTGCCCTACTCAGGAACTCATGCCACAGCCATCACCCCAGTACCTGGGCTAGCTAACATTGGGCCAGTAACAGCAAGTCTTTCTGTTTCTTTAAATCTCCAAAAGTTTTCCTTGCTCTTCTCCCTTTCTGCTTGCAGATGGCTGTGGCCGCGAGACAATTATCATAAGGGAGGCTGTTCAGTGCAATAGGCTATTTGATGAGGCTCTGTTTGTTCGCCGGGCACGCTGAAATCTTTGAATTTCATCGGCCTCTCGAGATTGTATCCATTCCCTTCCCCATTTGGAGAAGCAGCTGTTGTGCACGTGTATAATGGGCATGGTGATTTCTAACAAGCTCAGCCTTCTCGCAAAGCCTTGTCGCAATCCCCTACCTGAGCAAGCAAGAGCTGAATTTTTTCCCCCCTTAGTAAACAAAATGATCCACTTCTTCAGTTAACCCTTCCCTGGCTCCTCGTGAGCGCAAAGCAGGTTGTACAAACTTTTTTTTATTATGATTAAATATATTTCGGGTCAGATCAGCCAAATCAGTTCCCAGTCATATGGACTGAGCAGAATTCAGCCTTTCCAAAAAACAGATTGATTGAGCAGGCAGAAACTCAGTTGTTCCAAACACCACGTATGGTGCTACAACCGGCAAGCATGCTCCGTTCCAGACCCATTATCCTGGGACTTCAGATGCTCCCAAATTCATTGGCAGGCCTCCTACTTGCAGGCCCAAGCCCAGAGGCCTTGGGGTTTGCATGCCCCCAGATACTACAGCAAGCATCCTCCATCCCAGACTCTTTTGTTTCTGCAACAAGGAAAATTTTATGCTGCCCCACCTCTCCCTTGTGTGCTGTTGGCTGAATATACTAGGGTGTCTTAACTGTGTCAGCCCAGGGAGCTGCTAGACTCAGCAGCAGGTGAGTGCTTGATCCTGTGGGGCATTGCCATCAGGTCCATCATATACAGCATGGTGCCTATACAGCCTGGCCAAGCCTGCAAGCTAAGACTGCATTGCTGTGAGGCTTTGAGCAAGTCTTCCATTTTCCCATGCTCCCTCTCCCCGCATATGTACACGGCCTTTGGTGAAGCAGTTTGGGCTGGAAAAGCACCACGCACATCTGAAAGGTGATGGAGATGTCTTTAAAATGAGACACAGCACAATGGAAAATATTTTCTGTGAATTAAAGCAGCTCAGAAAAATTGATGAGGCAAAAGCATCTGCTCTCAAGAAACCTGGAGGTGTCAAGAGAGCTCCAAGGTGATAACTTATTTAATGGAGAACTAAGAACACAGTGGGAAAGAGGGCAACTGCCTGAGCAGGCCAGCTCTGGGGTGTTTATTATGGCCTACATGATAGCATCAAGTTAATTAGGAAGAGCAAAGGTGCTGTCCTGCCTGTTTTAAACACCTCTGCACATTGGAGCACAGTTGTCCCCAGTGTTACTCCTACCGGGCCAAGGTTACATGCTCTCGGGTATGGGGAAAAGGTTTATATCATCTCTGATCCAATCAAAAGAATAAAACTGCCTTCCTCTTCAGGAAGGGGAATTGCTTTCCATTTCTTTTCTTTTCTTTCCTAAAAAAGCCATTTTCAGAGAATCATAAAATCATAGAAAATGAGGGTTGGAAGGGACCACAGGAGGTCACCCCTAGTCCAATTCCCTGCTCCAAACAGGACCAGCCCCAACTAGATCATCCCAGCCAGGGCTTTGTCAAGCCGAGTTTTAAAAACCTCCAAGGACAGAGATCCCACCACCTCTCTGGGTAACCTCTTCCAGTGCTTCACCACCCTCCTAGTGAGAAAGTTTTTCCTCATATCCAACCTAAACCTCCCTTGCTGCAACTGGAGCCCATTGCTCCTTGTTCTGTCATCTGCCATCACCGAGAACAGTCCAGCTCCCTCTTCTTTGGACCTACCCTGCAGGGAGTTGACAGCTACTATTAAATCCCCCCTCAGTCTTCTCTCCTCTGGACTAATAAGCCCACTTCCCACAGCCTCTCCTCACAAGTCATGTGCCCTAGCTCCCGATCCATTTTCGTTGCCCCCCGCTGTACTCTCTCCAACTTGTCCTCCTTTCTATAGCAGGGGGCTCAAAACTGGACACAGGACTCCAGATGTGCCCTCACCAGTGCAGAACAGAGGGGAATAATTTTGTCCCGTCATCTGCTGGCAATGCTCCTTCCAATGCAGCCCAATATGCTGTTAGCCTTCTTGGCAACAAGGGCACACTGCTGACTCAAATCCAGCTTATTGTCCACTATAACCCCCAGGTCCTAGACATCCCTCAGAACTGGATCAATAGCTATGTAGACAGGAAGGGATGTCACCCAGTGGGAGAAAAAGAGAGAGAAAGGACTTTGTGCCATGCATTTTGCTGGGACTTAAGAGATCAAGTTCAAGGGCCAAACACAGGAATCAGACAACGGAGCTGCCCTCAGGCCCTGCCCGCCACCACTGCTCTTGAGCATGTGGGAGATAGAGGGTCCGGACACATGGCTGATTTACTCTGGAGTATTCTTAATTTGTTCTGGAGGAGGAAGAATAGACAAGACACGCAACACCCCACAGCTGCTCCCAAGGGAATGCTGTTCTCCAGTTTATAGTGACTTCGGGTACAGTCCAATGCAAATGTACACTGGAAAAAGTTACTCCAGTTTAGGAAGTGTGTACCCACTACCATGCTCAGTTAACTCCTTAAGAGTAACTTGTCTGAGGAGTCAAGAGTGCTCCTTTACTTCCCAGACAGCAGCCCTGGAGCGGGTGGGCAGGGATGTTTTTCCTGGCAGTCTTCCCAAGAGCACCAAGGGGGTAGCTAGCTACATCGTATATTTGTGCAAGTGCCGCTAGAAATAAAAGGCCTCAAGCAACTTGTATTGGTGTGGGCAAGACCTCTGCCATGACTACAATTCGAAGGTCAAGTAAAACTATGAATCGCCATCAGCAGAAGGTTAAACTTACATTGGCATGTGCACGTTCAACTAATGCATTCAGACATCTTACAACATACCCTTCCCTTCTTTGCGGTCTCAGTTCTCCCATCTGTGCAGTGGAGATAATAATCCGTCCCTTCTTCCACCCTTTGTCTTCCTATTCAGACTGCAACCTGCACGGACTATCTGTGTGTAAACCTTGCACAACTGGAGCCTGATCTTTAGGTGCTATGGGAATAGCAGTGTATATGCTGTCGAGAAGCACTGCGGTGGAAATGCATCCTGTACTCATAAACCAAAATGGGAAGAGAAGGCTCCTAAATTCTGCTCTCTCTTTTATTCCCTCTTTATGAGCCATGCCCAGCAATGAATAGTGAAAGATGGCTTCTCTTCCAGCTATGCCGGAGCTGAAACCAGCTGAGAAACCCCAAGCTATTATCTGTTCCCTTGGAGAATTTCTCTCCAAACTACAGGGCTCGCCTCTAGCTGTGACAATTTGACTGAATGAGAGTTTGAGAAATCCCAAGCTTGATTGTCAGCATCTCTGTGTGAAATGCACTACAAAACCCGTTGTCACCAGAGGGAGAAGCTTTAACAGCTGCCTTAACCATGGGTCCAAGAGGTGGAAGCCCCTCTCCACTTCCAAATGAGACAAGACTTGGCATGAGCTGAGAGGGGAGCAAGAGCTGGAGAGCATATAACTCCGTGAAGGTATGCTTCTCCTCAGACAAAACTCCTCCAGAGACAAGATTATGCAAATACTTCCCTTTGTCCATCAGACAGCATAGTCAGGTTCCTCTGACTGACAACCTTGCCTTGCATCGGCAGCACTCTTCAGAATAAGGTCCCATCATATTTCTTTCCCGTGATGCATGTCATTGTATATTAGCTCCCCTTCCTTTCCCATGGCATCCCCTTCCATCCAGGATCACTTCCCTGCCTCTTAAGAGGCAAGCTGACCTCATTGCCTTTCCCGCGATATCATCTTTCTGCGCCTTGTGAGCAGATGCCATTTCCTTCTCTTGATATAGGAGTTGACATCACCTCCTTTCCTTCAAGATCAGTCGCTTTAGTATGACATAGCAGCTGGCATCACTTCCCCTAAGCCCTGTATTTCCTTGCTCCATCCCTTTGCTCCATTTCATGCCATTCAGCAATGACATCCAGGCTTCTGCTAAATCAGCAG
>NW_005842058.1:697576-709800 GCF_000455745.1 Alligator sinensis
CAGGAATTTCATCTGAAACCTCATGCTCTGCAATGCCTTGTGACCCACAAACTGAGGAAGGAAAGGAGGAAGGGGGGTGGGAATTTGCAGTGGACAAAACACACATCCGATGATTAGCGCAAGAATTCAGCTGGATACCTTCCATCTTTGCTGAAGCGGCTTCACGGCATTCTCCGAATGGCTGAGAGCACTCATCCCAGCCCCCAGTGTGCTATTTTAAAGAGATGGATAAATGTGCCTCTCTCACCCAGACTCCACTTTACTGTCTGCCTATGACCTGACATCTCTTTGTCATCGTGACAGAGCCGTGCAGAAATCATCAAAGTAGCATTGGTGTTAGCAGCTGCCTTTTCAAAGCTGCACTGCCGAATCACCACTTTGGCCCCTGCTGCTTCAGAGGGAGCGAAGAACAGGGGACAATGATCCCTTCTCCCTCCTTTCAGACAGAGGAAAGCTATCAGGTCTCACAGAGGTCTCAAAAAGGTGGGCCATTTGGTGTCCGCCCCATAAAGCAAGAGCCTGTTTCTTTATGCAACACCAGCTGAAACGAGGCTGCCCACCCAAGAAGGAGACATTGTCTCATGCAACCTGTAAATAAATAGTGAAACTCCCTGGGACAAGACATCACTGAAGCCAAGAACAGAGAGAGACTCCAAGAAAACTGGACGTTCAGAGGGATAACAAGAATTTCCAGCATTATGATGGATGAGAGCAAAACAAGACTGGAAGAGGTATGGAGCCTGGTGCTTCAGGACATGAGCCAATGTCTAACTCTTAGGCTAAAGTTACATGTTTGTCTGGGATAGTATAGTATAGTATAGTATAGTATAGTATGGTCCTGCTTTGAGCAGGGGATTGGACTAGATGTGACCTTTTGAGGTCCCTTCCAACCCTCACTATGATTCTCTGTTATGCCTGCCCCATACTAAAGCTGTGAAGCGTTAAGTGGTCTTGAAGTTAGACTATGCTGTGAGCAGACACATGTTAAATGTTAATGCCACGTCTTGCCTGCACCGTTCTGATTTGCCGCTATAGAGCTGGCAAGCAGGGTCGTGGCTAGGAACCAGGACCCCTAGGCATTATCCCTGCTCTGGGTTGGGGTAGGGGGCTGGGAGCAGTGCTTCCTGAGATGCTGAAAGACTGCAATTTTTTTGTTTCAGCTCCATAGAGCAGACTGAAGTTACCCTAACTTGAGCAAGGCAGCATGGGCCACAGTTAACCCTCTCCTGAAGTAACCTAGAGATGCTCAGGGGGCACGTATGTTTTAACAAACTTTAGAGTGCAGACACTCGCATTTGAAGTGTCCCTTGTATGGTTTAAGTGTAATGTGCAATTTGACCCTTAGAGGGGAAGTTGAGACATGGAGATAAGTAGGGGGATAGGTTATTTGCCTGTTACAGGATTCTTACACTTTCTTTAGAAGCATCTAGCTGCTGTTGGAGGCAGGACATTGGGGCAGACTGACCACGGAGCTGAGCAAATCCATGCCCCATGCTTCCCAAAAGAACAGGTGCCTTCAAACCCTGCATTGTGTCCTATAGCAGCATGCACAAGGTTATCAGCCCTTTGCTCCCTGAAACCACTCCCTGCTCGGATGAAAAGCAATGCCTCTAAAAAAAACCCATCTAAGGCTCAGCAAGGCTGTCTTGGATACTGCAGGTAACTCATCAGCATTTTTATCCCAACCCCACAATAAATATGTGCCATCTACAAGTGCCAGGGCATACAGCAGCCTGGGAGGTGTGAACTACCTGGATGGAAGTGACACATTCATCAGCGCAGGCGATATATTCGTACCTCAGATATAAATATTTAGCAGCACCCATGCAATCTGTGTGGATGTAAGAGTGAGTCAGAGAAGGGATAATTGCATCTAGACAGACCAGGAGTATTCAACAGCACAGCAGATACTTTCCACCTGGCTGAATCGGGAACACTTGGCAGCTTCACGCAAAGTGCGTGCACTCTCGGAGGCTGCTGCAGCAGTCAGCAGCACAGCAGGTGCATCGTACTGAAGGGCTCCTGGAACAGCATGGAGGGGACACGCCGCAGAGGAAGGCCCGGCACGCTTCGTGCCACAGCCGCAGGGCTCCGACTTAGACATTTCAACAGCACGAAGAGAGCAGGGCTACCTGCGCATAATGAATGTCCAGCAGTCAGTCCATTAGGGATAAAGGGCCATGCATCAGGTAGAAGACAGATCTGATGGAGGAGATCAAGGATGGGTCCAGCAGCTAAGTTTCACTCTTGGGTTACAAAACATCGGTGAGTTTGCAGATTACAGCTCTTCAGGGATAAGCCCTACAGTGATACCCAAACAACCAAAGATCTGGGTCTCAGCAAGCCAGAGGGATAAAGCACAGAGGTGCTGATGCCTGCAGCGTCCATCGACCTCAGGATGCTCATTGCCTGTCAGGTTGCCAGTAGTGCTGCCTCAAAACATCTGATCTTTGCGGCAGGGACCTCTCCCTGGTTCTGTATACGTGTACAGCGCCCAGCACAGTGAAAGCCCCGAGTCATAACAGAGCCTCCTAGGCATGACTGCCATACAGGTCATAGTAATAAATATGCCTGTACTGACTTCTGTACTGTTTCACCCAATATCAAAACCCAGAACCATCCAGACACCAGCTAGGTGTAGCCCCCCACCTCTGCCAGCCAGGGTCTCCTTGGCCAAACACCTGGCATATGGAAGAATTGAGCTCATGTCTTTTTTTCACTTTGTGATGTTGCACAGAGGCCATAAAAAAGTGGGGATTTTTTTCCACTCGTGTGGCTTTCCTATCAGAGAACAAGACTTTCCTACCATGGCACGCTCTAGGACTGACCCCAAAGGGGAAAGCCACGACCCTAGAGAAGCCAAGCAAATGAAACCCGAGTCAAATCAAGAGGGAGATTCTTTCAACCCTATTTCTTTTGTGTTGATACCTTTTTTAAATCTAGGGCTTGCATAACTCTGGGGAGCCAGGTGTCCTTAAATGAGAACCAAGGGAGCTCTCAGTTAGTGAGCCTCCAGCTAAGACCTTCCTACAGAAAATAGGGGCATAAGGATTGTCAGATCAGATTAGGCTGGGGAGGTGCAAGAAGCCAGGCTGTAGGTAGATGTGGAGCAGCCTGTTGGTAAAAGCAGCTCCTTCCTGATCCCCGTCTTGTGGTGAGCTCGTGCCCTGAAGCCACAGGATTTGTATTCCTTTCCAAGCTCTGGATGCTTCAAAGATTACAACATAAGCAAGGGGAAAAAAAAAAAAAAAAAAAAAATCAATCCACTAAAAAGAGGCCCTAATTCATATACCATACATTTTTTTTCTTTTGAGTCCTTCTTCAGGCACAAGGGCTGATGATTTCAGCTGCTAGCCAGCACAGGAGTTGGCCCTAACAGCCCCACATACTACTCAACTGATTGCTGCTCTCCTCCTCCTCTGGGGTCCTGCAAAGCTGTTGATAGCTTTCAGCACCAAACCACGTCGCACATCTGGTTTTCTATTTACACTGCCTGTCATTCTCTTAGCTGTTACAGCGCATGTATTGAAGAGCAGTCTGGGTTAGCAAAGTGACTCCTGTGAGAGAGGTGACATATTTATTTTCCCCTCGCCAACTTCCATATCAAATGTGTTTAGTTTTGCAAGTTTCCAAGGGGATATATCCATCTCCACCTCCCGTCTTCTAGCTCTAGTGCACTACTGAAGGACTAAGCTGCGTTCTTCTTGGCATCCTCCAGGGCCTCTGAGATAGCGGTGATAGGGAATTCAAACTTAGCTGGTACCTGGGCCCATGGGATTAAGTCCCGCTTGCTCTGCTGGGCAGGTGGCTTCTTGGAGTTACCAGTAAACTGCACAGATGTGACCAGTAAGTCACCAGCAGGGATGGGCAGCGTGATCCACTGGCCACAGTCCTGGCAGGGAGCCAGTCCAAAGAATTGGCAGGGGTGATTTCTTTAGTGCTGATCCAAAAGGGAAAAAAAAATTGTAGTGAAATGATTTCTTTAGGGTTGATCCAAAAGGGAAAAAAAAATTGTAGTGAACATGTGTTTTCAGTCAAAAGAACAATTTTCTTGAACTTGAACAGCAAGGTGCCATTTTGGGGTCTAGCGGTGGATTTTTCTCCCCCTTTCCTTTCCTTTGTGGCCATCGGAGAAATAGTTCACGGTAATGTCATTTTGAATGAAAAAATAGAAAAGGTTGACAAACACGTTACACTCCTCATTGGGGCTTCTTTCCAAATGGACCCACTGAGTGATTTTGCCATGGAGCCATTTGAGCGGATACAGATCTGCACTTTTGGGGGAGGGAGGCATTCATCCAAACTTTTTGGCACAGCGCATGAGTGCAGCTCCTCTGCCTCTCCTAAGGTACGAAAATCCACCCCTGCACAGTGAGTGCAAGCTCTGGGCATCAGACAATTTCCACCTCGGTCCTGAGGGACATTGCAGTTGTGGTCCCACGCACAGTGCTGCGGCTCGCTATAGAAGGGGCGAGCGCACAGCAAACGACCAACCATCAGCTTCTCTTGGGGATGATGATCCTTTTTTTCTTGCAAGGAAGTGTGCTTCCTAGGAAGCTTAACCCACTAAGCATCCCTTGACTAGCAAGGAGTTAAAAACACCCCGTGGAAGGCAGGCAGCCCAGCAGCTTCTTGCCAGGTGTCCCTTTGGGGATGCACAACCTGGTAATAAAAAAGGGATTATGGAATTGTAATTGCACAGGATTCTGTTGCTGCAAGAAGCAGGGGACTTGTAGCTAAACAATAGGGCATCTGGCTTCCATTGTTGGTACCGAGGAGGATTATCTCTCTGCTCTCCACAAAACCTCTCACCTGTCAAATTTCAAGTAGCCTCGGGAACAATGCGCCTCCCTGTCTGAAGTGACGGGGCCTTTGTTGAATGCATGGGAGGGAGGGCAGGAGCAGGGGACCTGAGTGTGTGTGTGGCTGGATTTGGGGGAGACTGCTAGGATTTTCTGCCTCTCGGATCTGTGTTCAGTAAGGAAGGGGCCTAAGGGAGAGAATTCCTTTCAGTTTGTGGGGCCCATTGCTGCTGAGTGAGGAGCGCAGGCAACGTGAGTAACGCTATACTCCCAGCCAGCGGGCTGGATTTTATGGTAGGGCACAGCACAAGGACCACAGCGGAAGAAGAAAGCTGAGCTTGCATGGAGGGGGGCGAGACACTAGACTAGAGCGTACAGCCCCATGCCCCACTTCAGAGGATAGGGCTGCAGGCTACAGCCAGCTCAGAGAGCATGGGAAGACAGCATGGACCAGGCGCTCGGAAGGGAAAACCACACTGTTTGCTTCTTATTATGTTTATTGGAGCCATTGGTTAAGCGTATTGGTCTCTCTCCCATTCCCAAAGCCCCCTGCAAGGCCGGGAGAGAGAAGGTTCTGTCCTTTGTTCTCCGTTTATTTTTTTCCATTATAGACATTATTAAAAAAAATAAACTTTACAATAATACATTTTTGTTGTTGTTGCCATTTGATCGTTTTAAAAAAAGGAAAGAAAGGAAATTAAAAAAGGAAAAAAAAAAGCCACACAGTATATGCATATGGTTATGTATATACATACATATATGTAGATATAGTTGGTCTCTATATACATACACTATATATGTATATATAAAAGAAAAGAAAAACAGAGAGTAACATCCGCAGGATTCCCTCCATGGATGGTTTATTTCATCCAACCCAAGCCCAATGGGATAAAGAAAACGATCTCCGTTGATGTAACGAATTGGAGACGTTGGGACAACATTACAATGCCGGATTATTTCTTCCCTTTTGCTTTTAAAATGTTTGCCAACCGTGGAAAAGAAGAACAAATGACAAGATCGAAAGAGCATCCCCTCAGAACTGGCAAAAACAAATCCTCTTGATCTCCGGCTGCCTGCTTTGTGATCCAGCGTTTGCCCATCGAACCAGTGATGCGGCCTCCAAGTAGGGAACAGGGGCCCCGTTGGAAATGTTGGTTCTTAGTCTTTCGGTATGGGCACCCCCGCTGCAGCCCTAAGCAGCTGCCCCATCTCACCGCGGTTCAGTTTGGGGGAAACGTGTTGCAACGCCAGCATGTGGATCTCCCAGGCTAAGGAATGCCAGACTTCATCTAGGGCGGGCGTCAAACATACAGAATTGTCAAGCAGCAAATTGGAACCGAAGGCAGTGGGGAAATGGGGAAATAAGGTCTCTCTCCATCTTCCTGTAAACTGCAGCTGCAATTTCAGAGTCCTTCTAGGAACTGTCCAGCTTTCCCTTCTAGACCAACCTTGCTGAAGCTCTGGTAGATCACCAAAGGTTTTCCCTAGTTCCTTTCACAGCTTCGAATCCCTTGTGTGCGTGTGTGTGTCTGTGTGCATGTGTGTCTGTGTACATGTGTGTGCATGGATGGGGGTGTGCATTCCTGTTAGTCGTGAGCCTTTGGGCTCTTGCTTTGGAAAGGAAAAAAAACCAAAACAACCCAAACACCTTAAAAAAAAGGGAAAGAAAAGAATATGGCCACAGTTTTCCCCGCTGGGACATGCGTCCATCTGGTATTCAGTGCTCCTGGGGCAGGTCCGAGCTCTAGTCTTGCGCGTTAAGAGTCTGGCACAAGGGATGTTGTGTATTTAATTCCTCAAAAGCAGAAACCTTGGGAGAAAAGTTGAGAAAGAGAATTCTTGCAAGAGTTTTCGTGTGCGTGGGTGTGGGCAAGTGTCTGTGTCTTGTTGGCAATTCCATTTCGACCCCGTTCCTCTCCTTTATAAAGCCAGTTTCACGAGAAAGAAGGAGATAGTGGAGAGGATCACTCCGGCTGAGTGTCGGCTGCTGGATGCTTTTGGGTCCAGAAAAGTATTCGGGTCTGGCATGCTGTCTGTGGGCAGCTGTGTCTGTGGAGAGGGAAAAAACAGGGTGTTAATTCAGTGCACAGCTGTGTGGCTGCATCAGGAGCGGGTCTTGCATTGGAAGGGTTTAGCTGCCATACCAAAGATTGTTCCAGCCTCCTCATAGGTATTAAAGATAGAAGGGGCCATTGCATTTGCTAGCTTGACTCCCTGCGTAACACAAGCCAGAGAAGTTCACTCTGTCACTCTTCCATCATGCCTAGTGACTTGTTCTGACTAAAAGCAAGGATGCGGTCTTCGCCTGCCAAGTTCAAGAGATGGAGACTCCACCACTGGCCTGGGTGATGTTTCAATGGTGAATTGTCATCACCACTGAGAATTTGGGCTACTCAGTTGTAAGTCAGAGTTGACCTGAAAAATGGGGTGGGAAACAATGGGATATTTCTTATTTTTCTGGGAAAGTTCCCAGATGGTGACTTGTGACCTCAAGTTAGAAACAATCTCAAAATCGTCTTTTTTTTTTTTAATTTTCAAAACTCATTCTTTCCCCTAAATTCTATGGAGCTATTATTTTCCCCTCTAAAATTCCTAAAAAGTCAGCCACCCTCCATGGTTGGCTGAAAGAAACTCTGGGAAAACATCACGGGCATTTCCTCGGCTTGCTCACTGTTGTCTAGCTGTATGTCTCCCGCACTTCAAAATTCAAGAAGCATCAGTCCCCTGGTGTAAAACACCCGTCTGCTCACACATCCATGCACCCGAGTCTGCTCCTTCCCTCTCCCCAAGATGCTCCTTGCCACTTACCTCTGAGATGCAGACATTCTGCTCTTTGGACTTGTTTAGCTTCTGCCCATGTTCCTGCAAAAGACAGAGCAAAGGATACGCTTAAGCGAGGAGATCACAGGGCCTTAGGCTTCAGGATCACATGTAGCCCGAAACTGGGCCTGATAGCAAAATAACATGAACCCCATTTTAGAGATCTGGAAACTGAGGCAGAGTCCACTGACATAACTTACCCAGGCTCACACACTGAATTTGTGCCATTCAGAGAAATAGGACCCAGGAGCCCTGACTACCAGTCACTTGCCCTCAGTGACAGACCACCCATGCTCCAGCCTTGAGAGCTTGCAACAGGTCAGAGACTAATGCCCATCCCAGACAACTGATTGCTCTTAACCAGAGTCAAACAGAGCATTAAGGGGAGAAGCCAGACAAATCCAGACCCAACTGCCCTCCCAACACATCCCTTGTCTTTCTGCTCCAACAGCAGATTCTCAACAATGCGAATCATTCTTGCTAGCTGGTGGCAAAGGAAAGCACCAGGCTGTTCAGTCCTCGTGGTAGCCCGACTCATCCCCCAGGCACGGCAGCCCATCCGGAGCATGCAAAGCATGGTTCTGAGGGAGCTGAACTCCTGTAGCTTTCTGCTGTCCTTGCAGAGCCAGCTGGCAAGGGCGTTTGGAAATGTTCACATTCTGATCACAGACCCTGCAATTATCAGACTCCCACATTTGCATGGGGCCTTGGAAGGCAGTTCAGAGCGTGTCTAGCGTTGAAACGTTAAGTCTCTCTCTGTGCTCCTTGCACACACTGGGGCTGTCAGAAAGGCTTTGCCGAGGCAAGAAGAAAGAAAACGGTCTCATCCTGGGCTGCTCGGCCTCTGCCGCACTCCTGCCCCATGGAGCTGCACAGCGTAGATGAGACTAATTCTTCAAATACACCTTCAGATTCTGCCAATTCCCACTGACAAAGTTCACACCACTCCTGTGCCGCCTGCCTGCAAGCTTCCAGCAGATGCACCCGACTATGACCTATACTGCAGGAACAGCCATAGGTCTCCATGTCCCAGGATAACAAATGCTTTCAAACTCCTAGTAACAGGCCCTATAGAGCTGGCGGCACAAGCAGCACATTTAAAACTCAAACGTTTAAAACTCAAATCCCAGCCCCAGCAAGACATTCAAATGGCGCAAGGTGAATTCCACCCTGCAAGCCATCCATCTCAGGACAGGAGTAGTTGCTGCCAGGACAGGAAGGGACCTCAGGAGGTCATCTAGTCCAGCCATGCTATAACCCAACCGCTGCCTGTACTCCCATTTACACACAAGAATCTCTAAGCTCAAGTGAAGTGGTTCTTCGCCCTCAAGCTAACCGGCTCGTTACTGGGTATGGGTTGAAGCTCAGACTCTGCTGATGCTGGAGCTAGGGATGCAGAGCAGACTCAGCTATGCTGTGCTGCTAAATGCAAACTGGGTGCAGTTTGGGTTTGTTTTGCAGTGTAAGGGCTGTCACTCCAGCGAGGGTAATGGAAGAGGAGTTCATTCAAGTGAAGGTAACTCGAGCTAGCACTGCAGTGAAGACAAGCCTTCACAGGAAGGTTGGCTTGTGTCAGATGATGACTTTGATGAGCCATCTTAGCCGACACGCCGTCCAGCAGGACTTTGTTGTATTTAGCACTGTCGGCAGGTGCTGGAGCCACAGTTATGATGAGGCTAAACACGTTGCTCCCTGTGTGCTCTGAGTGCAAAGTCATGCTTCACCATGAAGGTTGACATGACTCCTGATGGCTGTGCTCTCACATCACCTCGTTCTTCAGCAAAGCTAAGCCCCAAGTTAGCATCTACCAAGGAACAGGCACAACACTATATCTAGATAACGGGGACTTGACTTGGTGACCCAGATGCCCCTTTCAAACCCATATTCCTGTGTTGCAGGCTGTGGGGATAGCAGCAAGAGCCCTGGAGAGGAGTTAAGATCCTGCAACAGGCAAAGTGTCTCTACAGATAGATGTAGTGGTGTCACCACGCAAAAAGAGGCAAGAAACAGCTACCGTGGAGCAGCACGGGCAAGTATAGGCAAGGGCACACTGGGGTTTGCAGCACCTGAGCTCACAGAAAATCCCTTTAATTGTAAGCACATGTGGCTTCCATTAATAAGTAACGGACAGGCATTGCAGATGCCTGTGCTACAGTTAGGCTTCAAGCCTTTGGACCGCCCAGTGATACACAGGTTAGGTTTCCTACGGGAACCTTTGCTGAAGAGAGCAAGGGAGGGTGAGCTCAGCAAAGGAAGCATGCTTTGGAAGAGAGCAGGTAAAGCTGAAGAACAAAAGCACTAACAGGAGCCCCTCTCAGCCATTCTACAATAGGCCTTCTTTCAGTGCTGGATAAGGGTATAAAAGCACCTGAAGTCTCTCAATGGGAATGGAGATGAAGCCATTAGGCTATTCTCTCTCTTCAACACCTTCCTTTCATTCTTCTGCGACTCAAACAGTGAGCATAGAGGAATGGCCAGATGGGGATCTGTGCTGGCTGAGCAAGTAGCATGGTCTCACTGGGCTTTCCTGCCCATTTCAGAGCCCCAGTGCCTGAAGAGGGACCGTGTGCCTTCACTCCACACTGCCTCAGACACAGGGACACACATGGACGCGCACTTGGACACTTGCATGGCACTCCCAAGATCAGCAATAACAGAGCTTCAACAGACAAAGTAACCTTTTCCATTCCCTCACCCCAAATCACACAGCTAAAGAAACAGAGCAAAATGGGAACCCAGGAGGCCAGATTTCCACTTCCCCCACTTCTAATCCACAACCTGCATCCTAGCTCTGCATAAAGATGTCCCAGCTGAGCACACAGTCATGCTCTCACTCACCCTGGCATACAGTCAAGTAACTCGACTCGAGGCAATTTGATCCCAGTATAATTCCAGTGGGCTCAAATCTGCTTTGACTTACAAGTAAAGCTGGAGTAGTGCTGTGGAAATCAGAGAAGCCATGCCAGTATGAACATAAGAACCAGACCTGATGAGCTTAATGGTGCTATTCCTGATTTGCACTGGTGTCACCGAGAGAGGACTCGGGCCCCGCAGGTCAAAACCTGAAGTCTTTAACCCCGGGTTATATCCCGATTGCATTGACATGGGTGTAATTCAGGAGCAATACCAATAACAGTCATGGATTTGCAAGGACCAACTGAGTCTGATTCTGGAGCAGATCTTGAGTGGGGCCACTGCAGCAGGTGCAGCAGCATGGGCCAAATTTGCTGCTGACGCAGAGTCATGTAGCTTAACTGAAGGCAACAGCGGCTGCGTGGACTCATGAAAAATGCGACTTTCAGGTCAGGCCCACTTCAAGCAGAATCCACCTGCCCTATCACTGCTTGGTCTATCCTCATTCATTGCTCCCACTAATTTTTTCCTGAGCAGCCACCAGAAAGGACCTCTGCAGAGGTCATGCGGCTGCCTAAAATCAGCACTGGCCTCCTGGAAACTGATTCCCAGGCAAGAACCCTGACATGCACACACGCCCCTGTCTGTAAGCAAGCAGCAAACGGAGGAGCAGCACGGACAACCACGTTACTCCCCCACCCTTTCTCGCCACTTCGGAGGAGGACAGATCCGTTGAGCACGTCTCTCCATAAAAGGGAGCCGAGGTGCCCACAAAGGCAGCATTGGGGCCCTGATGTGCTGCAACTCTAGCATGAAATTGAGCCGCTGATTGTCTCATGGAGTGGTAACTAGAAAACATAAGATGTAACTACTCAAGCATGCCAGATCTAATTAGAGGCTGCCCAAGGGTGACATTGCTGCCTTCACGTGGGCTCACCAGCCTGAAGAAAGACAAGAGAGACTGACTTTGTTTCTGCCGAGTCAGAGAAATATCCTCCAATTGGACTGTGGGTAGGAGAAGCCCAGCTCTCGAGGCCCCCCAAGGTGGGGGTCTCTTCATCAGAGACCTCAGATGAACTACGTGTCTGGCCAAGTATGCCCGTGCCTGTGATTCTGCAGCTAAGATCCAGATCTCAGGTGGAGACGGAGTCAGACCAAGTCCTACCTGGATGGACGTGCAGGTGGTAATAACGCTAGTGTCGTAGAGGGTGTTGCTGTCGTTGACATCATCTGGCAAATTGGGGTTGTTTTCGGTCTTCGGGGGCACGGTGACAGGGGGCGAAGGGTTCTTGGGGGAGAGGTTCACATCTGTGCCATTGCCAAAGGCCTGAATGGCGTTCCCTGGAAATAAGAGGAGACACGGGATTTTAGCAGGGGAGGGAATGGGTTCTCTGTTCAATACTACCCAGGAAACTCGCTCAGCAAACAATCAACGTAACCAGGTGGGCTTTCCCAGCGGGATTGCCAATTCAAACACCTCCCCCATGAGACAGCACTCGATGCAAGAGGTGCCAGTGGGACCATGGGCAGGGCTCGCTTAGTTCTAGCTCACTGCAGGAGGGCAAGTCCTCGGGTTTCGTTTGCACACATACAACTTTGAGATGCCTGCCCCAACAGAGAGAAACAGGAGACACTGGCCAGCAGAGAAAGTGGGTGGTGGGGGTGGGCATCAAGAACATGTGGGCAGGATACTGCTTTTCTTTCACATGCGCTCCCTTTTTCCTGCTGCACTCTCTCACCCACACTCTT
>NW_005842058.1:709830-718704 GCF_000455745.1 Alligator sinensis
CTCTTTCCATCCTCCTATTCTCCTCTTTTCTTACTATCCTTGGCTCTCCCTGCCCTCTTGCAATTCTGTGCTACACGCACACAGTCTGCCCTCTTCACGCAGGGTACACTTCGACACTTCTAATGAATCCCAGCTCTGCTGGAGACTCCAGCCCCAGTGCAGTGGGTCGAGGTGACTTCATATCAAGAGCTCCTCTGTCTCCCTGAAAAGCTCCTGGATTCTTTTGGGCCTGCCGCTCCTGGGTGCACAGTGAGTTTCAGCCGCTCTGCCATGCAGAAGATCGGGGATGGCAGGTCTGCTGCTCCCCCTTCTCGATCACACACGTGTGCCTAGCCTGTTTTGAGGTGGCACCTTGGGGTGGTTCTTCCTGACCACGCAGGCAGGATGGGGGGAAGCCGAGGGGGCACTGGGCACTGATCCCCCCATGCTTTAGCGACACAGGACCCGCTCCAAGCTGGGGCACTATCTCCAGCTCTGCTCCCTGCTGTAGTGCCGTCATGGAGAATATAGCATTTGCTGGTGGAAGTTGCATACAGTTATGTTATTTGCCTTGAGCCCGGTTTCCTCTCCAGCTCAGTCTGCGGCAGGAGCATCTGGGGGACATGGCAGCAACATTTAGGGAAAGGAGAGAAAGAAGGAGGAGAGCTATGGGGTGGAGTGACTGGGAAAAAAGCCCCCAAAAGCAGTCTCTGCTACAGCCAGATGGAAAAGGAAGCCTTCCACTTCACCCTCCTCCATCCTTAAACCTTTCCCCTTCTTTCTTTCCTCCATCCTCTCCTTACCATCCTCCCCTACCTCCTTCAAACTTCCCTCTCGCATTTTTTATCGCTTACAACCTAGAAGAAGCTGCACCTATTTGAGAGGGGGGTAACCTCTCTGGAGCCCCTCAGGTCTGGAACAGCTCAGGGCAAAACAGTTCCAGCCCCAACAAGTGTCACAAATCTCACGTTGGCCTTCGTGCACTTGTCAGCTCCATTGTGCTTGGTCCCAGAACTGCCAGGAAAGCTTATACGTAGATAAATACATGACTGCTTATGTAGGACAGCTCTTTTTTGAACCAGAGCTGCAAGCCCGGACGCTGTCCCGCTCTTCTCGTGCCCGCCCTTCCTTTCCCCGCCATTTATTTTCCTAGGCACTGCGATTAACCAAATCCCCTCTTCTCGTGGGAGGCAGTTACCACTCACCCATTTTACAGTCCAGCTTGCAAAGAAGCTGCAGGGATCCGGGGACAAAACCTCTCCCTCCAAAATGACCCCAATGCTATGTGGTCTTGAAGTGAGGGGGGCTGGCAATGCTGGATACGGAGGGAACAAAACCAGACTAACATAGGGGGCTACAGGTCAGGCTGATTACTGGTGATAACTATATTAGCTGTACACAATTTACCAAGGCCCAAGGTAGCCCACATCTCTGTGCTGCAGAAGTGTCCAAAGCAACAGTGCCTTCTGCTACAGAGTCTGCTGGGGTTGTCCTGGAGGGCAGGACCAAGTGGCAATGGCAAAATACGCTGGGCCCACTGGCTCCTTGCTGAGCTCTCTCATTTCCATTATCCCTGAACCAGACAGAATCGGCTTGACCGCTCGATGCAGAAGGGAAGCCGCTGCCCTCGAGGGAGCTTCACAGGCAAACTTCCCGATGATTAAACTGAATAATAACTAATTAAATGGATAAAACGATAATAAACAATGGAGAGAATGAAGCTCCTGGAGCCCAGTGCACTAGGGCCTCTTTCATCAAGGGGACCTTGTCAATACCAATCTGCAAGGTTGTACGATTTCCCCTCGCACCACACAGCATACTAATGACTGCACACCCGTGTGGAAGTAGAAGAGGACAGATGGATGCCCCCACATGTCCTTCATGTTTGGAGGTAGGTGAAGTGCTGACAGGGGCCCGTGACCAGTCCAGAGCAGCAAGGAGGTTGCCCACACCTCCTGTACCCATCACACCAGTGCCTAGGCAGCATCCCTGGGGCTCTCAACCCAGAGCTTCTCTTGCTGGGTGAGGCTGGGACCAGCGGAGGTGACAAGGCTTGTCTGTCACAGGGTCTCCCGATGGAGGATGCAGGTATGAAATAGCAGTGCTCCCTTATTGACAGCACTCCAGCTCCACTCCTTAAACTGCTGGGAGATGTGGTGACTACAGCAGCCAGAAGCCCCCCTCCCCAGAGCCAGCGGGGTTTCAACAGGGATGATCCCGCCTTCAGCCCCTTGCAGCCCTGCCTTCCTATGATGCTATGAATGCAGGGGGGCTTACGGAGGCAGGGGTTTTCCGTGAAGTCTCTCAGGAACTTCTCACATTCCTCCTCCAAGTTGCCGCTCCCTTTGCAGGAACACCAGGGCGACACTGTGATGCTGCTGGTGCTCGAGTCGATGTAATTGGGCGTCATGTCGAATCCTGCCATGAGGGAGGAAGGTGAAAGGGAGTCAAGAACAGGAGGGCAAAATCCAAGCAGCAGAAACCTCCCTCCAACCACTACTTGCTGGGCTTAGGTGTGCACAGAGCGAGAGTGATGGGCAGGCCTTACTGCTCAGCAGTGGTCCCAGGCTCTGCAGGGAGGTGGCAGAGATATACCCCGTGTCTCAGCTAAATTCACATAGCAGCAAGTGATTAAAGGCCATGTACCCATTTGCTCTCAGCTGTTCTTCTCCACTTGCTCATTCCTGCCAACTCCTTCTGCCACCATCCAGTATATCTCCAGCAGAAAGGGGCTGTATGGGTAACCGTGTTGCGGGTCCATACCCTTTCCCCAGCCTCCATCACACTCCATGCTACGGCCCCCTCCCAAGCCCAAACCCAAAGGACAAAGCGAACAGACTTACCAATCATCCCCGCATAGGAGCCCAGACAGGCCTGGTAATTATCCCCAGGGCAGCTGGTAAGAGACTGGAAAGAGACTTGACAATTTGTGTGAAAATCCGCCAGTCTTGACCTGGTGACAGAACACAAAGGGGAAAACTGCGCTGTCACTGGGTCTGGTTTTTTTCTTTCCCCCTGCTTAAGAAATGGTAAATTCAGTGAGAAAAGGGAGGCTGGACTGGGGAAGGAAAGAAGATTTAAAAGGTCATGATGGTGATGACAGGGCAGCTGCAGTCTAGATTTCATAACCTCATTCTGTCATTGCCTGAATGGGATTTGGACCATTGCTCACACCCAGGGCAGGAGATGCTCTCAAAAGCAGCCTCCCACTTTTGGACCTGCTAACTTCAGTGGAAAGCACAGGCACGTAGTGGAGGCAGGTATCTATAGGATCAGGGTCAGAAGCAATACCTGACCCTGACATTAGCTCTGCACTGCAGACATTCCCCTGGGATGCAGGATGCAGAGGAAGCCCCAAAGACTGGCGAAAACAAGGGAGTTCCCAGCTCTCTTTGCAGCCTCCTGCTGCGGTCAGGAGGGCAACTTAGACATGTTCTCTCTACAGCAGGGCAGGTTTTCAGGGGAGCAGAGAGAATATCTGAAGCATGCCCATACCCCAGCACAGGCTAGCACCTCGCAGGGTGATGTCCCAATGCTTTGTCACCTTCAGAGACTCCTCACTGGAGCACCGCTCTCCTAATAAATTTTTTTTCCTAATATCCACCCTAAACTTCCCTGGCTGCAACTGGAGACCAGTTCTGTCATCTGCCACCATGGAGGACTGTCCATCTTCTGCAGATATGGCTACAGGGAGCCCTGGGACATCCCTCCCTCTTCAAACACTGCCTGACTTAGAGTCAATCTCACATCTCCATTTGGCTGCACTATTATTGGCATCACTGCCTGACTGTAAAATTTCACTGCCTGGTTTTATCTGAACCCTGAAATGTTAAAGCACAGCACAATTAACAGGCCTGAGGTGGGCCGGCTTTGCAACGTACCAGGAAAAGAGGGAAACCTGATGTTGCAGGGGTCCAAAGGGTAGAGCACAGAGACGAGTCCATTTGCCACTAGACCCCATCCTGCCTTTCACCCGTGCCCCTGCACACCAGCTTGGCACTGCAGAGTGGTGGGGAGAGAGAAAGGGTGCAGAACCAGCCGGGAGAAAAGGGAAGGGCAGCAATGGTGTTGGAAATATGAAATCCAGTACATAAACTAGAGCCTCCACCAGCAGAATTAAAACAGTATTTGGTTTTGCAAGACAGAGAGCACTGAACTGTGACTTAACCACACTGGGAAACGATTAGTGCAGTGTAGCCAGTTCCCTAACCCCCCCCCCCCCCCTTTCTTTCCCACTGCAGACAAGACCTTGGCTTTCAGAGGAGCATCTCTCCTGAACTCTTTAAAAGAAAAATCTGTTGGCTTCCTTGCTAATTAAATGTCATCATCCTACAATGGGGTATTGAATGATTAGATCGCACCTGCCTAGAGCCATCCAAATTGATCAAAATAAAGGGTGGAAGTTGTGTTATGTTTTAAACAGGAATGATTAGATTCCAGAGGGGTTTGATCAAATTAAATGGAGAGACAAACAAAGCGGTGACTGAGCAAAGTGGAAGGACCTGCAGTGTTTATACAGTGCCTTTCACCACGACGGCCCTTGGAGTGCAGCAGAGGGACGAGTGACAGGTCCAACTGAAGTGCAGCTGCCTCTGGAGCAGATGCATGATGTTCGTATGCAGCCAGCAGAGCACCATCATTCGAAGCAAAGGACAGGCAATTAGAAAGGGAGGTAAGTGGGAGAGTGGTCTAGCTTGCCCCATCCTGCGCTCAGCAGGTGGTCACCATGGGGCGCACCCAGCTGTGGTTGCCAAGGATGGAGAAGTGTGGCACACCACTGAAAAAGCAGCTCACAGAGTTTGAGGAGCCCATCTCCTCTGTGTGATGTACTGCATGCTTGTTCTACTGCTTCCCAAGCCCTTGGTTGTCTATGTTATGCTCACATTTGCACATCTACCAAATACCATCAGAGCAAATTATTCTCCTTTCCCCCTCTGGCTGGCTTTCTGACCCCTTACAGCCTACTGCCAGACACGTTTCCAGGGCAAGGTCAGCCTCTTCATCTGGCTTATTAATACATTCCTCACAAGAAGACTCGACTCAGGGGCACTAGCAAGCTCTAAATGATTCACAATACTAAATAATAACACTGCAACTAAATGCATCATTTAATTCACTGACAAATTTGGGTCAGAGATATCCAGGAGAGCTGCTTCTGCTTTATACCAAGAAGAGCAGTTTTGTAGTTAAGGCAATAGACTTTTGCATTAACTCTGAATAGGGACCCACACAGGCAGCTAGCATGGGGAAGAGAAGGGCTCTTATCTCTCCATACCTCACTTACTGATCCGTAACATGAGGATAACCATCCTTCCTTTGTCCTGATCTCAGTACATTTGCACTGTAAGATCCTCAGGGCAAAGACTTGCTCTCCCCAAATGAGACAACCCAGTTAGTCCTGAACTCAGCTGAGTGTTCCCCATGCTGCTCTTAGTATATGGCCTGGATACAATTTGCTGCTTCCCGTCAGCATTTTTCCCTGCTGGAACTAAACCAGGCAGCTTCTTGTGCCCCAGACTCTCTTGGTTTTCAGGGTCTGCAACAAGCCAGGGAACTGGCTGCAGTTCCAGGTCTGTGAGAAGGAAAGCCCTGCCTTCAGCCGGAGGGTTAATGCTACCACTGCTACTGCCAGATCGTGAACTATGGAGCTGCTAACGCTAAAAGGTCCCAGAGGGAACCCGGATTTGCCAAGCAGGCCTTGTAAAGGGAAACGAAGACATCTTTCTCCTCCCCTGGATAAAATGTTCTCTCTCTAAAGTGAGACAGGGCAAATATAACGGGCTCCCTTGATTCATTACCAGCCTGGAAACAAACAGTGAGGTATGATGCAGCTCTCCAGAATTAATGAGTTCGGATATCAACTTCTCTGGGATGCCTCATCCCTGCTATTCTTAAAGCTCCCAGGCAGATGAAGCTCTACTACAGGGTACCGGTGCTCAGGCACGAGCTTCAAAACACATCAGGCCTGATTCTTGCTTAGGCAAAGGCTCTTTCTGCGTCAGCCTGGAAGGACGTCAATGAATAAATGGGCTTCTTAGAGCAGCCTCTTTGCAGGGTGCCCTGCCTGGCTGTTCCTGTTCCCAGCCCCAGGATGTCAGGGATTCACTCTCCTACAACCATTTTCTCCTGTGCCAGCTGGCCAAGCAAAGGCAGCAGGATTCAAGCACTCAGATGTACCCTACCTAATGTGGGACTGTTTCAGCCCTCTCCTGCCTTCAACTTACAATCGATTGAGGAATATTCATGACCTTTGGCTCCACCAAACTGGAGCATCTCCCTCCAGTGCAAGGGGAACACAAAGGGAAAGCATCCTGAGACCAGCTCTTTAAGGGCAAAGAGGAAAAGGGCAGAGCAGCAGACAGCAGAGGAGAGACAACAGGGGCAAGAGAAACAGGAGACTGCTCTGGCCACCAACTCCCAAGCTTTCCTTTCCTGACTTAGTCTCCAGATAGGCAGCCCAGCTGTGCGAGGGGAGCAGGCACTGCTGGGCTGGCAGCCACCGGGTGTTAGGAGATGCTGACCTTGATGCACGGTACCGGGGGCTGAAGTTCAGTCCTTTTCCTCCCATGGAAATGGCAAATGGAAAAACAAATCCAAATGTTCTCCCAAACAGACACCCCCAACCCTCCCGCGAGCAAGCTGCCCATGTCATCAGCCCTCTCAGAGAAGAAAGTTGACCCATAGCCAGCTCCAGCCATTTGATTTTAGTACCACTTGCTATGTCCACACCAACCTAACCTGAGAGTGATCCATGCCTCTTTAGCAGCAGACACTAGGGTATCCCAGCAGGGAAAAGTACCTGTCCACAGCGTGCTGCACAAAGCCGGGACGGATTCCAGGGGCTCAGTCCTGCTAAGTGCTCTCCTTTATCCAGGAAAACACTTTGGCAAACACTGGACTTGAAGCACATGCACAGTCCTGCTGAGGTCAGTGTCTGCTTTTAAAACCAGGCCTATCCTGAAGTGCTTTCCTACCCTGGGTTTGCAGTACTCAGCACTTGAGTCCTTTAACATTACACATTCACTGAGAAATCAAGCAAGGCTCTTAGCTGGGTTTCAGCCCCAGCCACCATACCATCCCCCATTTACCTGGGCCCGTAGGCAATTTCAGCCTGGCTTATGGCTCATGTATAGGATTGCAAACGCCCAGCAGTGGGTGCTGAAATCATAACAACACAGGGACATGGGTGTAGCTTTGCTGACCCCAGCTTAAACTGACCTGCATGCTCAGACCCAGATGTCAATCAGGTGGGCTCCACGAACATAGCCTAAAGCAGCAAGGAAACCTGTATTGGGACTTAAGAAAGCTCAGTGCCTAGAAGAACACGCGGCATCCCTTTTTATGTGCTTGTTAGCCATACAAATCCTGCTCAGCTTTTGCTTGTACTACGCTGCTGTAGCGTAATAAGTAGATGCATCACCTGCGCAGCTGAATGGCGAATTTCCCCATTTCTGCACCCATTCTACCTCCAGAAAGTACTTTACACAGAGACAGGTCTTCCATCTCCCCAAGAAGATGCAAGAAAGCTTAAGACATAACCTGCCTTCAGGGAATGTTTCTTCCTGATCCACATTCATGAGAGTCTGGTACATGCCCCGCAGCATGGGGATTCCTATTCCTGATTGCATCTGTGCTCTAGACAGGGTCTGTGGCATAGGAATACAAGCAATTCGCTCCTGTTGGAAGTAATGGGGGATGCTCAGACTAACACGTGCAGGCTGCCCACAGAAACACGGGCCCTGATGAGCTCCTTCTGCTGAGAAGAGAAGGGATGTCACAGCAGAGGCTGAAAGGGCAGCAGCTAAGCCGTGTACCATCGTCATGGACAACCGTGCATACAGGGCCCCGGGGGAGAACAGAATGTCAGCTCCTGTCACTCTGTTGTGGCTGGGCCCCCTCATCACACATCCACTCATCACAGCACCGCTGAAGACATTCCTTGGAGCCAGCCACGTCAGCTCTGGGTGTGAAAGCTGCAGATCCCTCCAGTAGAGATGGGGTGTGAGAAGGAGACAGAGCAGCTCTGCAAACTGCTGCCGGCCCCTGGGGAGTTGCTCAGCCATTAGTTCTGACTCATGCTACACACCTGGAGCATCAGTGCTGCTCACAGCCACTACTGAACAGAACAAACGGGGGTCTGGGAGTGGGACTGGGACTCAGAAAACATGGATTGTACCCACAGCTCTGTCATTAACCTACTAGGTGATGCTAGGCAAGGTGTGTCACCTTTCTGTGCTTTAAACGGTTACTGCCCTAGAGGCAGAGGGGATTGCAAAGCCAAATTTGCTAATACAGAACTCCAAAGATTTGGGGCTGGGTACCAGTCAGACAGCAGGTTTGAGGTCCTACTGGGGGAAAAACAGAGAGGATGAAAGAGAAATTGAGAACTAAACCTGTGTCGCTATTGGAGCTGTGCAAAGCCTGAACCTACAGCCTGCTGAGCCTGTAAGAAGGTGCCCGCGTTCAACCTTATACCTCTCTCCCAAAATCCCTGGAATCCTTTTAATGTACCAGCACCTTAGTCTCCAGACTACATCATCAAAAGCAGGAAGGAAGGTTCCCCATTTGCAGTAATGGTTTTCCCAGGACTGGAATAGCATCAGATGTCAGTGCCTAATCAGAAGAATAGGATCTGATCTTTGGAGTCCGGGATCCTGGTTTAAGGACTTGCTCCTACTCTCATTGAAGTTAGCCATGGGGTTAGAACTGGCATTTAAATGTCCCCATGGCCTCAAGCCAACTTGCAGGCCATGTGGGTGGGGGCACAGATGCTTTCCATTCACAGATGCTTTCCAAACATCCTTGTCAAGGTAGGCACTCCATAGATTCATAGATGTTAGGGACAGAAGGGACCTCAATAGATCATCGAGTCCGACCCCCTGCATAAGCAGGAAA
>NW_005842058.1:720035-769200 GCF_000455745.1 Alligator sinensis
GCCAGTGCCTTCAGCACCCTCGGATGGAGCTCATCCGGGCCTGCCGACTTAAAGGCATCCAGTTCTTCCAAGTGCCTCTGCACCATCTCAGGGTCTACATATGGAAGTCTGGCGCCCTGCTGCTGCCTCTCTACAACCCCAGTGAGAGACTTGTCATGCCCCTCGCTTAGGAACACTGAGGCAAAGAACGCGTTGAGGAGTTCAGCCTTGTCCCCTCTGTCCATCACCAATTGTTTCTGCCCATTTAGCAGGGGTCCTATTCCTCCCTGGGCCTTCCTTTTACTCCCTATATATCTAAAAAACAATTTCTTGTTATCCTTTACTTGAGATGCCATCCTCAGCTCCATGGTAACCTTGGCCCGTCTAACTGCCTCCCTACAAGCATGAGCAGAGGAGGTATATTCGTCTTTGGTGATCTCTCCCTGTTTCCACTTTTTATGTGCTCCCCTTTTGGCCCTTAGGCTGCCCTGGATTTCTGCGGTCAGCCAGTTCCCAAGTGCCTCCCATTCCCACTCCCAGGAGACAAATCAAGTTTCTGATGGCACTTCCCTCTCCCAGGATTCGAGAGAAAGTCATGTCAATTCTCTTAAAGAACTGTGGCAAGTTCATCACCGAGTGTGCTAGAAATTTGTCACATTGCTCCCCAGGGCTTTACTCCTGGCTTGTAGCAGCCTCTAAGGCAAATGTTATTCTTTTCATAATACATGACAAGCCAGCTGGTAATCTTTCCATGATATCCAAGCCAGATGTCACTCTTTCTGTTATATACAATGAGTTTGCAGCCACTGGATAAGATGCTAACTGCCAGGAATAAACCTTACTGGAACCGGCCCACAGCTTCTCAGATTTCTGCCTTTAAGTGCCTTGGTAAAAGAGATGGAGCCAAGTCTATCTTAGCAAAAAAACAAAAGTCCGTGCCAAACTGCTGCTCACAGCTCCAAGCAGCAGGTGTGCCTGTCCAGTTCTTGCCTAGAAATTGGAGACCTGCTTTGGATTTAGCTTCCCTGGCAGCTGAGGTCAAATCAAATAAGAGAGGAAAGAGGGGAAAAATAAGAGAGAAAAAGAGAAAGAATGCAACAGCACAACTTGCCCACTGAGTTATTTTCCTGAAACTGCTCCAAGGAGAAAAGAACGAAAAAGGCTTAAAATATAGCCCAACCCAAGAGCTGGCTTTCAAAGTTAAAAATCTCTGATTTGTTTCCCTTTGATTAATTCATCTAGGAAATGTGCTTGCCTTCTGGATGAAAGGGCCGGGATGCAATGCAATTTGTCCTGGGCTTCCTGGAGATGGTTCCCTTGCAGCCTTTAAACAAGACCAGGCAAAACACTGGTGGGTTTGACTGTGTCTGGCTATTAGGAGAGCTCAAGTCACTGGCACCTGTTAGGAGAGGTGAGTAGAGCCAAGGTTTTAAAGAAGGAACCAGTGATTCCAAATTTCAATGCCCAGCTTGGGACACCTGAAAGGGGCCTGATTTTCTGAAGTGAAGAGGAGCACACACGCTGTGCAAGTCAGGCTCTTAAGACATCTCCAGTCAGGCACTCCTAGTAGCATGTCAGTGGGGCAGTCACCGCTTGCTAACAAAAGCCAAAAAGAATCAAAACTCGTGGAAAAGGTGATATCTTTTATTAAACCAACTGGATATATTTGCAAACAAATTATTTTAGTTATTTGCTAAAAAAGCCAGACACCCACACTCCAGGCCGAAAAGAAGAGAATCCTCCTAACTGCTCTTTCAACAGCGATGACTCCCATTGAATGGAGGTGAGTGCCTAATTGGGTGCTAATTGTTGCTAATGTGTCTGAAAAGGCCCCAGCCTGGCAGGGGCAATAACTCAAAGACCTCGCTGCTCAGACGAAGCAAGCAATATCGCAGGCTTGAATATTTCATACAGAAAATATCCCAAATGCAGAGATCACTCAAGGCACATTTTCACAGGCAATTTCCAGGGGCTGAGGAAAAAAAATGGCCTTAAGGGACAGCAGTATCTGAGCACTGCCTCCAAAACACCTCCCTCAGCAACACGGTACTTGTTCATGCAGCTGGAACATCATGCAACATTTGACGACGGCCAGAACCACCCGAAGATGTCAGGCAGCCACCATTACTTGCAGAAAGAGGGCACAGCCCCCATCCCTACCCAACAGCTTCCACACAGACTGGTCTACATACCATGCACAGTTATGAAGACAATCGCTAGAAGGGTTGGCCAAAGTTTGTAAATGCCTCATGCAGAAAAATCCCTCTGGCCATAAAGAGACTTTTTTTTTTTTTTTTTTTTTTGTAATAAAAAGAGAAGCCACTGGCGGGGTGATGCAGTTTTGCCAGAAAGCCATGGTAAAAAGGGGACAGAAAAAGGGGAAAGACTGTATGTACTTTTTAAAGTTCAAAATGCTATCTGAATTTCATACAGGAAAGCTTGTGAGAAAGAAGAGTTGGTTATCTGTGAGAACTGCATTTGAGTAGCTGGAGAGAGTGGAAAAATAGAGAGAAAGTCCACATTTGTAGGTGTTCCCTCCGGCAAAGTGAGCAAATATTTCAATGGGAAAAGTGATATGGAAAATTCACGTATTCCAGGAAGAGATTGGGCCAAAGTTTAAAGACCAAACTTAATGCTAAGGTGTGAAATACAAGGATATTCATCCTACTTTAAATGCAAACTTCAACTCAATGCTAGCTATAACTCCATGCCACAGCTTTTACAATAACACACACGCCATTTCACCAAATCTTTCCCATCATCATGGAAGCTAACAGAGACCAGAAGGCATGGACAGAGAAAGAAAAAAAAGATAGGAGGACCCCCGCCCCTCCCCACTCCTTTAAATTACAGGGCACACAGCTAAGCTTAGGAGCAGCAAATAGCCGTGTCGCTTATAATAAACTTATTTTTGGACAAATGATCTGAATGCATCAGAAAGTCAACAGACAGGTAGATACATATGGGGAAGGATGGAAAAGGCCTAGTATGTCTCATCTTTAAATCAGGAAAGGTATCCAGGTATTTTTAAGGACATTCCATTTTGATTCATCATGGATAAGTGCACTTGAAAGATTTTTTTTTTTTTAATTCTCTCGCCTATGTTCCAAACCTATTATTACTTGGTAAGAAAAGGAAAGAATTAAACGCACGCATCATTTGACTTTAATTGAAGGAATGTTCTATTTCATTGAACTGCTAACTAAGCTGAACAAGAGATTGTGTTTACATAAGCAAACCCTGAGTCAGTATAGACTTGCTGTCACATTAAGTCAATACTTATGAAGGTTCTCTATTTAATTATTCAGTGCGAATTGACTTATTATTGTGTTAAGAGTGTGGTTAGCCTTAAGCAAGGTAGCCACTGAGTTGAAAGATTTCTTTCAACTTGCTTTGAATGCTGATACGGTTTCAGCCGAAGAATCCGGGTCTCCTGTCATCTTCCTTATCCCTTCAGACTAGTGCAGCCACTTCTCTCCTGGAAAGAAGTCAGATCAGGGTGGGAGGAAAATGCAAGGCACCTGACATTTGCCTGTGTGCTCATCTCTACTCCCTCTCTCCATTAGAAGGCAACAGGCCCACCGTGCTCAATGCAGAAGGTAGGGACAGGATTGGGCATTTTTAAGGCACTTTTAGGTCAATCACCCACTCTTAGCTAAAAATATATTCCCTGGTCAAGCCTAATAGCTTACAGTAAAGTTCCTAGCTCCTTTCTCAAAAGTGGCTAGAGCTGGCCCCCTCTGAGAGACAGTATTGGGTCATATGGAGCTCAGCTCTGGTCAGGCCTGAGATTCCTCTGACCAGTTATTGAACCTCTGCCTCACCAATTCAGATGCAGCCTCAAGTGAAACACTACTATCTGAGAGCTAGGATGATGGGTCTTGGCCATTTTGTACCTGTTGTGCAGAGGGTTTTCCTTTCCAGTGCCACTTTTGCCATATGCACAAATAAAAATGGAATTTGGGCACCATCTGGAATGACATTGCTTTACTGAAACTCTGGGACTTCTTGTCTGAGAGACAGAGAGTAGTGTGCCTTCCTATGACATGTGGTCTCTTAAGAACTACAAGTCCCAGAGCTCCTTAGTTCATGCTGGCATTTTCTGAGCATTTGCAAAAGTCAACAGGGCAGCCAGCTGGCTGCAGGAGAGGAAACAAGCACAAGCAGAGACGTTGATCCCAGTAAGAGTGGGAGCAAGTAGTGAGGGTGAAGCAGACAATGACTTTTTTAATTTTAATGAAGATCAGAACCGGCAGCCCAGGGCCCAAGATGCTGAGCATTACTTCTCATTTGTGAGAAACTTATCTGAGATGTTACCTGCTATGGAAAACTATTCATCTGTTATAACACAAGCATTCCCTCATCTGCCCACGCAGAGCGACTGTTCAGTAGTGGGGGCTTAGTTTTGCAAGACAGAAGAGGAAAATGGTCAGATGTCAATTTGGAAATGCAGCGTTTGCTGAAGTTCAAGAAGCATGTTTAAATAGTTTCTGCTAGGCAACTGGGCAGTCTTCTTCTCATTTAAAATTATTTCAGTTCAATTTTGATTTTCAGACACTTTCATTATTTCTAATTCAGATGTATTTCAGATCCTTTTGTTACCTTTTGAGCAATAAAAATTGTAACAACAGAAACAGTCATGTGATCTGGATGCATAAAGTAAGAGAAACCAGGAACTCCCTTCTGCTGAGCTATGGGATGTCCAGAGGCCTATCTGAAAACTGTGGATTACGAACAGTGACCCAGTAAAACCCAGCCTCTGCCTGTCCAAACTGTGCCTTAGCAAGAAGTGTGCCGAGAAGGTGTCCCTCAGGAGGACTGGTTCCCATATAAAGGTATTCTGGTGTCCATCAAACCCAAAGGGAATTCCATGGACCTTGCCTTCCATGGATATATATATTTATTTTCCTTTCCAGGCAAGTATCTGCCAACTAAATGTCAGATAAGCCTCTTTCATTACATGGTTCAGTGAGTAAGCTGAGCTGCGCCTGTGCTGTTAATCATAGAAATGAGGGTGGAAGGGACCTCAGGAGGACACATCTAGTCCAACCCCCTGCTCAAAGCAGGACCAGCCCTGACTAGATCATCCCAGCCAAGGCTTTGTGAAGCCAAGTCTTAAAAACCTACAAGGATGGAGACTCTACCACCTCTTACCATATGTAGGGGGTAAAAAGAAGGTACCGGGTAATGTGGGGCCTCTGCAGGATACGCTTGAAAATCTGGTGGTCACACCAGACGACAAAGCTAACCTATTTAACAATTTCTTTGCCTCCATTTTTCTGAGCAGGGACCAGGTCATCCCCCGCACCGGGATCCCTGATGGTCCCAGGGGAGGTGCAGCCAGGCCCAGGGTCAGCGAGGACCTAGTCAGGGAACTTCTGGAGGGACTGGACGTGTTCAAATCAGCAGGTCCCGACGACCTTCACCCCAGAGCGCTGAGGGAATTGGCAGAGGTCATTGCAGGACCCCTGGCACGGCTTTACGAGCACTCGTGGTGCTCTGGCCAGGTGCCAGAGGACTGGAAAAGGGCCAATGTGGTCCCCATTTTCAAAAAAGGGAGAAAGGAGGACCCAGGAAATTATAGGCCTGTTAGTCTTACCTCAGTCCTGGGGAAGCTCTTTGAGAAAATTATCCAGGTGCACATATGCAAGGAGCAAGCAGGGGAGATTATGCTTAGGGGCAACCAACACGGGTTTATTCGAGGCAGGTCCTGTCAGACCAACCTGGTGGCCTTCTCTGACCAGGTCACAAAATCCTTGGATGCAGGTGTTGTGGTGGATTTAGTGTTTCTGGACTTTAGGAAGGCCTTTGACACTGCCTCTCACCCCATCCTCGTTAAAAAATTAGGAGATTGTGGTGTCAATGCCTACACAGTCAGATGGGTCGCCAATTGGCTGGAGGGCCGCACCCAGAGAGTGGTGGTGGACGGGTCATTTTCGACCTGGAGAGATGCGAGCAGTGGGGTCCCCCAGGGCTCGGTCCTTGGGACTGCACTGTTCAACATCTTCATCAGTGACTTGGACAAGGGGGTGAAAAGCACCTTGTTCAAATTCACAGACGACACTAAAATGTGGGGAGAAGTGGGCACACTAGAAGAGAGGGACAGGCTGCAATTGGATCTGGACAGGTTACGGGGGGTGGGCGGATGAGAATAAGATGGGATTCAATACTGACAAGTGCAAAGTACTGCACCTGGGAGGAAGAACCAGCAGCAGACCTACAGGCTGGGGAACTCCCTTCTCATCAGCACAGAGGCAGAAAAGGATCTTGGAGTCATTATAGGAAGGCTAACTGCACCTTGTTGTGCATCCACAGATGCATCTCAAGCAGGTCCAAGGAGGTGATCGTCCCCCTCTATGCGGCACCAGTCAGGCCGCAGTTGGAGTGCTGCATCCAGTACTGGGCGCCGCGCTTCAGGAGGGATGTGAACAACATGGAGAGGGTCCGGAGAAGGGCCACCCACATGATCAGGGGGCAACAGGGCAGGCCCTACGAGCAGAGGCTATGAGACCTGAACCTGTTCAGCCTCCGCAAGAGAAGGCTGAGAGGGGATCTGGTGGCCTTGTATAAACAGGCCAAGGGGAACCAGCAGGCTATGGGGGAGTCCCTGTTCCCCCGAGCACTACCAGGGGTAACAAGGAGTAATGGCCATAAGTTGACGGAGAGTAGATTCAGGCTAGATGTCAGGAGGCACTACTTCACAGTTAGGGCGGCTAGGACCTGGAACCAACTTCCAAGCGAAGTGGTGCTGGCTCCTACCCTGGGGGTCTTCAAAAGGAGGCTGGATAGACACCTTGCTGGGGTTGTTTGACCCCAGTACTCTTTCCTGCCACGGCAGGGGGTCGGACTTGATGATCTGCTCAGGTCCCTTCCAACCCTACCAACTATGAAACTCTCTGGGTAACTTGTTCAAGTGCTTCACCGCCCTCCTAGTGAGAGAGTATTTCCTCATATCCAACCTAAACTTCCCTTGCTACAACTTGAGCCCATTGCTCCTTGTTCTGTCATCTGCCACCACTGAGAACAGTCCAGCTCCAGTCTATTTGGAAACACCCTGCAGGGAGCTGAAGGCTACTGTTGAATCTCCTCTCAGTCTTCTCTTCTCCAGACTAAATAAGCCCAGTCCCCTCAGCCTTTCCTCTTAAGTCATGTCCCCCAGCCCCGAACCATTTTCACTGCCCTCTGCTAAACTCTTCCAATTTGTCCACAACCTTCCTGCAGTAGGGGTCCCAAAACTGGACAGAGGACTCCAGATGTCACCTCCCCAGTGCTGAATAGAGGGGAATTATTCACTGCCCCCTCGATCTGCTGGCAACGCTCCTACTAATGCAGCCCAGTATGCCTTTAGCTTGCTTCACAACTGTAACCCCCAGGTCCTTTTCTGCAGTGAGGTTAATCAAGGAAGCATCCATTATAAACATAATTTTGTCCCTAATAGCAGAGGATGTGAAGCTGGGAACATAAGTTAAAAAAACAGGTGTTTTTCCTGTCAGTGCCAGGCTCCTGTTCAGGACCAGTCCAACCCCCATGAACTCACAACCACCCTCTACTTTTGAATTCTGGGACCAAAACATCTCATATCTCCCTAAGTCAACTGAGGGGTTCTTCTAGGAGGAGAACATCATGTCCATGCCAAGCCAACAGCTCGGACGGTTAGCAAGTTAACCAAGTTCATGGAATTCGGTTTTTCTCCTAATACCATGGTACCCGGAAAGGAAGTTCCCACCCTGACTCAGCTTCCCGTAAATAAAATCCATAGAGGCAGAAGCTGCTGGGATCCAATCACTAGCACGTGCAGAACTAGGGTCATTAGTAGTAAATCAAAGACACTCCAACCTCACGGTAAGATCACCCCATCTGCTGCTCATAAACACTTCCTAAAAATAAATTGTGGCTAAGGGGTTGGGTAAGGATAAAGGAAACCTATGAACAACTCAACGCTGCCCTGCCTTTAGATGTTGTGGAAATGCAGCCTGCGGAGGATGGGAAATTCTTCAACACCAGCATCAGTGAAGCATATAGGACCAGATTATTTGTGGCCCTGACTTGCTGATGCAAGATGAAAAATACAGTCAGCTGCAGCTGCTGAAATCAGCTCTTTTTTTCTCCCTTTCCCCGTAGCTGAGGTTAGTGTTTTGCAAAAGGTTTTATATTCTGGGAGCTAAAACCTGTCTGTTGCAATCAGACAAAAAGCACAAGGAGTCTGTCAGAATCCTCAGCTGTGCTAGGGAAGGCTTCCCAGCACAAAGAGCCTCACAAATTGCAATGATCTAGGTCTGATTGCTCCCTTCTTTTCATGCTTAGGTGCTCAAACACAGGGAAAGGGCCAAGGTTTCAGAATGGGAGGGTCTCTTGGGAGCCATTCATAGGCACCATAGCATATCTGAGCAAGGGGTGGGAAGATTTCAAGGTAAGCCCCATAAAAGCTTCCATGCTTCATGTCCCAGGACCTCTCCTCCCCCATCCCAAAACCAACCATTAGGCTATAAGCAAGTGAGTTTAAATACAGCCAAACAGTGAAGAGGCAAAACCCTACTGCACTAAATAGCATCTGCTTAGGGAACAGGCTGAGAGCATCCAACTTAGCTCACCTGTGCTGAGACCAGCACTTGAAGCCAAGGGGCAAGAGGCTAGAGTCTGAAGTCTCCAGGCATGCCCAGGCCTTCCAGCTCTGCATTACTGGGAGCTCTACTGCAGAGTAAATAAGGACTTGAAGAGCAAGGGCTCACATGTCCTAGCAAAGTCAGGAAAGAAGTAACACAGAGTGATATGGGCTGAGCTACAGCAGCAGGGAAGGAAGATTGGGTGGGGAGAAAATCAGCAGAGGCATGCAATACCTTGAATCTGCTGCACCAGTACCGGAATGGCCATGGGAGAAAGAGATCAAACTTATAGGGAAAGGGGAAAGCTGGACTGGACAAGAGGGGAGGGGGCTATTCCAGATCTGCAATAACAGAGTGGCTGCAGGCAGGGAAGAACCCAACTGTGTTTGCAAAGCTGTGGTGGATCCAGGAGTGGAATAGCAGGGAGTGAGGCAGGTACATGCACGTACATAGGGTGGTGGGGCAAATCCACGGGCTCTGAAAGGGACACGGGAGGTTGGGAATTAGAGACATCAGCAGAGCAGCGGGTGCAGCCAGCTAGGGCTGGAAAAACAGGGTAGGCTGCACATCAAGGTTAAGGAGCTCTGACAGAGGGGAGCTGATTTCTTGAACCCTCTATCAGGCATGACAGCTCCCCTTCCAGATGTGAAGAGCCCAATCATAATGATCCCCGATAATCACCTTAGTAGGTGCTGGCAACAGGTCTTGCAAGAGATCCAAGGAAGGACTCAAAGATATGGTGGCACTAATAGGCCATTTGCTGTCACGTCAGTGTTTCTGTCCATTAGGTTTCTCACCTGCACCATACCCGAGAGGTCTACCTGGACTGCAAGCTCTTCAAAGCTAATCTGTGCAGTGCCTATCACCGTGGGGTCCCTCTCCCAGCGGGTCCTTAGGCGCAGCCGCAATCAGTGTGATCAATAACAATTATGAGTTGGGCACTTTGCATTTCAATAGGCATCTGCAGCTTGGAAAGGCAAATAACACGGAGGCACATGAACCTGCCTGGAACACGTGAACCTGCCTAGCACAGTCTAGTCAGAGACATGGAGGGTATGTGCAAGGCCACTGAACAAACACCAGCCCCGACGCCAGCTTCTCTGATTGAGGACACCTGACCCATCTCTATTGCCAGTGTTATAATGCAAGTAAATAAGGAGGTTTCAGTCCAGGCTTAGTAACAGGAGCCCTGGGACTTGTCTCACACACACGTGTTGCAGCAAATATTCAGTGCAATATGTGGATTCAGTGCTAGGAACCTACACACTATAGCTTGGCAGGGTGGTTCTGGCTTGGATGAAGGCAGTGGGAGGCTTCCTATTAGTTCCCTGGGCTTTGGGCTGAGCAGGAGTTAAATAAGAAGTCATCCTTTTATCTGGTATTTATCTTGGGCTGCACTTACTTCTTTCTCAGACTCAGGCAGGGACTCTTTGTGCTTAAAGCTTGTCTGACATTGCTCCTGACTTGACAGCTGGTCCAATAAGCGACACTATCAAACAAGACTTGCTTCAGAGTTGTGTAAAAGCACAACTAACACTCTCTCCCTCCAACCCAGCCTGAAAGGAGACAGGAAAAAACCCTATACTGAGGCTGGAGGAGAGGATTTCTTGCTGTTATAAGAATAGAGAAAGTATGAAATGGAGCTCCTCCTCTTCTATCCAAATCCCATTCCAAGTAGGCACAGAAGTCCTGGCCATGTTTCTATCCCCCATATTCTAGGTGCAGAAATCCTCTACCTGGGGGAAGTGCATCCCCAGCTAGATGACTGCAAAAAGTTTCTTCTGTACCAGTCGCAAGCCAGAGTGGATTTCCCTACCTCCCCAATGAATGGATAATGTTTATACCTTGGGGCAGGCAGAAGCCCACATCCAGGAATCTGTGCCTCCGCGGTATTGGTTTAGCTGTAGCATGGCAGCAAGGACAACATATGGAAGCACATGGCCAGTGCACGCCTGCTTCCCACCCACTGGCAAGCAGCAGAAGTAGAGAAGCCCGCTGGAGCTCTAGTGGGGAGTACAGCTGTGGAGTGCAATGAGGTCTGACAGGGAGCAGAGCCAAGCACCTGAGCAAGGCCTGTGTCAGCTGGCACGGGACTGGGCAGCCAGCTGCAGCTGGGCAGTTCCCCAAGCCATCATGAACTCCCTCCATTTGGCCCAAGCAGGGATGAAGCCCCCTCTACATTCCTGTCCTCTTCAGCAATTCTGCTGGCTCCTCTACAATTTGGATTTCCCCCTGCGTGACAGATGGCATCACTTGGCTGCTCTTTTGGCCTTGAGCAGCATGCAAAACCAGGTGCTTCCATGAGATAGAGCAGAAAAGGTCAATGTAGTGACCAGCCATGGATGTGATTCTCTTTTTGCTGACATACCACAGTGAGAAATCAGGAATGTGCCCACAAGCTATGAATTCACACCCACACGTACATTCTGGATGCCCGCTGTTGCTGAAGCAGTGCTGGGTACGCTTAGTGAGACACCTGGGTTGGTACCCTGTCTTGCACTACAGCTGATCCTGGGAAGTGCCAGCTCCTGTAATCTCCCACTAAAGTCTGCATGAGCCAAAGCTGCTTCACACTTCCTGGGATCAGGCCTGCCTTGTCTTTGCCTACAAAGTGATGCCCATCGCGCATCCCCTCACTGTGCCCGATTCAGAGAAGATGCTATAGCTACAGCTCTCGGTCAGAGGGTGCAGAATTTAGCTCAGGCTGTTGGAGTCCATGCTTTTAGCTACAGAAGGGCTGAGCAGTGACCAAGGTGGCTGGTTACAACTTTATGTATGGGGGACAGCAAGGTGGGAAGCGAGTGATGTTGGGTCAAGGGTGCAACTTGCCAATCCTTCCTCGCCTCTCCTGGACAGTCTGGAGCATCCCTAGAAAATCATGGGGGCTTCTGGGTAGCAGAAATCCAGCCCCAAAAAGGACTGGCATTCACAGAGCCTGGAGACCAGACATACAGTGCAAGTGGCGCTTTCATTTCCCTGCTTCCCCTGCTCTACCTGTGAGCTGGAGCCCTCCACGCTGGGATGCTGGCTGCTAGCTAAACTACCTCTATCTGAAGCATTCAGAAAATAGCTATCTACAGAACTGCTTTCAGCTGTAATGGAAAACTGATGGCTTTTATCTCCCCAACTTTATGACTATTGATGGGACGGAGGCTGGTGTTTGACGACCATTTAATAGCCGGCCCTATGCCGTCAGAGAGAGGCAGCAGAAAGCAATGAAACCTCCGGAATGATTGTCTGGCTGAAAATTTGCCACCGAAGTCCAGTAAACAAAGCAAAAGTCCTTCCAGCAGGAGGAGGCAATAGGGAAATCACAAACAGAAAAGATCTTCCAGCAATCATCCTCTGCGAGCAATACCATGCCAAGGTCATTCTCTGTCCCACAGGGCCAGCCCTCCTGCCTGCCCAAACTGCTGCCTAAAAGGGAAGAAATATTTTTCAGAACAAAGGAATCAGTCTACTGAATCCGAGCCGTGGTCTGTCTACTTCAGTATTGAGCATGGCCAACGCCATAGGGTGAGATGTGACAGTTCTCCTAAAGCGCCAGCTCCTGGATTCATGTGATAAGTGAAAATCTCAGCCATTAATTCAAAAATAAGTTACGTGCCTTTCTGGGTGCAAAGAAAAGCAGGAAAACAGAAATAGCAGTAAAACCTGAGAGGTACAGAAGCCAGAAGTCAAATGCAACAAGCCCCAAATGAGAGCAATGTAGAGGGCAGAAGCACCATGTCAGAGGATTTCAAGATTTAAGTTTGACTTCATTCCAAATTGGTGTGAAAACCATTTTTTTTTAAAAAGCATAGTTGCAGGAAGATCAATGTATCTTTCTTTATTTTTATTCTTTTTATTCTGTATTAGAGTATACCAAAAAAAATTTTTAAAAAATCAAAATGAACATTTACAAATTTTTTCAGCTGCAAAACCATCAAAAATAAGACATAGTGACTCTGTCAAAATTTCGCCCCTTTTCTTCTGAATGAAAACTGCTCCCCAAATGGACAGGCTGGGATTTCAAGTAACCTTCAGAGACCAAAGCAAGATGTCTTATGATAGTTTCCCTGACAAACTTCCCTCAGCACATATCATATTAAAAAATCCTTGGGAATTAACCCTACATCGCGATTTGTTCAAGGACCGACTCAGAGAGTGAATTCTTGTATCCAAGAAATAGTAAGAGCCAGTTAATTCAAAAAGGAAGTTGGCAAGCAGGGAGCAAGTATGGGATAGTCTGTCCGAGCACTGTCCAAGCTTCTTCCTTAACCCATTTATTAGCAGCTCAAACTCCAAAGGAAGAGGGTTTAAACCTCATCCAGCTGTTCTCCTGCCATATACATCAGTCCTTGCTCTGAATCTACTGCTGGCTGTTTTGTGAGGTTGCCCATCAGGCTGCTTGATCTCCCATGACCTCCACTTGCAGGTTTTAGAGTGGTAGTGGGATAAAATGAGGTACCTCTAGGATAACGCCCACCCCCCAGCACATGCTAAGGAAGAAAAGTATCTACTGGGAACCAACGGGTCTTTATGCTTAACACAGCCAGAGACCTCGACCAGAGTCACAACATCTGACTGGTCTGGTGGTCTCCCCTACCTACAGTCCTATCTATCCATACCATGTGTTAGCACATGGGAATCACTACCCAACCCAGGACTTCTCACAGGTAGCTCTGCATGTCTGTCCTGAACCTGTGCATTGTTATGCTGAGCTCTGCCCAGACACCTCAGTCCTAAACTGCAGGAGCTCCTGGGTCCCACATACACCTCTGGCTATACCCAGCAGCTCCAATCCTGAACCTCTGCCCAGCAGGGAATGGCTGGTATTCCTGGTGTAGAAACCTCCAGCCCACCCACACTGCAGGCAAACATTTGCTTTCTTTGTGCCAAGAGCTTTGAGTAGCTTCCACCGCGATCGCATGCAGCTGCTTTCTTGCTGACGGCTGTGCACCAAACCCTTGGAGAATACTCAGAAACTTTTTTGGTAGCAACAGTGGTGTCTGTAGCCAGCTTGCTGTCACAGCTTGTGTCTGTAAGCTAATCCTGTTTACTCCTTCCAATAGCACAGACTGTGTACATGCTCCATTGACTAATGCACAACTCTACTTTCTTCAGCACCACAGCAAGAAGCCTTTCACCATCACTGCCGCAACTCACAGGCATCAACCAAGATGATCCAAGTGTCCAAGTCACAAAAGCAACCACCCGAATGGATATCTTGCCCGACAGCATGGCCAAGGACTGAGCAGGCCACGGAATGGGAACTCCCTTCCCTTCCTGTAGGAAAGTCCTGCAAGCCTGGATTGAATTTTGCCTCGTCTCTGCCCACGCAGTATTGTCTCCTGCAAACCCGGCAGCATGGTCTGATGCAAAGCCCACTGAAGCCAAAGGGAGTCTTTCCACTGACTTCAACAGCCCTCCTGTTTTTGGAGCCCAAGCCCACTGGTTTTGGGAGCCCAAGCACACACTGTGCAAAGGGCCGTGGTTTTCTGAACCTGGGTGCTCAGCTTGGTCTGAAAATGTGGCAAGCTGGACACTTTAAAAAGATCATTTTAGAAACATCTTCCCCAGCCCTCACTTCACCAGAACCAACACAGCTGTCCCTGCCAATTGTGCTCTCCAGCACCATGCTCATGGGACATCTGTTGTTTCCCTTGCGAATGGCCCGCATCCAACTGCACTGGAACAAGCACTGCATCCAGCCCTTCTCCATCTCCTGTGCTTATATGAACAGCATCATCACTCTGTTGCTAGTACAAGCAGCTTGGGTTTTTTTCCCCTTTGGTTTGTCAGGGTTATTTTCCTACACCAACCACTGTGAGATAACAGCAGAAATCTCTGCTTAAAGGGTCTCCAATTACAGTCTGTGTTGCTTTCCATTAGCAGTGAAGTTGGAGGCTTAATTACCTCCCATTCCAACACACAAGCTTTATCTCTTCTCCCGTCACTCCAAGGTACCATTGCAGCTTGCTGATTTGTTTCGCAGTTCAATCAACACTCCTGGTCCCATGTAAAGATAAGGGAGAGGAGCATCATTCAGCGATGTAGGACCGATAAGGTACCTGCACATAACACATTCTTAAAGGTCCTGTCAATTGACTCAAGCCTACAAAATTGACCCTCACCTTCAACAGTTACTCATGAGTTACAGCAGGCAGTGACTAGTTGTGTCATCATTACTAGGTCTCAGCATCCAGCTGGGAGAAGGTCTGTGGGTGCTGAGCTCAATTGAAAATCTCACTGCAAATGTCACAGCGAGCACAGAGCTGCTCTGCCAGCATGCCCTGCCTAAGGCCCAGGATGATGCATTCGATATTATGGGAAGGTTTTCACACATAGCATCCCAGCTGCCACACCAAGCCCCTGATGCAGCAATACTGCATGGATCGCTAGGGAAGGGCTGCTAGCAATGGCTGGGAGGTGGAGGAGTTCTGTTCTGAGATGGAGCTGGCCACCAAGCCAGGCTCACTAGCCCTGGGACCAAACCTGAGCAGCTTGCTCTGCGAGACCCCCAGGCTTTCCTGTTGTGATGCTGATGAGAAATGCAGCAAGGACAGCTTCCAGGTTCCCACATCACTTCCATCTCAAGCTGGAAGGAGACAGGTGAAGCAGACTTCAACAGTGGGGCCAATGCCTCATTCCAGGGTGAAGGTAGTTTAAGGGATGTGGACTCCATCTACCCCATTCCTAACAAGAGCCAGGTTTGCATGGGGTGCCATCTCATTACCAGCTGGGCAATCAAGAGCTGAGCTTTCGACTGCTTGCTGACATTTATCAGACAGCGCCTCCCGCCTGCAAGGCTTACGAGGTGGTTTTGAAATTGGAGCTAGCGCTATTTAACAGGTTGGTCTGCCTGGTTCGGTCATGTGTGATCATGGTGGGTGCTGGCCCAAGCAGTGAGAAGTCTTGTGCATCCCAGACTCCATCACACTTGGAGCTGCCTGCATGCCACCTACCATCTGGCACTTTCTAAACTCCAGAGACAGGAGCCCCTTAATGCAGGGCAAACCCCAGTAACCTAGATATTTGCAAGCTGGAGCGTGCAGTGTTAGAAAAAACCTATAAGCAAGCACCAGTGGCCTTGGCATGGGTTGCCAATCTGTGGGACTAGAATCTAGGTGAGCAGAGATTGAGTTTGTGTGGGTTCAGCATGGCATGCACTGTCAAGGGAGACAAAACGGGCATCGAACTCTGTGCTGCCCAGTGTTAGCATGCCCTACACCACCCTAGGAAGGGCAAGTGATATCACTCAACTAGCAGGGACCTAATCAGGGCAGTTCCCGTCAATTCTTGGATACATACAATCAGTTCAGCAACCAACAGGGTAGAGCCTGCCACAGCCAAAGAGCTAACCCCTCTGGAAATGGAGACACGAGCCAGCATAAACTGCAGCCTTTCCAGCTGCTGCGCGAGAGAGGGCAGGGGGCTGGACTCTTGTGGGAAATGCAGGCTTCCAGTCCATCTGAAGGGACAGCACTGCAACTAGATGACAAACGGACAGGCAGCTAGGTAGACAGACAGACAAAGTCAAGTAGACAGGGTAGTGAGAGACTCAGATGTGCCAAGACAAATCTGGCTCTAACGAGGTTTGCCCTTGGCTTTTTACCATCAGTTGAGATTTTCATCTCTCTGATCTCAGGTGACACTTCCTCCAGACCCCAATGTGACTGAAGTGCAGGCTCTCAGACGTCTGTCCCCTGCCCCTTCACACACAGATTCAAGCTCTATCAACTAGACCAGTGGTTCTCAACCTTTTCAGACTCAAGGCACCCCTCAGAAAATGCTAGCTCTAGGTTTTCACTCTTTTGTTGACCACAGAAAAGTAACAGAGCAGTTTTTCTGTTGCGAAGAACTCAGCAAGACCCCAAAACTATGGATTGCTATTTGAAACCTCTGAGTCTATCTTGTGAATCATGGTTGCAAACCTAACAGTGCAAACTGGGTGGCAATCCATGGCACCTCTGAAAGGATCCCAAGGCACCCCAAGGTTGCAAACCATTCAATTAGACTGACCCCCAATGTTTGACATCCCAGAACACCATCTTCTGCAAAATGCCGCTGTAACTGTTAGCGAAAGCTACCAGTCACTCTGGCGTGTGTGTACTCCAAGGGGCCCCTAGGCCATTCATCCCTCTCCAACATACTTCAGCTACACCCACAAATGCATCAGACTGCCCCACTCCCTGGACAACCTTAGGAAAACCTTCTTCACAGTGACCAGACTGTGGAATAAGCTCCCTCCAGAGATGGTGCAATTGCCTAGCCTGGAGATCTTCAAGAGGAGACTAGATGGTCACCTTGCTGGGGTCACTTGACCCCAGTTGTCTTTCCTGCCTAGTGCAGGGGACTGGACCCGATGATCTTGTGAGGTCCCTTCCAGCCTCACAATCTATGAATCCCAACACACCGCTCACCCTAACTGGTATATAATGTACACATACATGGCTGACAAATGCACAACTCACATGCACACAAATCTTTCTCGAGGAGAGATCAAAGAGGCAGGATTTGCTTTCTTTCAGACCTCCTTGTCCAAGTCGCACCTGGCTGTATATTCATGCCACCTTTTACCCAGAAACCTCTGTGCCTCCATCAGCAATTTCAATGGAAAAGCTGGCAAGGGTTTGCAGAGCACAGGAACTGCATAGCTGCACTCCATGAGCAGGGAGACATCACTATGCTGTTGCTTGGCTCTGTGGGGCCTGGCTGAGCTGGCCTGGGACCGTGCCTTCATCTTAGCTCTGGCTTTCCACCACAACACCAGCACTCACAACACCGAGGACTCTTCAACTCCCAAAGTCCTCAGCAAATGTTAAGAACAACCAACCCTGAAAGAATCACCCTCAACAGAAGCAGGCTATAGACTTTTAAAACAAAACCCTCACCCCCAAGCACGGTGGAGTCTTTTTGCTTCAGAAAGGCAAAAATGCCAGAGACCCCATAATATCCACCAGGGATTGGCAATTACTCTGTTTCATATGGAAGATACCCCAATACCATGGTGATGGGCAGTGGTATATAAAACCCTAAGGTAACTAAGCTTTTACCTTTAGGGTTCAAGCTTGAAGCTGGTTGAGGGCAAAGATACTAAGAGCACTACATCACCTCTGAAGGCAAGGGAATACGTGCTGCCAAAACCACAGCGGAAACCTTCACTCAGATCTACAATGGAGGAGCCATCAAGACAGGACCGGTGAGAGCTAGCAGAGCTGTCAGGGCTCGGGAGTGAAAGAGCAGGACTTTCACTGCAGATCAGAGATGCTGGACAAAGATACAAGTATACACAAAGCTCATGCATGCAAACACACAGTGCAGTCTCCACACATGCTCAGCCAAAGCATCTGCTAGAGCCATTTCCATTCCCAATGCTGGGAATCAAATCTCCTGTTTAGCTCTCAGGGCGGCAGCTAAAGAGAAAATTCTTCTCTTGCTGCTTCTGCCAGCTTCCCCAGAGGGAAGGCTCAGTGGAGGGGCTGGGCAGCACCTGGCTCCAGACAAGTCTCTACTCTTAAAGAGATTTACAGCTGCAAACACAAGGAGGTCAAGTTTGCTGCCCAAGTGTGTCTATCCTGGAGTGCAAAAAATGCCAGGGCAGGGCCACACTGGCTGCCACAGGCACCTCGGATCCACGACTCCTTCCCAAGCCAGGACCTGTAGCCCAAGACAAGTACCATCCTAAAACCATGGCAGATTTATAGTCAGGGTAGAAGTCTGGCATAATGTGCCCATAGAATTAGGGAAGAGGACTGGAAAGTGTGCATGTGCGGTCTAACAGAGCAGAGGAGTATGGGTAGTCAGGACTCCTGGGTGCTATAAAAGGTCGACTTTGCCACCCTTGAACTTTCATACAACTCAAAGTGCTCCACGGGCCATCATCACAGCTCAGGGCACCCTATAAGACAGGTGCTTAGCATCATCATCTATAGACATGGAAAAAAATTTAAAAAAGAGTGATTCAAGTCAAACTTTCCAAAATGTAGCTTCTACAGGCTACAGGACCCGAGTCCTGGCCTCCCACTCTACGCTTCACTTCTTTTCCAGCATTAGGAAGAGAAACCCAAAGCCGTGACTCAGTGCCATCATCGATGCCCCTTTTTTTGCCAGGAACATATTTCAAAGTTAAACAACACAGGAAAATATCACACACTTTCCCACATCGGTGCGGCTCTCTCCTCTTCCCGCCTCAACTTCATTTCATGCTGGAATGGGCCTATAATTAATGCTCTGAAGCTCTATATTCTCTCAGGCATTCTCTCAACACTTTCCTAATGCAGGTTATTTCCCTCCCAGAGTCGGATGCATCCAGAGCGTTTAATGTCTGAGCAAGCGTCAGACTCGCATACCTGCTGACGGAAAGCTGCCATTAATTTGGCCGCCTCGCAGAGCCAACCTGAAATCTTTTATTCATAGACATTGGCTTATTGTATTACTTTTTGATAAAAAGCCACATTGAGAAGTTTCAAACGCATTCATTTGCCATGAGAAGAGGAGTGGAGATGGTTTTATTTATTCTTTCTGGCACTCGCCTCTGGAAGCCGACACCACCTCAATAGGGAACGGACACACCTCCAATATTAAACGAGTTCTTTATGGGCCTGATTTGCCTCTGCGGAGGGCAACGGGAGATTTTGCCGTTTGAATAATAAGGTTCATAACGGAGCAAAATCCTGATCCCCCTTGACTGACTTCGCAGGGAAAGCAATTGACTTCACTGATAGAGACAACTCAGGCTTGGAGGTTTAAAGTGACCCAAGGGACAGATCTATCTGTGGGACTTCAACGGCCCCATCAGCAAAGTGTCTGAGCACCTCTCACTCTTTAATGTATTCGTCCTCCCCGTACTCCTCCGAAGGAAAACATTGCTGAGGTTCACATTTCCCTGATGGGGAACTGGGATACAGAGGGCTAAAGTGACTTCTTCAGGGCACATTGCAGAGAGCTATTCTCTGCCCCACCTATGCCCTAAGCACTGAGCTGTCTTTTGTCTCTCAGCACCCATCTCCCAATGAAGGTCAGAGCTCCATGAGGCCCCAGTCTGCCCAGGACAATGCAGAAGGTAAGAGCCTTGGTATTAGTATAACAGCAAGCCAATGAGACCAAGGCCCCCTGTGCTGGGGATTAAACACACGTGTAAGGAATAGCTTCACTGCAGTTAGAAGTGGGCCAGCAGCTCCTGCAGACCTACCCCAGTGGGCTTTAAACCTGAGACTGGGAGCAGTATAACTGCCACAAGATGAGGCAGTCTACAGCAAAAGCAGCCTTTGAAAGCTTGTTGAAGTCCAGCCCAACCAGGCAGTTGGTTCAATACAAGATATCATCCTCAAGAACCCTTGCTTCTCCTCCATTTCCCGGACCATCATGGCTGTAACGTCACCCCAACACCACCAAAGCTTTCACAGGATTTTCTCCCCCTTCTCGGTCAAAATCAAATGCAACATTATCCATGCACCAGAGTGTTTCCACTAGTTCCCCCAGCTTCGTCAGAAACAAAAAGGTATTCATCACGCAGCGGTAGGAAGGAATCAATATGGTAGATGGAACAATCTGAGCAGCTGAACCTCCACACCCAAGACATGACTTTCACAGACAAAACACCTCTTTCTCTCTCTCCAAGTCTACATGCAGGTAGGAGAGCTCTTCTCCAGGCTCCAAAGCAAGAGGAGCATGAACACAGTCCAAAGACCAAGGTATATTGGCACGTGCAGTGTCCAGAGTCTACAGGCAGGAAGCCAGCTTATCCTGGTGCTCATATCCAGGTAGTGGCCATGCTCACCTCAGCCACTCTCACCTCCAGGACAAGGAATTGAATGCGAGTGCTGCAGGCACCCTGCTGCCCACCAGCATAGCAGCTCAAGTCCTTTGCTAAGTCGCAGGCTTCTCCCAAGGAACAGGAGAGCTACTTAATCCACCTGCAAGGTGCTAGCCATGAAACATGACAGCACGAGACCATCACTAGCACAACAATGACAACTGTCTCACTTGCTATAGGTGCAAATCAACACAGCGCTACAAGTCCTGAAGCTGGACCCCCCCATCCCACTGCATACCAGATCTCCATAGTCCCTGAAGTCTGTGGAGGTGCAAAGCAGGTCACACCAGTGCAGAATCTGATGCAATTATTTCCACACCTGAAGAAGAGCTGACTAGCCAAACACTTCACAGAGCCAGAGGGTCCAAATGGCTGGTGACAAGACAAGGCCAGCAGCCAGCCAGCCCCAGGTCAGAGTACAAGAGAAGCCATTGACATGCACACAGGAGAGCAGCAGTAGGAGACTCTGGCAACCAAAGAGGGCTTCAAACTAACTGTAGCATCACAGCATTTGGGCAGCTCAACCCCATCTTGCCTCCAAATGACATCAGGACACAATACTGGGATTTTACCAGGGCTCCCTCCCCAACTACAGCACAGCATCCCCTCTGCCCACTCATCACCTGGGCTGGGAGGGAAGGAGGAACTGGGAACAGGGGAAGAGACTCCCCTTTACTGCCCCCCGCCCCCCTCCCCCCCAGCCCTCCCAGCTGCCAGGAGGACCTGGGAGGGACCCAGGTTTGGTGAAAAGCTAGGCAAGGAGCTGGCATCGATGGTGTGACAGCTGGGGCAGGGTAGCCCTTACCGGCAGAGATGGTCCGTCCGGCACATGTTCCGCAGGTCCAGGCAGTTGGGCTTCTCCTTGTCCTCGTAGGAGCAGGAGGGGACGATGGTTTGCCGGCGGCGCTCAGCACAGGCCTGGTCCTTGCAGGAGCAGAAGAGCAGGCGGTAGGTGTACTCGCTGGGCACACGGTCAAAGAACTGGCGCAGGGCCTTGTGGCACTTGCGGCGGTTGCAGCGCTCGGTGGCCGAGATCTCCTTGCTGCAGGTGGAGATGTAGCCAGAGCGCAGCCGCTTGCAGTTGTCGTTCAGGTTGCAGGCTTTGGCTGCATCGAGGCAGTGGTTACTTTTGGAGTTGGTGGCGGGATCCATTCCTGCCCAAGAGAGGGAGACAGGGTTACAATCACAGAGTCACAGAAGATGAGGGCTGGAAGGGACTTCAGGAGATCACATCTAGTCTAACCCCCTGTTCCAAGCAGGACCAACCCCAACTAGATCATCCCAACCAGGGTTTTGTCAAACCGAGTCTTAAAAGCCTCCAAGGATGGAGACTCCACAACCTCTCTGGGTAACCTGTGCTTTACTACCCTCCTAGGCAGAAAAATTTTCCTAATATCAAACCTCAACTTCCTTGTTGCAACTTGAGCCCATTGCTCCTTGTTCTGTCATCTGCCACCGCCGAGAACAGTCCAGCTCCATCCCCTTTGCAACCATCCTGCAGGGAGTTGAAGGCTGCTATCAAATCCTCCCATAGTCTTCTCTTCTCCAAATTAAATAACCCCAGCTCCCTCAGCGTTTCCTCATAAGTCATGTTCCCCAGTCCCCTCACCATTTTTGTTGCCCTCTCTCCAATGTGTCCACATCCTTTCTGTAGTGAGGGGCCAAACTGGACACAAGACTCCAGATGTGGCCTCACCAGCGCCAAATAGAGGGGAATAATGACTTCCCTCAATCTGCTGACAACACTCCTACTAATGCAGCCCAGTGTGCTGTCAACCTTGGTAACCAGGGCACATTGTTGGTTTATATTCAGCTTATTGTCCTCTGTAACCCCCAGGTTCTTTTTTTTGCAGACCTGCTGATTAGCCAGTCAATCCCCAGCCTGTACCAGTACATGGGATTGTTCCGTCTTAAGTGCAGGACTTTGCCATGGTCCTTATTGAACCTCATGAGATTTCTTTTGGTCCAACGACAAGTAGAGGACAAATGTGGAAGAATCAGAATAGCACCGCAGTCTAATTCATGCTTAGGCCTCAGGCCTCTCTGCTTTGCCAAGGCATGATGACTTTGTGAGCTCCCTCCCAGCCCTTCTTTCCTATGATCCTAGGAATAGGGCATTGCACAAACAAGAATCAAGCCCCAAGAACAGCAACCTGGGCCTGGGGTGTCTTGCATAGAGCACAGATTTCCAAGGGCACTCAGAAGCCAGTGGTGCCCAGAGAAGGAAGTGGAAGCCAAGCAGCAGAACTAGCTCCCAGGCCCACCAGCCCTTGTAGACCTCACTACCCATTCACCAGCATGAGGCCTGACTGCGTGCACAGAGCTTGGGCAAAGTGGAGCACCAACCATCTGAGAGAAGGGTTGGCCGAGCATGGTAGCAAGCCACCTAGAGCTGGGGCTGCCTACCCCATGCCTGGAGTCCACGTGTTCTCTGCCTGGACATAGGGGAATAGCTGCAGAGTTTGCAAACCAGAAGGCTGAGGAAAGGTTGAGGGCATGAGCAATTAGGAAAATGCAGTATCCACTGAAGCACAGGATGCTGCTCCTCTCCATCCACCTGCTGCAAACTTTGCCCTGAGAATGCAGAGCTGGATCAGCTTCTGCCTCGAGGGATTTTTCTATGGGGTGCAAGCACTCAACATCCTTTCATGCCATACCCAAAGTTTGGCTCCTTTGCATCAGAGTCAGAAAGCATGAGCACTGTCCTCCCTCCCTCCCACACACGAACACATGGGAGTCTGGAGCCGATTCACCTCTTCAGCTCCTGCTTAGCAGGCCCCAAATCCACCACTCTGCCTATGGTTGATGGGTGTAGCTACAATCAGGACTGGGTCTGCACTGACCCAAAAATGCATGGTTCCCTGAAAGTCTGCCCAGATTAGGGGTCCTCATCTGGCATGCAAGCAGTTAACCCAAACCAGACAAGAAATGGCAATGGGATCAAGTAATATTCAGTGCCTGACTGAGGTCATGAATTTGCAATATATTTGTAGTCAATTATTCAATGAATATACATTAATTATTCACCAGGCTCTGGAGAAGAGCAGCCCACAACAGTGTACAAGGGCCAAGCCAGGGAACGCTTCTCCTTTGATTCTCCAAGGAGCCTGGTAACCTCTACCCCTGTGTCTTCTCGTCCTTTGGTCCCAAGGCAGCTCCCCCAGCACAGAGGCTTCTGCAGTGGGCTAAGCCAACGTTGGCATTATCAGCACAGCAGCCCCTGTAAATATGTATGCAATGTGCTTCCAAGAAGAACTTCCCACCTCCCTGCATGTCTAACTGTGCCAAGAACAGGGCCACGTGTGGCCTGGCAGTGACAGGGAGAAGGGGGTTAAGTGGAGACTGCTGATGGTGAAGAGGAAACTGTGGCCTGCCAAGTGCACAGCTGGATGCCCTGCATCTGCGCCTGGAATCCCAGCAATCAGCAAAACTGGGAGAGGGCGGGGGGAACACACATCACGCAGAAGGAGCAAACGTGGAAATTTTTGTCAAAGTGATGAATTGCCCTTGGAGAGCCAGGTGCTATTTTAAAGTCACCTGACTGTACCAGTAATTTCTTCCCTAATTGCCCCTCCCCAGTTAACCAGCCAGGATCCTGGATTCTTCCATTATTCTCCGGTTTCCCCTGGCAGAGACAAATGGCAGCATCAAAGAGGGTTTCCTAACAGAAATATTTGCAGAGCCCTAGCAATTAGCAAATGGCAAGCAGCTGCCTAGGTAAAAGCCTCCCTCTCTGGTTTCCACCCCATCTTATTTTGTTCCACTGCTGCTGGCAGTCCCCACTACCAGCTCCCTACAGTCAGCCCTCTATACCACAGCACCTGCTCAGAGAAGCAGGGAACGGGAGCATCCATGGAGCCCTCTCTCTGACTATAAGCATTTCAGGCATCATAGACAGAAGCCCAGCCTGTTACCCAGCTTTCCAGTGTCTTTCCCTGTAGCAACCTCCGCTGGAAGAGGCTGAAACCAGAGTGGCTGAGAGCTTCCCTAATCCCCAGGCTGAGCTCCTGGGATTGCCTTGGGTTGAGCGATGCTACATTTGGTACAACCGTCATTCTCGCTCGCAGCCAGCACTGCTCCGCATGACGCACTGCATTTGAAAATGCAGTGTGTGAAAAATAGCTGTTGACCTCCACCCAAACACATGTGCATCCCATTACTGATCCCACACCATTCCCCTGGCATGGCTTTTGGAAAGGCCTCTGAAGATATTGAGGCAATATTACATATTAAGGCAACATACATCCTTGGAAAACTACAGCTCAGGGTACAAGAGCAAACTCAAAGACCCACTCCCCCTTCCCAAACAACATGCTTGTAATTTGGCAACTTCTTCATATGCCACGGTGATGATATAGTGGGGTCAGGGCGTTGTAGTTGTGATGGTCCAGAAAATATGCAAGAGGCAAGGGTTCCTGGGGGATAACTTTTATGGGACCAAATGTATTAGAAAAGATGCTAGGCAAGCACCCTTTTTCAGGTCTTGCACAGTGCTGGAAGACAGGCAGCCAGCCAGAAATGGAGGTCTCACTCCATCTCCTAGACCCTCCTTTTTAACATGTCCAACAGACTAAACCTTGCATCCAGGATCTGTTTTGTACTGGGGCACAAGCCCAGCTGGGTACCAGCCTCGGGATGTCATTTGGAAGAGCTGAGACGCATCAGTCTCTCTCCTCAAAGCCCCATAAATGGTTAACGAGAGTGGAACGCGATGGCTTTCCAACATGCCGGCATCAGCGTGAGATCTATGCAAAGTGCCAGCTTATTGTATAATCCTTATGAGCACCCACTCCTGCCCTACCCGAGACCTGCAGGGACCTGGATGCATTTTAATAGAGCTGATGCTTGAAAGAGCGCAGTTTCTGGGGAGCTCATTAATAAGGTACAAGCATTAACATTTCATGAGGTGGAAAGGAGCTGGGATCTGAGGAGGTGGGGCTTTCAGAGGGAGCCCTGGGGGAAAGTAGTGCAAACAGTCCGTACCCTTTACCCTTCCTCATGGCATGGATGGGACTCATGTAGTACCAGAGAGCACTGAGCTCAGGTGGGGACCCCCCCCCCAGCATTGGAGTAACAATCCTAGTGACAAGGGTAGGGAGAGCACGGGAGGCAGCTAATGGGAAGGCAGTTGCGCAAATGGAGGAGGAAAGGACCGAGACTCTACAACAAGGACATCAAAGCCTCCTGCCCACAGAAGGGGCTGGTACAACTAGCCTCCTCTGCAGCCCTCTCCTACACACAGCTCTACTGATGCCTGTTGTTCTTCCCTCGTAGCACCCAGGGCTAGTCCTGTCCAAGGCTCCCCACTTTGCTGCTGCCTGCAACGAGGCCTCGCTGTCATTCCAGCCTTGGCCTCTCTGGAGCAGAGATGGCTAGTTACTTATGACAGGTCAAGCATTGGGTGTTACCGATTCAGATGACAAGGGACCAGAGGAAGGCAGGACGTGCAGCAGAGATGCCAAGAAGCATCAGACCCTGGAAGTCCCAGCCTCTCCGCATTGCCTCCTAAGGTATTGCAGGAGCTCCCAATCAGGTCAGCCAGGCCACGGCTAGCAAGCGTTTTGTGTACATCACCTCCCTCTTTGCTTACACAGCCCCTTTATGAAAGGGAAGTAATCCCACTGCTATCCCCACAGGCAATTAACACTGCTCTGGCTCAGCTTTGTTATCGACAAACAACAGTAACAGCTCATTTGCTTCAATCGCTTGGGCTTCCGGTCAGGGCGGGGGGGGGGGGGGGGGGGGCCCAGGGGGGGAGGGTTCCCTCATTACAGTTATGCATGCAAGGGCAGAGTGAGGAAGCTCAGTCAGGTGGAAGGGAGGAGTTGACAGTAGCCACTGCATGAAACTCTGGCCTCTGCCACCCATAAAGGACATTGGAGGCAAAAGGATTTGGGTGTGGAATAGAGGGGACCTGCTGCCCAAGACGTGAAAGAGGGAGGCGCCAGCAAGACGGCATAGGGGAGTAGAGGGAAAGGCAAGGCAGGGTTTGGAGATTGCCAGGGCCAATGAGGGAGGGAGGGGCATCAAGCAGAAAGGCAGGTGGAAACGCTAGGGCAGGGGCATTGGCATCATCTACCAAGTCCGCACCAGGGTGGTGGATTGTGAAGCAATTGTAACCTCCATGGTGTCGATGCTCTGACAGCCAGTTGGTGAGGAACCTGATCCTGTGAAATTTAAATAACATGTTTTTCTGCATCTGGCTTTGGATGCAACCTAAAGATAATCATGTTATGCCCCATGCTGCTGTGAAAGTGATATGGCCCTCTGTGCTGCCTTCTGCTGCAGCCTGCCCGCCAGACCCCCACGGGAGAGGGTAAGGCCAACCCCACACTCTAATAAGTGCCACTGCATCCAAACAAAGACATTCCAGAGCTATTTCTTTTTAGTTTTATTTGGTGGGAGGGTGAATAAATCAAACCATGAACCCATAATCCCCATCCCCGCTGCTTTTGCTTCTCTTATGATCCACCAGCTAAATCTTTCCTTGATGATAATTTAATCCAATAACGGGGAGCTGGGCAGGGAGGGTGGGGTGGGAAGGATAGATGCTATTGTTGTCTGGAACCCAGAGCCGACCCATTTGGGAAGGAGCTTTGCAAATTTGCTTCAGAAGCAAAAGCCAGGCTTTTAAATTCAGCCCAGAGATGAGTTCATTTAGCCACCCTGTAGAGCTTATGGCCTGTCTCTGCCCAAGCCCATAGCACGATCTGGGCTCTGGGTTCAGTTGGGCATTACTGCAATGTGGCCAATAATTAGTCAAGCAGCTGCCTTCAGTTTTCTTTTATGGTGCTGAACAGAGCAGGAAAGGGACAAAAAATCCACTTCCTGCTCTGCCTGGGACTGGAGGCTTGGAAGTGAACAAAACTGAGAACAACTATGCTCACATTAGGCAGGCCACTGATGTGACACCGGAGAATGACAGCTCAGAGGCTGCGAGCAAGACCCCTCAGTGCACTGTCAAGGTCGTGGACTAGCCAGATGCTTCGTTAGCCTCTGCCTGCCAAACCACAGTCAGTCTAAATGGTAACAGGGCTGTGCTATCCCCTCCTTCACCCATGCCCCAAGCGAGCCCTTCCCGGCCAGGCCAGCCAGCACAGTAAGAAGCACGTGAGCTACTCTGCTGCTCCTGCTATGAGTATTAACCTCTCAGCAGAGCACAGCAATATGTCACTTCGCTGCTGACAGAAGCAGCCGTTTGTGACCTTAACTGCTTTTATTTGGAAGAAGCGGAAGGGACATTTTTCTATTAGTCTGCCCCAATGCTGGGAATGCTCTCTTAAAGAAGCCCTAACCTTCCAGACGGTGCAATGAGGCATGTAACACATCTCTGCAGAGTAATCAGATTCTGGCCCTTCCGCTCCATTCTTGCCTTCTATATTATCATGGCTGAACTCAGTAGCTATAGCAACATGGCCCATCTGGAAGGCTCCTGGGTTCCTCCAAGCAAGAGGTACAGGCTAGGCTTGTACCCAAGGGTGCCTTAGGAATGGGGGAGCAAGGGAAAAGAAGACCTGCCTGGTCGCAGGTTTACGTGGCTGGAGGGCAGCTGACTGCAGGAGAGGGCTCGCACTACCGCACTGGCAAGGTAGCGTTGATGGCTGTCCCAGCAAAGAGACCTGCAAGCAGATTTCGAGGGCGTTTCAGAGATCCCGCCATTAGAGGAAGAACACCAAGACGGCGTGAGAAGAACAACAGACCTCAGCCACCTCTTCAGATGGCTCGCACTGTCCTTTCTGACCTCCGTCACAAGGTGGTGACACGAACACCTCCAGGAGTCACTTGGGATCAGAGAGCCCACAATTCCCAGGACCTCGAAAGGATTTAAAGGGATGAATGGAGGGTGCTCAGCTCTGTCCTAAGAGTTGGGTCCCCTCAAGAGGTCTCAAGACAGACATCTCAGCCTGCAATAATGCCCCTGAACAGGTCATCTCTAGAGACGGTACCTGGGATCTCGGCACCTGAAGGGATGGGCTTTTCCTGCCTAAACTGAGCTGTAGGATCAAGTTCCTACATGTGAACGGAGTACCAGACTCAGGTTTATGCTCCGCAGCAGAAAGCTATATTAGGATGGAAGGAAGGTGCGAATTCTTATTGCTAAAGCTAAAAACACATTACCAGGATGTGTTACAGCCCAGGAACACCAGAATGAGGGGCATACTTAAGAATACGTGCCAAGATCTGGAAATGCAAGCCTCTGCCACACAGATAAACTAAACCCTGGTTGTGCCCCTGCAAACCGAAGACCTGCACTTTGCTGGTGTGGGTTCCAGCTAGCCACTTTGGAAAGCATAGGCCCAAATGTCCCAAGAGACTCCATCTCAGCTTCCTTCCCTTTCCCGATTCCACTCCAAATGAGCACAAAACCCCAAAGCGGGTTCTTCTCCCATGAAGCCCAGCAACACTTGTGTGGCTGGTCCAATTAGTCTAGCCTAATCTTCAATTCCAGGGCAAGGAGCTTTTTACTAGGTAGCAAACAGACTTAGATGCACAGAGATATTTATTCCCAAGAGCCAGGAAAAATCTTGATTTTAAAACCACTGGATTAAAAATTTAGCAAGCTTTGAAATTTCCTTCTCACAGAACACATGTCAACATTCGTTTCCATCCCAATACAGGACAACATTTTTTTTTTGCGGGACAGAATGGTCTAAAAGTTGCGTTTTGGAGAGGCTGAGGCTTCCTTGCTTCTACATTTTTTAACTGAAACATTTGGACTTTCCTGAAATTAGCTGGCTGGGTCCACGTTGCCTTACAGGTATTATTGCTTCCGTGGCTATGAGCTGGGCTCCCTAGAGGACAGCCCTTCCCCCAGGGCAATGAATTTAAAAGGCAGGTTCATTTTGTTCTTAACTGACTCAGAAAGGAATCGTTTCCAGTCCATTCAATAAAGAAAAGTGTTCCAAGTCAGGTCAAACGGATCTAAGCAAAAAAAATAAAAAAATCATTCCCGTTTTCCCAGTGGAAAACAATGCTGTTAATGTTGCTTTGCACAAATGGAACCTTTCTCCATGGAATAAAAATAAAAAAAATAAAAAAGAGCAATTTCATGGAAAGGCCATTTTCAAGGGAGGAAAAGTCACTTGCTGGAAGTTTCCAAGCAGCTATTGTGGGCCTCGCAACTAGACCAGGACAAACTGTGCTTTGCTCTTGCTCTCTGGGCTGCTCAAACGCCATGCTGTTCATAAATGTGAAGGTTCACAAGGGGCCCTGGGGGATCCAGTGAACAAGTGATGGTCAATAAACCAGCCCTGTCTGAAGAGTACCTTCCCCCAGCACATCACTTAAACTTTTCTACTGTTTCAAACCGGGACCACCAAACCACTCCAGACCCTTCTTGTCACCTGGAAAAATTCCAGGAGGCAGGAAACCAGGAAATCCACCCACACACATCTCCACTCATTGAAAGACTCTCTTCCAAACAGATCTGCTCCATCTCTGGGCTCTTATAAGTGCTCAAAGCTGGTCCAAAAGCAAGGGACAAGTGGCCCCGTCCCCTGTCCACAAAGGTTCAAATCAGGCCAGATAACCTCCAGGCATTCCTTCATGAGTATGGATTTCCCCCTCCTCCTCCTTCCCATGCCTGCTTGCTACAGCAGCGGTCATCCTACCCAGAGAACAGGGATGGTGCCAGTCTCAGATCCCTTGCAGCACTGGGAGCTCTGTCTAAGCGTCTTCCTCTGGGGAAATCTTAGCTTAATGGCCTAGGCAGGCTGCTGGGGGAGAGAACACATTGTGTGTGTCTATGAGACAAACGAGCAAATTACAACATCTCCAGCCTACTATATCAGTTCCTTATTACGTGACGCTTGGAAGCAGCTGGGTCCAAAGGGAGTGGAAAAAAAATATAAAATAAACCCTAAACCACAGCATCTTTGTACAAATGCCACTCCCAGGAGGAGGCTGTTGTTCTGGGCACCATCATGAGTGGAAGATAAGAGCTGAGAGCACCTTCCAGCCTCAGCGCCATTTCTTCACTTCCTCTTCACCTGCTCCCCCTTGCAAGGGACTAACATTTGGAGACGAAAGTCAAACTTGCAAGCATTCAAAACGGGAAGCAGGGTTGCAGCTGGGGAGTGCATGCCAGTTCGTATGGCACAGCTGTTAAGCCTACACCCGCCTGTAGCTGTTTAAGTGAGCTAAGTCACTCAGCTGCTATGTGCATTGTCTTTCAGCCTCATCCTGCATTACTGATAAGCCCACATCAGTCCAGTGCTCTGGAAATGTAGCACTAGGGTCTGTACTCAGTTACTCTGGTTTAAATGCCAAGTCAAGCCACCAAAGCTGATGCAAATATACACCAGCTGAACTGAGACAAGGCTCTGGGGCTATAGATCTGAGACGCACACACAGACAAAAAAGCATGGTTCTGTTGCCAGCGAGTTGTGTGATCACTTGCCCAATGCATAGCAGGTCTAGCCAAACCCAGAAAGGGCCTTGTTGCTACTGATCCTAATCTTTAAACTAATTTGATTTAAAGCATTCTTATCCCAGACTTAAGCACACACACACAGGGAGGTAATTGAGAATAAATCTCCATGCAGACAGGCCTCTCATGACGTCATCCACAGCTATAGGCAGAAACAGGTTAGCCAGATAATTAAGATGTCAAGGCATAAGGATGCAAGGGGTGCAGCTAAGATTTAAGGAGGTGGTAGACAGGCTGGAAGGGAAGGGAATGAGGAATGGGAGAAGGAGCTGCTAATTTTCATTTCCATGGAGCCGGGTAGCAGGTTTATTCACAGGAAAGGGAAAATAAAGCAGTGAAAGCATGTTTTGTTTTTATTACCTGAGAAAATTGAAGCGAGTCTGAATATATCAGAGAGACGAGAAGTGACTGGCTCGTAAGGCGAAGCTTCATAAAATTCTTCTCCTGGAGTGGAGGAAAGGAAAAAAAAAAGATGGAAAAACCTACAACGAATAAACACAATAGCCACCTCTGCTGTTGCTACGCTGCCAGCCCTTGCCCCCCAACCCCACAGCCACTCTAGGAAAGCTAATTATAAGACACACTGACTGGTATTTGCAAAGGCGTCTTATAGAGAATTAAGCATCCAAATCCCCTTGACCCGTCAATCGTTTTGGGGGTCAGGAAACTTCCCCGTTTCAGGTTTTTTAAAAAAATAAGAAGATTGATAAAGAAAAGCCAGCGTGACTTTTGGCTTTGTCCTTTTATAGTTTAAATTTAATGAAGACTTCAAAATGCAACCTTCTGATTCACTCAAGACGAAAGGTCTCTGGGTTTGTTTGATTTACAGTCCCTGAAAACATGAGAGATTTCTCAATCCAATTCAAGAGGGGAAAGGTTTGATAAGGCCAAATTTTTTCTGTAATAGAAAACTGTCTTCCGCCCAGCTGTAATTATAATTCATTTTGGAAAAATAGGAATCTTTGATGTTTCAATAAGAGAGCCAAGACCCTACCCAGGACTTACACAGTCATCCTGTCGTATCAGAGGTACTCCCACATGCGAAAGAATTTGCCACTGCAGCCCTGTTGTGCTGAGCCCTTGCTGCCCCCATTACAAAGATGAGAAATGAAGACACCGAGAATATTTTCTGAGCAAAGTTGAGCCGAGTCTGTTTGTGGTAAAGCAAGACGCCGAACCCAGATTCCTCTACCCTCAATGCAGCACCTTAATCATATGTGTGAGGAAGGACATGAGTGGGGTGGGAATACTGAAATTTTATCCGTTCCACACTGCAGCCTGCTAACTCCGTTTAGAAACCTTTATTAATCGTTCTCTACCCAGGCTTGGTATAGTGTGAACATTTGCAAACCCAGCTTCCAGACCACAGTGCTGTCACTGACCACAACCTGAAAGCTGGCCCGACAAAGTCTCAAGAGCTTGAAGCCTGATGAAGGGGACTGCAAAAGCAAACAGAAGAAAGCTGCCAGTATGAGAGGCATCCCTTTAAGCCTTGAAGGAAAATGCTCATGGACTTCACATAGGTCAAAATTTGCCTAGAAAGGACTAGTGAGCTCACAAGACTTTTTATTTTATTTTATTTTTTTTTTTAAAGGAAAATTTTTCATGTCCCAAGCCAAATCAATGCCAAATCCGTAAGTCAGTCCAGAACCATATGTGGTCCTACTACCAGCAAATATCCTCCACTCTCACCAGGGGCTTCAGACATTTCCAAATCCTTTGGCAGGCATCCTATATGCCGGCCCAAGCCCAGAGACTTGGGGTTCGGATGCCCCCAAGTTTCACTTGCCCTCAGCCATAAGGCCCCAGCAACAAGCGAGGAAGGAGTCTCCCATTTCCATAAAGTAGGCATAAAGCCAAGATCTTCCCACTGGAAGTGAAAGTGGGAAGTTAACTATACATTACCTCCATGGGTACTACCCCGTGCCAGGACAGTGGTCTTCCCCGGGTGCTAGGAAAACCGCCTCGGTGGTCACGGTGTTTCCCCTGCCAGGTAAGCTCACAAGACTGGAGACCAAAAATCCCTAGACCTAGAGCAACTCTTAGAAATAATAAGGTTTGTTCTTTGAAACTGTCTCCATACTCCTCACACATACACCTGCACGGTCTCTGTCTAAGAAGAGATCAGTGAAAGCATCATTAACAGCAGTGCTTTCCACTGGAAATAGGGGCTCTTGATAGAGGAAGTGGTCTCCTCAGCAAGGAGAAAAAAAAAACAAAAATCAATGTAAGGCCGCTTAAAGCCCCCAGTGAAGACTGACCAATAGCCTCATGCATCGATTTCCATTCCTTTCAACGCGTGTCCGCCTCATCTCCATAGCGGGTAGGAGAAGCAGGGCACCTCCACTGATAGTTCTTGCATAAAAGGCAAAGCTGGCAGAAGCGGAAGTGTCTTATGGTGGTGATGGATGAGCTGGGGCTGCACAGGAGGTGTTAGGAGCAGCTGAACTGCCACACCACATGTGGCCTCATGAGCCAGAGAGGATGCTCGGTTTAACCACAAAGACCACACTGAGTCCCTGGAGGCAGAGGCTGACCCGGGTATGGCACGGCTCCAAGCTGGCCCTTTGCCCAACAAAGGGGATTCTCCAGGACAGGAATATGCTATTAAACACAGAAGCCATTTCCCCCCCAACACAACAGCTGTAGCCAGGTCCTGCTCCATGCTACCCCCTACACCAGCATAGACCTGCTGGTGCACCAGGCTTTGGTGGCATAGCTACTAGTGTAACTGGGAATAACATGGTCCTGCTGGGCCCAATCTGGGAAAGGACTGAGCAGCAGTGTGACTGCCTGGGTAATGCACTGTACTAGGACTCAGGGGATGCGATGCCTATCCCGCACTTGGCCAGAGAGACCCAGAGTAACACATGCTCACCTGACCCTCCACATCCAGCTCCCTCTCTCTACGATTTAGGTAATTTCTCCTCAGTCTAACTTCTGGGGTAGGGACTTTCACAATGTGTGCGCACAGCACCTGGCACAGCTGGGCCCTGATCCCAGTGACAGCCTCAGCTTGCTGCTGTAATATAGATCAAAACCACACTTTGCTGTGGTCAGTGGCTTACACCCAGAGCCTCCCCTGGAGGGAATAATACTACCTTGTCCTTTAAAGTCAGTGCTGAATACTGCCATCACTCAGGCCAGCATGAAGCAGGTTTCCTATGCAACCACAGGCAATGCCCCTACTCTGCAGATAAAAAGACCTCACGCTTGGGGGGGCTCTGAACAAGCAGCAAGTTCACTAGAGGGGGAAGACACTCAGGCAGAAAGAGGGTTAAGAGGCTTCTTGCCTTTGAGAAGTTTCTAGCTTACTAATTCTAGCCTGTGCTCACTCAGGATATTATTAGCTTGACAAAGGTAGCGTTTATTCCATGATTAAGAAATCATTTGATACTCTGCCCTGGAAAACAGGCTTATTAACAGGCAGGAAGCAATCAGGAATAGCCAAGGCCCAATCCACCAGCTCCTCTGTAGACAGCTCTGAATGCATTTCATTACTGGAAATTGTTCCAGAGGATTGCAAGGCACAACGAGCTGCCAGGGACCAGGCATCAAGAGCACCCTCCTGCCCTGCCGAAGCCAGAGCACACAAGGGGCAGATCTCGAGCACAGCCTCATCTGGTTCCAACATCATTGTTAGTGTTGGCTGCCTATTTGGGGGTCTCTGAAAAAATGGGTTGGTGGGGTCTCAATCCACTTCCCCACAGCCACGAGTCTTCATTTGACTGGATAAAGAAGCCACCAGTGTTAGTCTTAGTCAGGCTTGCGGCTAAACAGCAGGCCCCTGGATTGTGCTGTACACTAAGGTTAATCTTAACAGATTTGAGGTCAATGATAATACAAACAAACATACATGAGGCCAGGCAGTTCCCCTAGCACTGGTCCACGGTGACTCACGCACCAGTCACAGCTTCTCGGATCTTCTATCTAATGTCCACTGTCCAGGAACCAGCCTGTCCAAAGCCATCCATGCGTAAAAAAGGGATTGAGCATAAAAATACTGGCCCCAGGTGCTGGTTGCTTCCACAGCAACTCCTCAGCTAACCCACCTCCTGACAAGGCATCACTCCCATAATCAGGTTCCCAGTAGCCAACACAAAAGCCCAAACTGCCTTTTGAGATGGGGCAGTGGCACCGTATTATGTGCCTATTTTTCCCTCCCTAGGCAGACCAAAGATCCTAGACAACTGCTATCTGCAAAACTTGCTCGAGGCTTGCATATACAACTATAGTACAGATAGCGCTTCATAATAATAATCCAGCCACTCCTTCCCCCCGCCCTTACAAAACAGGGTAGTTATATAAACCTGGAAGGGAGTCAAAAAAAAAAAAAAAAAAAGAGAAAGAAAAGAAATATGTATGGTCAGACTCTAAGCCTCTCTCACTTGAAGACAACACACTTGCTTTGCTTGGTTTACTAATGCCCCAATGACAAATAGCACCTTTATTAAAGTGTGTTTAGGAAACACTGTAACCTCCCAGTATATTGCTTTTCCAATTCAATAAATAATTAAATACCGGCTCAACCTTGCTGCTTGCTAGGTAAATTATCAAGTATTAAAACGCATCAAACTTCTCCTAAGCAGGTTATGATACAATTAACCTCCAGGAAAGGCACCTGGGTTGAAGCAGCCTGGTTTAATGAAAGGACAGAGCCCCACAAGTGCCACAAAGGCGGGAGGAGGACAGATAGCCAAAAACGAGCCTATTAACCAGAGGCATTGTGGGCAAATCCAGCAGTGGCCAGAGATGAGGACATGCAGCTCAGTCACCTAGCCTGTGTGGTGGGTATATACCGTACCGCTGGATGTCTTTCAGTGTCACAGAAGGCAAGGGGACACTGGATGGCTGTGGGACAGGAAGCCTATCCGTATAATGCAGTCTCTGAAACATGGTGGAGTTTTGTAGAGTGGCTTTGGGTGGTCCTATAGCAGGCCCTGCCATCTCGGTCTAGGACTCAATCTTGCCGTCAGCCCACCAGCAAGATCTGAACCTCTGGGTGGGGTCACAAGAGTGGGAGTCAAGAGTCCTGGGTCCTATCCCTCTAATTTAGCTCCCTTTTTTGGTGAGAAAGAGATGCACTGTCACTTCATGTGCCTGTGATAGCACCCCAGCAAAGGCAAGGCCACTTCTGCTAGCACGGAAGGTCAAAGCAAACCATGAGCTCTCCACAGTGCTTACCTTGACCTGCTAACACACATTGAAGCTACAAACTGCCTCCTCAGCTCTGGTCTTCTACCTCACATTATGCAGCACAGATAAAAGGGCACGCAGAGAGAACAGGTAACCTACGAGGTGAGCCTAGAAAAATTCAGGCCATCCCTTCCTCCTGAACACGTAAATCTTCTTTCATTCATGTCCACCAAGTCTTTTGAAGCCCTTGAATGAAGGCTGTTAATGAGGGGCAAAGCCTAATTCAGCACAGATCCCTGCCTCCAGGCTGGCTTTCCAGTCATCCATCTGACCCACATTTCCATGATGCATCGAGGGCTCATCTCTAGCAGCTAATGTGCCTTAATAACCTGCCTCACCTTCACGAGCATTTTAACGTGGTTTAAAAATACACCTTCCCCACAGCGGAGCACAAACAGACAGTCCAAGGAGTCACTGAGGCCAGCATTAGCAGGCACACTCAGTACGCACAACGCAGGCTGCCCACAAGACATCCAGGTCCAGGAAGCACTCGCACCCCCTCCACTTTGGGCTCCACAGGCAAGTCCCCATGCTCACAAAACCATAAGCATCAGGAAGCCTCAGGCTAGGGTGTGCAGCAAAGGAAAGCTAGAGTCTTCGGCTTGCACACCTATAGGGAGAGGAGCTGCAGGAGCAAGGTGGGGAGATCCAAATTCCTGCCTCCCCCTTTGAAGAGGAGAAGACAGTAGATAATCCTGTCATCAATAACCGAACAGCCCAGTGCTGGCAAAATCCAATTTCAATTACTAGCACTGCTCCCGCCTCTGATTTATGCCTTTGCCTGCCTGCAATTACAGCCACCCTGGTGCAACTCAAAGAAGTCTGTTAATGGGAGCATCCAGCTCCAGGATCCCTCCAGGGCTGTCCTACTGTGCTCACACCCCCGGCATGCTGCCCAGAGAAAGGCCTGTGTTAAGGAGGTGCCAGCCTGGTATCCAAGCTTGGGGCAGCTGACAAATGAGGACTCTTTAACCTACAAACAAAGCAATGACAGCCTGCAGCTCCATGCCCTGCCTGTCCCCTGGGAACCACATCCCCTCGACCCCAGCATACCTGCAGAGTCATCCAGCAGGCTACAAGGCACTTCTGCCCCTCCACCTTCAGGTTCTCAGCCCACTCCTCACTTGACTCCTCTTATTCCTGTGGCAGTTGATCCACATAAAGGGATAAACGAAGTCAGCCACCCTAGCAAGGTCTCTGCACAGCTGAGCTGGGTCACACTAATAGCCAAGGCAGCCCTTTGCACCTTTGCCCAAAGGATCTCAAAGCACCTTGCAGAGACGGGTTGTCGTCATGGCCCATAACATGGAAGAACAGAGAGAAGCAGCCTGTTGCAAAGCAAACCTGGGGCAGGATCAGAGGCCACATTTGCTCTTCTGGGATGTCAGCACAGAGTTGTCCGGCTCACTTCAGGGCGGCTGTTACATTCCAGGTGGGGAACAGAGCAGAAGTCATCTTGGGCTTGCTAACTACTAGCCCACGCTGCTTTCCAGAGCACAGAGACCAGGTGCTTCTTTCCATGCCATTCCCCTACCCCTTGAGACCAAGCTGAGCTCCACTGCACACCAACAGACAGAAGTTAACACTGTATTGGAGAGAGAGATGATCCACAAGCCAAGCCTGAGTGACACCGACAGCAGGACTAGATTGACAGCTTGTTTCACATGGGGGTGGGAGACACAGTTGGAGTACAGAGAGCCTGGAGGCCAGCCCATCCAACCCCCTAACACAAATGGGAAATTACCTTGCTACCTGCGAGATGTGCTCCCATCTCCACAACCCGCCTTGATGCCCTAATGTGCCTCCTCATTACAACCCAATCTCCTCCAGCGTGCTTTCTCCATGGGGTCAAGACTGCCCCAGGTCTGCCTGGGACCCAGCCCCGCTTTGCAAGTCTAAGCAAGAGCCTCATCAGAGAATAGCCCAGCATCATGCTCACTTCACCCCTATTGACCCCTATTCCAACCCAGCCCGGTTTTCACAAGGATGCACCTTCCAGAATAACAATCAGCTGATTAACGCGGAGAGGCAGGCAGAGGCTGAGCTAACAGAGCTGCCTCCATGCACAGGAGTGGGCTGCAGGGCTCTAACCCCTGGGCCAAGCTGGGCGTATTGCGATTATCCTCTGCTCTGTTGCTGGCCTTGTGCTCTGGGATGGATAGGGGTCTTTATTGCACAACCAGTGTGGGACATGCATGAGTTTGGAGAAAGATAGAGTCTGGGAACAGGGAAGATGGTCTAGAGAGAGAGGAGAAGAGGGAGCATTTAGCAGAGAGGAGATTTCAGTTCTTCCTGGAACTGAGAGTCACTGAACCCTCACGGGCTAAAGCACCCAGGCACATTGCTTAAGGACATCCGACTGACCCTGCTCTGTGCTTATAATGGGACATCTGGCACAGACAAAGGCAGGAAAGGAGTTTAAAGAATTCTACCAACTGCCCCCTGGTCTGTCCTGCCCTGCTGTTCCAGTCCCAGGCTCCCCACCCTGCATTGCTATGCATTCAAGATTGGCCTGCAGACTCCCTGGCCTGTCCAGCAATATATCACTTCCCAGATCCATAGCAAACCACCCAGGTCTTTGCTGCCACACTCCTCAGAGCAGAGGTAAGCAGTCCCCATATGGAGGCTCTTTTGCAGGGCCAGGCTGTGCAGCTCCCAACACACCCTGTAACCCGTTCCCGCTTCATCTGCTCACGGAAGCAGTGCATGCTGCATAAGGTTCACGGCTCAGCCAAAACGCATCGAATCCATCCCTCAGATAGCAAAGCAGAGCTGCCCCTTCAACTAGGGAGCCCAGAAGATTTGAATCATCTCACCTTCCCCCTGGGCTAGTAAGTCAGAACAAGGGCTGTAGTGGACAAGGACTTTGCCTTCCAAAGCACCAAACAGGCCTGGATCTATCCTACCCCATGCCCTATCAATGAGGCATACCTTCACCTGCACATGCCACTCCAGGGCTGATCCATCAGATGGTCCAACCCCCTTCCCCACCACAGACCCAAAGGATCAGAGCCGTAGCCCAGGACACTTACCCTCTGTCAGCCCGAGGTGTATACTCCAGTAGATCTGAAGGCACTGCAACTCCTTCTTCATGCCCCGCTTGCAGCGGCAGTCGTAGAGCGGGCTCTCCTGCAGCACCTCGAGTGCTGCCTGGCACTCCTTGTTGGCCAGCATGGTGTTCCTGTCCCGGCCAGCCAGGCACTGGCGCAGGGTGCGGTAACGGGAGCTGCAGCTCGACTCAGCAGCACACAACTCATTGGCCCGGACACAGTCCACTGGGGTACGCCAGCCATGAGGGTCGTGGCCAGCCAGGGAGGAAGGGCCAGCCAGGGAATGGAGGATCTCGTCTGGACAAGGGGGACAAAAGAAAGGCCAAAGAGTGATGAGATGGTAGCCACACTGCAGGAACAAAAGCCCCATTAAAGCACTGCCTTACCATAGCACCAGGCATAGTAGCACAGAAATCTTCCCCCACCCCCCCACCCCCCCAGAACTGCAACCCCTGCTGCTAGCCCAGCCCTGAGCTTTCCACACACACAGCTGTGCCAACACCACCCAGGTCTGTCATTAATCCAACCAACCTGCACCATTTCAAACCAGTAGCCCTTGCACGCAACCTGCCCTTTTGCACCCTCTGCTACTCCTCTCTTGCATTCCAGCTAAGCCCCGTGCATGTACTTCAGTCTTGCTGTGTGGCTTGGCTGCTATTTCACATACAGGATTCTCCTGAACATGCCTAGGTTAACGTAGTGGGTAGTACAGCCTCCTTCCCCCACCCGTGGCCAGATCTCCAGAGCTGTCTCACTCTCAAAGCATTTTACAACCCTCCCAAATCAGTCCTAACAATCCCAAGCTTTCTATGTTCCAGGTAGGGAAACTGAGGCAGCAAGCCATGAAGTAACTCAAGAAAGCTTGTTGGAAATAGAGCAGAAAGGCCTCGCTCCTGGGCATCTGCTCTAGCCATCAGGCTTCAGTTCTTCGCACTCAAGCAACTGCCCAGAGAGAGCAGTTACATTAAATAAGAAGCAAACAGTATGAACAAGCTGCCCTAGGGAATACATCTGGGTTCAGGTCTTCAGGCAACTGGCACAAAAGAGTTAATTCTCCAACTGGCCTCGACTTGGCTCTGCCAGGATAACAACTCTTGCACTGGGCTTCAGACCAACCTCTGCCAGCCAAGCTGAAGGAACAACTCCATTAGCTGGCAACAAGAGAGAGGTGTTACCCTTTACAGAATCACACCCTGGATAAGGACATGACAGGCAAAGTCTTGGCATGAGACACTGGGGAACGTGAGCATGTCCTCAGGATCTCTGATCAGCCAAGGAGAGCTTGTTTCCTGGTCTGCAATGCTTGTCACCTATTAGCTTTGGCAAAGCTCACAAAAGGTAGAGCTGCGCAGGTATCTCCTGCCAGAGAAGACACCAGCTCACCAGTCTGTGGTTGCAGCCCTCTCTCAGCAAACAGCAGAGCAACTACCCCAACCCACAACAAGAGTCCCAACCCCAGCGAACTCTTCAAACCCACCTCCTACTTCTAAGGGTTTTACTCAGCCCCTCAGGAGGCAGAAACAAAAGCAGGTGCTTATGTGGTCAAGCACAACATGGCTCAAAACGGGGGGCAGCAATCACGACAAATCACAATCTGGAGGGTAAAACAAGCCCTGGCAGCACTGCTCCAGTGGCACCCAACATCAGGCATACTGAATCCAGCATATACCATGACAAGAGGATTCTCCTTTTGTTGCTGCCACCTGCTGAAGAAGGAAACCTTGCTAAATCTGGTTGCACTCCCACATGCAGACTGCCCTGGCATCACAAGGAAGGCATCTAACACAGCCTGTTTGCATGTCATCTTGACACTTCTCAGCAAGCTGCTATATATCCCTGGGCATATATGCTAAGCCCATGGGCGACTGATGCCGCCTTAGTCAGGGGGCACATGCCTCCCCTGTGACCAGTCCCGCCAACCGTGGAGGATGTCCCCCAGTGGCCAATCTCACTGGCCGGGGCCAATCCCGTGACGGCCGATCGCTGCAGCCACTTCAGGGTGTGGCCACTTGCAGAGAGGGCACCGGCGCTCCCGCCTGCCCCCTCTGCCCATCACCTAAGCAGAGAGTGCAGCTGGTCAGGGGTGCACTGGCGCTCTCAGAGGGTACATGTGCACCCCCGTACACCCCCTATGCGTCACCACTGGCAAAGCCAAGGACAGCAAGCCTCATGTATCAGAGCCATCCCTGCAGACAAGTCCTCTTGGGTACTGCTGCCTGACATAAGCAAGGGTTCATCTTCACCAAGTAAAGGATGCAAAGCTTTGGTTTCCCAGCCTTGCTATGGGTCCTGGCAGACTCTAGTGGAAACTTCACTTCAGCCTGTTAAGCTCAGGGTGGCTGAGGACTTTATTTTACACTGGATCCCAAAAGCCACCAGAACCAGCCCCAGCAAAGAGGCTGCCTGATCTCCAGCTCCAGGGCAAAACACTGTGCTGTGAATTTCAGGGCAAGTCCACTGAACTTACTGTGGATTGGCAGCTCTGTAACCAGGGCTGGAATGAGACCCGACTTGCTGCATCATCTCAGCAGCGCAGAGATGGGGAGAGTGACGCCAGCCAAAGGAAAAAAAAACCCTTGGAAAACAGCAGTTTCCAAAAGAAACAAGCAAAGAGGGAGGCAGCCCCAGCTGGGGATTCTGTGCTCATGGAAGATCCAGACTTGGCTGCTTTCATCCAAAGAGGTGAGTAACCCGGTCCTGCTTGGGATTGGGCATCAGCATATCTTCCCCTCCCTGTAAGATCCCCATTCAGTCCCTAGAAAGGAGCTGCTGTCTGGAACTCGCCATCGCCGGTGTTACCAGTGGATTCCACCTTCCCTGGGGTACCAGAGCAAGACAGGCGGGATACATGGGGCCTGAGTCTCAGGGGGAAATGGGGAGTCATTGGAGTTGGCAATAAGAAAGCAGTCAACCGCCGAAGGAATCTCAGAGTACAGAGAAGAACCAAGAACTTCACCGTGTGATTTTTGCCCATGCTCGTCGGTTTAATTCACGAGTAGACCTGGGTCAAAGGAGAACTCCCCTCTCCTTGATGGACACGGGGGCTTTTCTCACCCTAGGAAACACACATCAAGCATCCTCTATCAGGATCAGGTCAGCACATCCCACCCTGCCAGGCATCCCTCCAGCTTCCCCACACTGCTCGGTCATGCCCTGTGCTTTCTCAGCCTCCTACCATTCCAGCATGAGATTATTCCATGCCTCTTGCTCTGAGGTGGTTTGGAAACTTGTTCCAAATCCTAATCCTGGAGCTCAGAGCCGTCTCTGCCTAAATGAGAGCCAGATGGGCAAAAAAGCATGTGCGCACTTGTGTGGTGTTCTTTCCAACTCAATGAAAAACATGCTGTATGTGATGTCGCCCTCTAGCAGCTGGTCCACATAAAAGATAAGAGTCTACTATTGCTGCCAGCTCTTGGAGCTGTACTCAAATGTTAGGGCAAGCATTGCACACAAAGCCTACCACAGCCAGGTTTATGTTCAGAACAAAACACAGCCAGGAAACTCTGGGGAAGGTGGACACTCAACCTATGCTCCCCGAGCTCTGCAGCTGCCGAACGAGCATGCAGCAGCTTTATTACAAAAAAAATAATAAGAATCACAGGGCTGTTTCACAACAAAAGCAAATGCAACTCGCCTGTTTCCATGAGCAAACTGAAGCTCCCAGCTGTTTTTATGGAGTGATTAAATTTGTGGGAACTTGGAAGGTAAGTAGATATGTAATTATCCAATAAGACAAGATTTCTGATGCAGCTTATTTGCGGCTCCAATAAAAACTAGTTAAGGCTTCATGCAAAACTCAAGCAGACAGCGCGGATAGAAATCAAAGAGCCAGCTACATGACTGAGAACCACCAGGGCTATTCCTTTCAAACACATTTCCCTGCAGTGCAGGACCCTGAGCCTTGTGCACACTGGATTCGAGATGAGCTATTCTCCTGCCACCAGGAGTCAGCAGTAGGCTGAGACATTGGGTACTAGAAGGTCCCAGCCCTTGCATAGGCCACGGCACTCTCCCACGGAGTATTTCCCTCTGTCACGTGCACATCATCCCTGACTGAGCCCCATCTAGACTTGTTCCTCCAGTAGGTTTGAAAGTGGGTCTCACACTGAATGCCATCGACTGCTAACCACATAGCCAAGGCACGGGGGGGACCTGCAGAATGGCTTGGCAGGTCCTTAGGAAAGGCAGCGCCACACAATGTCCCCAGCACGCCACTGGAAATATCCGCTGCACACATCAGGATAGCAGAGGAGGCTACAGGCCAGAAGTCAAGGGCATCAGCAATGCCCAGAGTGGGAGCAAGGGAGGGCCAGGGGGTCAATGGCTCAGCACTGAGCTTAAGCAGTGGTGCTGGAATACAGCAAGCTGCTTGGTGGGGTGGGCTCAACTGTGCTATGGACCCAGGGCTGAGCAGCAGGATAGCCTAGGCCCTGGACTGAGCTTTGGTGATATAAGGTCTGATTCGCATTGACTTCCTGATGCTGTTCTGGGGACATCAAAAGACCAGGAAACAAGATGCAGATGAGATGCCCTGATACGTGTAGCTGTAACATTGCATACAAGCTTCACGCCAACGTGATCTACTGGAGGCACTGCAGACAAAGGAAAAGAAAGGAGGCTGTGCTGCTACAGCTATCCTTTGCTTTCCAGGCCTTGCCAGGGAAACCTAGAGCAGCCTTGAGGCTGCTCCTTTACCAGAAGCTGGGAGGACCCTGCCTTATTTGGAAAACTGAAAGCACAATGAGGCCTTCTCTTTGCTTTCCCCAAACATTAAGATAGGAGGATCTGAGAAACAGGGAATGGGAACATGGTGTCTAGAAGCTGAAAATCTGAGAAGGCGCAGATCACTCTACAATTACACAGATCCCTGAAGTCAATGGGACAGTGAGAAGGCAAATGCCTAAATTCAGCACTGCAAATCAGTATCTCATGACCAGACAAATAGCATCACACTCCCTCTGAGCTGAATGGAAGCCGCTTCCCAGGGGCCTTGTCCAGGAAGATGGCACTAAAGTCCAGCTGAAGAGGGCAAAGAAATCCAAAGGGAATGAAATACAAACCCCAGCCAAGGGCTACCAGCTGCAATGATCTTATCACACTGGCTCATACCAGAGTCTCAGTTTTATCAGGGGGAGGACGAAGACAGAGCATAATTCTAGCTCATTGACTTTGGAGAAAAGCTTCAAAATTTGACCTGTAAAGGCTTGCAAAGCAGAAGGCCAAAAAAAACAAACCCAAAAGTATTAAAAAAACAAAACAAAACCCAATCTCATCAGTTTTGAGCCTGCCTCGTGATTTTTGGCTGCAGGCTGGGAACAACCCTGAGGTGTGCAGGGGACAAAATTCTTCCTTGCCGGACCTATCCCTACACATTACTATAGTGAACCTGCTCCTTCAGGACTGCAGAACTAATGGGACATTGCATCTTCCCCTACTGCTGAGCTCGGCCATACCCACCTTCCCTCCCCTCCAACGCTCTCTTCCCTCATCCGCACATCAGACCGGAACCAGAGACAATCTGTTTGCCTCATTTCTAACTGGGGGCCTCATTTCATTTATACTGTTATATTCTTATAAATGGCTGTGAAACAGCATCCCGCTGAATTTGAAGCCCACCCCATCCCATCCCCTGGCGCTGGATATTGTATAGGAGGAAGCTGAAGTCAGCTGTAACGAAGGAGAGAATAAACATGTCCAGACAGCACGTTGAGCTGCCTTCCAGCCTGGGCACTTAACGGCTCTCTCTCTCTCTGTCCCTAGTATGTGATGGATTGTGCTGCAGGTTCCTATGTTCCCTCTCCCATCCCTCCCAGAGCCCCGAGGCCGCCTAGCTCCCAGCCTTCAAAGGCAAACGGCTGCTCTTGCGTGCCACAGAAATGCTCTCTGCCTCACTCGCACAGATATGAAAAACCCTAGATACAAACAGAAATGTCAGGCTGGCTGTAGCCTCCACGCACAAATTCCACTCTATCCCCGACCACGGGGCAATGCAGCCCGGGTACAGAAGTGAGACAGTGACACCTAGAGGCCTTCCCGGGCTGCATCCGGAGACCCGATTGTCCTCCAGATGCAACAAGCAACAAGCCTCAAAGAGCGAGGGGTCACTTTGGCATTTATTTTTAGCCTTTTCGGCATCATTCTCAGCCACAACCTATTCCCTCCCAAACCCCTGCGGCACACCAGGCTTTTAGAAAGCTCTGTTCTCCTGACAACCTGCACATCCTAGCAGAGAGAGACTTTTATTCGACAGCTAGTCATTCCTGCCACCACCTCCTCTGTACTGTGCTGGGAAGGGTGGTGTCCTGGGTCAGGAATCAATGCCTTTCAGATGTGGACCCAGGGAAAGCAAGTTAATGAGCTATCACACTATCTCTTTCAGCCTTGCAAAACATGAACAGGCACTATGATCCATGGGGGTTCAAGGCAAGAACAGGGCAATGCCCCCGGGGTCAGAGAGGACTGGTAAAATCCAGGAGCAATGTAGCAGGGAGCTGCAGGTCAGTTGAAGTGTGTTTGCAGAAAAACAGTCCCTCGCTTGCCCTCCTGTTGAAGAATAGGCATAAGCAGTCCTTCCTTCTCCAGACTTCAGCCACTGCGTCACCTCCGAGGCCACGGATGAAATCTGGGCAGACATGAAGGTGCACTCATAATCCTCATCGCCTGTGCAGGACACCCAGCTACAAATCACGTCACGGTTGAGTTCTGCGAGGAAAATTTCCCCTTGATGAACTGGAAGGTCTTCTCAGATTCCCAGTGCCCTGGGTCCCATGACTTGGAGGAGGGAAGCCAGAGCACTTCTCGGATGTCCCATGATCGCCCCTCCACATGGGCGCCTCTTCATTCCACAACCAAAGCCAATTCCAAGCCAGGCGCTCACGTATGGACAGCTAAATCATTTGCCCTCGGAGCTACAAACTGCAGGCAGAGCTGGCAGGGAGGAATGGGAGCCAATGTCTGCATGCTCCCATCCTTCCAGGGACTAAATGCAGGCTCCTCACCCCAGGAAGGAAGAAGGTTTGGTGTGCAGAGTAAAGACAGTTTATCTCCACATCTTCAAAAAAAGGCTACAACGGACAAGGGTGTCACACCTCAGGCACCAGATCCCAATGCAAACAATACAGGCACTTCCCTCCAAGGGCTTAGATGCAACTGAACATCATGGACCCTTCCATTGCCTCCCCACACCGACTCTTTGTCCCTCTCCCACTTCTCTGCACATGCTCCTTCCCATCCCAAGTGCAAATCCCTTGGGTTTACACCAGGGGTGATATTGGCACTACACTCTGTGTGGAGTTAGACCTCACTGATACCCAGGCCTTGTCCCCGTCACTCCCAAGTGGGAAGGGGGAACCCACACCCCAGGCCTTCCCAACATGGCCCCACAGCACAGTCCGTCACATTTCCTCCGGCCTTCCACCCTCGGTCAGTTCCCTCCAGCTCCTCCACTCCGATCAGGACACTAAGAGCTTGCGCTGATGGAGGGAATCCCTGGCAGGCCCAGCACAGAAAGGCTTTGTACATGGGTGCACTGCTGCGACGATCCCAGCATGGACACTGGCACCTACTCATGGCAGCGAGAGGGAACATGGCAGGAATCTGCTAACAGGGAAGAGCAGTCCCTGACATGCCCCGCGGTCCTAGCTCTGGAAGCGGGGTGACGCACGCTAGCATTTGGCCTAGAACTGGTGCAGCTGGAGGCAGCACCTAACATAGCTCCTTGGCTGTCTATTAGACCCCATGAGTCACCATCCAAGAGCCCAGTCCTGCAAGTTATCAAATGCCCCAAGCTGCTGCTGAGTGAAGCACTCAGCACCTGACAGGATCAGGCCCTGCACTGGCAAGACCCCAGCTCCCGCTTCTCAGCTCTCCTGAAGTTGGGGGCCTGAGCCCAGCGCACCCAGCAGTTTAAGAAGCTGGAGACAGGAGGAAGCAGCCCGGACGGAAGGGTAGTAGTGAGCAGGTGCTGCTCTGCAAGCCAAGAAGAGAAGAGGAGCTCCCCAGGCTTTTAGCAGAGGGCTGGAAGCTGTTTCCCTGTGCATCCCCTTGCTTTCCCCCCCGCCATAGTCTCTCTCGTTAGAATATGCCCCTCCAGATCACTCAGACCCGAGACTGCATCACACCTCCTTCCCTGCACTCTCCCCCCAGCCCCAGCACAGGCACTGCCAGCTCAGCCCAGCCCACCAGCAAAGGAGAAGGATCCTTCCCCTACATCTACACATGCCGAGCAGTGACCCACCAAGCCCCTTTTCCAACCCCAGCCCATCCCTAGTACTGTGTGATGGTGCCTTTCCCCCCCTCAGATAAAGGCAAATGCAAGGCTGTTCAGAACTCCCAGAAGGTGGGGATGGGGGGGAGCCTGGATCAGGGGGTGGTGTTAATCTCCCCCCTACCCCAGAAGCAGCAGCCTCACACACACACACCCAAAACCCATAGCAATAAAACATCTGCAGAGAAAGTCAATCGCATCCTCAGCAGCCTCTGGACGTCAGAGCACAGCGAGGATTTGCAACAGAGGCACAAGGCTCGGACAAGCAGCTGCACACAATCCAGTGGTCTAAAGGGTTCGTCCGAATCTCCCCGCAGCCTCCTTGATCATTACTAAGTCACGGTGCCTTTTTTAATCAGGCCCGTGCATCTATTCTTATTGGTCGCGCCAGAGACCTTTGGATGGGGGCTCTTTGATAGCTAAATAGTCATTCATTACCACAACTTCACTCAATTCAAACTGCTCCTGCCTCTCATGCTCATGCAGCTTCAGAGCCTCGCAAGTGCAGCGGTATTAGCTGTGCCCCAAAAAACAATGGCTCAGTTTGTCCTGAGGGTCAGCTTCTCAAGGCCTGGCCTGGCCAGGCTTTCCGGGACTCAGCCCACCACGAGGCAGTGAACCCACAGGTCTGATTCGCAAAGGCGGGCAGCACCTGCCGTGCATGCAATGTGCCCAATGAGCCCTAAAATCCCGGGCAGCATCCGTGAAGCTTGCCTATACTGAATCCGCTAAGACTCAGATGAAATCCTGGCCGGTTCCCCTCCCCCACAGAAGCCAGCGGTCATTAAAATAAAGATCCAAGGGAACCAGCTTCCCCATCGTGGGGGACGGAGAGTAGCTGGGGCCACCGGTATCACAGGCTGCTGTACCCTACCATGCAGAGATGCAAGAAAAAAGAGGGAACAGGAGCGCTCCCCTGTCCCCGAACTCTTCGTGCAAAGCTTTCCAACAAGCAAGACATGCATGAAGACCAGGGGGCTAGCTAAAAAGAGCCTCAATCATTCGGCAGTTGGGTTTTTTTCCCTCCGGGGCCTCTTCCGAAGACCTCCTGCTCCCCCCACCCATCCCCACCTAGTGCCTTCAATGCCCCCAAGCCACTGAGAAGGAGGACACCACCCAACCCACGGGCTACTCTCTGCCATCATCCCTCTGCCCCCGCTTGTGTACAGCCAGGAGCCCCCAGGTGCTGTCCAGCAAGGATGTTTCAGGGTCAGGTGTACCTCAGAGGCACTTTGGTGGATAAGCACTGATTGCAAAGCAGACCCCCCCCCCCCTTCCCACACACACATACACACACACTCTTGAAGTCCCCCTAAGCCAAAGGAGGAAATATCCTCCCAGCCGCCTGGGTCCCAAACCATCTCGCTCCCACTGCCCATCCACAAAAACCCTGCTCCGGTCACGGGGGGGAAAGCGCTCGCGACACGAGAGCAGGTCGCTCGTTCTCCGGCCGGGCAGGGACCGAGGAAACCGACCCCGTCCGCACCCCTCAATCTCAGGGGCAGGAGGGGGAAGGACCCTGAAGTCTTCCTAGCAGCTCCCCACTGCTCCTCTCGCCTCGCGCGTGCCCCCGGCGCTGGGCGAGGACACGGGAGAGAAGCCTGGGCTCGCGTCCCCAGCTCCAGGGCCACCCCTCGCTCAACTTTCCCGCTGGCCTGCCCCGCGCAGCCCGGGCACCAGCTCTCCGGGCGGGCACTCACCGAGGCAGAGGAGGACGCGGAGCGCGTTGGCCAGGATCATGGCAGGACATCCAGCGGGGTCCCCAGGCGCGCGGAAAGCAGCGGGAGCCCCCCCGGATCCAGGCGGGGGGAGCCACCAAGCCCCGCCCCCCAGCCCCGCGCT
>NW_005842058.1:769633-769970 GCF_000455745.1 Alligator sinensis
CGCTCGGACTCGCCCGCGCTCCCACACGTGCCCGAGCACGCGCTCCCACACTCACACCCTCACCCTCTCACACGCACACTCGGACACACGTGCCCGAGCGCACACACTGACATACGTGCATGCTCACCCTCACACACGTCATACACCCACCCTTACACACACACACACCCTCACAGACACAGTCATACACACACCCACGCCCTCACACACAGTCACGCATAAACCCTCACACTCACCCTCACACACATGCACTCATACGCACATGCGCACACACACCCTCACAGACACTCTCAGACACACCCACATTCTCTCACACACACACACACACGCGCGCGCG
>NW_005842058.1:769985-793300 GCF_000455745.1 Alligator sinensis
CACCCCCCCCCTGCAGCTCCCAAGCCCCCGGTGCTCCCCGCCTTGTCTGCAGCACGTGGCCCTGCAGGAGAAGAGCAGGCTGTGCCCCTCCAGAGCCCCCAGCCCAGCGCTGGGAGGGCCTCCCTGGGTGTCCAGCAGCTGTGGACCAGGGAGGAGGCGGGGGTGTGGGTGCCTTCCACAAGCAGACGCCTGCCTGGAAGAAGAGCCTGGCTCACTGTGGCGCGGCCAGCAAAGGCCAGGGAGGCAAAGGCAGGACCTGCTACCAGTGATGTCCCCGAGGAGCCGAGACAAACGTAGCAGCGCTGCTGGGCAGGGGCTAGGCTGGAAGTCTGGGGGACGGTTGTGCTCAGAGCGACTAGGACGCCAGGCATGCACTGGGCTGCACAGAGCCCACACCCGTTTTATCCCCCATGCCCTGCTGTGCTGTGCAATGGTGTACACGGGCCCAGAGCATGCAGAGCCACCCCGACCTTGTCACCATGCAACCTCAACAGTCCTACAAGATTCAGGGCTCTGAGCACAGCTGCTTCCATGGCAAACAAGCATCCTTAGACGCTTTAACCTCACATTCACAGTATGGAAAACAAGAAGCGGGGGGGGGATCACAAGCAAAAATGTCAAGTGTTAAGTGAACCTTTCAGTTCAGCATCCCCTTTTTTTTCCTGTCACTTTAGATAAGAAGTGGAAACAAAAAAAAAACCCCTTTCATAAGAAGCGGAAACAAAAAATCCGGTCAGACAATCTTTGAGATGGCATCAAAAGCCGTATTCAGCGGGTTGGGGAGGAGAGAGGCAGTGGAGAGGGGCCAGAGCTGTTGTCATTGCTCATGTTGTGGGAGTCTGATCCTGCTGCCTCGAAGACAAAGCGAGGCAAACCTACGCATGCCAAAGGGGAGAGGAGAGAGCAGTTGAGAGAGAAATTACAGCTTCTGTTCCTGGCCACTAGAGAAAGGCAGGCACAGCACACAATCTTATCAGCTGCTCCAAGGCCTGGCCAAATTGTCCCGGCATCGGGCTCCTGAAGACACTGCTTTTAGCTGCCCTTTTGAACACAAATTCGGAGTGTGTGGTGCAAGAAAAGGCAATCTTAGCCAAGCCAGACTCCTCTTTTTAAGCAGGAGGCAAGAGAGAGAGATAAAGAGAAATAAAGCAGGGAAGGAAAACAACACAGGAGGGGGGTGTGAGAACCCGACGGCAATTCTCCTAGCCCAGGGGATGTTCAGGATGTAGCTGAAGACAGCAGAGGTGGGGGTGGCTGCTGGGCCCCTCTCTCCAGCTCGGTTTGGCCAGGATGGCAACACACACCTTTTCATGCAGCAATACTTGCTGTCGTATTAAGGCCCTCCGCAAAGTCCTGATGGCAGAATAGTCCACATTACATCTCATCATATCATCCACAAACTAGGCTTTGTTTCTAACCCATTGCCTTCCCGGCCATACTCTTTCCTTCCTCGTTTCAGCCCAGCCCTTGGGTGGTCCAGCTAGGCCTCTCTGCCTGAGGCATGCTGGCTTTTCTATCCTTAGCTTCTGCTGATTTCTATAAACAGTTTTCTATAACAAGTGGAGTTTGACAGAGTGCCCTCAGCCCACTCAGAGAGCCAGGCCCCTGCTTTTATGCCCAGAGCAACTTCCTAGACAGGCCACTCTGCCGCCTGCCTGAAATGGGTCCTGGAGAAGGGCATTTGCTTGCATAAGCAGAGCAGGAGCATATTGCTCTGAGTTCAGATCTGGTAGGTTTCCTTGCTTTAAAAAACTTGCCCTTCCTGCATTTGGTTTCCTTAACTTTGCAGAACAACCAACACAGTCCTTTTCCTCCCCCCGCAAAACAGGGCCACCAGCTTCCCATCTCAAACACAGCAGAGATGCCTTTCAGGGACAATTTGGTACCTGATCACTGAGGCGTGCTCCAAGGACAGGAGACTCCCAGACTGCTCTAGCAGTAGTAAACACTTAGCTCTCCTTTCTACCCTGTCCTATTTCCTGTCCCTTTCCTGCCCGGTAATTCCCCTTTCTCTGCCTTTGAGGGTAGTATAGGTTAAAAGCCTGATAAAATACCATGTTCTGGTACCTACAATGAAACCCTCCCAAAGAGCATTTCAAAGAACCCATTAAAGGTCTGGGAGTAGCAGGCCTGGATGGAGCCACAGCAAACCTGGAAAATATAAATGGCCCTTTAACCAGCGAGAATGAAGTCCTCAGCTGATCATTTTCTCACATTTGTTCATAGCTGACCAGTGATGCCTGCTTGAAATCAGATCCGTTACAGGTGGAGTAAGCCCTCCTGAACGGCCCCCATCCTGCCAGCTCCCGAGTGTCCCAGTCTCTGCTGGTCCTTGGAAGGGGATTGGAGCCTTGCAGGACTGGAGCATGCGATGCAGCATAACAGCAGCCATGTGGTCCAGCCTGCTGGGCACTGTGCTGCAACTCCAGCCACGTGTATCCTATTCCCAGGCCTGCTACTGACCTTGGAGGAGGCTTTTGTGTCTGTTGTGGGAGCAGATTAAAAAATGATTACCTTGTTGCAATAAATGTTCCAGCCAGAGCTGGTGGTTAATTAATTAAGTCAGGAGACAGAGCTGTGCTGGAGCTGCTGCTGGGCAGGGGAGGGGGGTTCTTTCCCAGGCCAGCAACCAAAGAAGAGATGCGGAGCCTGGTTTTGCTCTCACAGGCTTTTTTCAAGCCAGGAAAATGAGGTGCCTTCCAGAGATACATTAATGCATCTGGTCTCAGACAGCGCTGGACAATGACAGTCATGTTTAAAATCTACGTTCAGCTCCAGGCCATCTGAGCTTTGCCTCCATTTGGAATCAGGGTAGCTACCTCAGCGCAAAGCCCTGTGTGGCGAACCCCTCCAACATCCATTTTAAAAGGGTTTGCATCTCTCATACTTAATCTAGTCAGGATCATGCTCAATGCATCTGTTTCTAGTCTGATCTCGAAAAGCCCGGACATGGGTTTCTTGCAGTTAAACAAAATCCATTCATAGAAAACGAGAGTTGGAAGGGACCTCAGGAGGTCACACCTAGTCCAACCCCCTGTTCAAACAGGACCACCCCCAACTAGATCATCCCAGTCAAGGCTTTGTCTAGCCAGGTCTTAAAATACTGCAAGGTTGGAGAGTCCATCACCTCTCTGGATAAACTGTTCCAGTGTTTTACTACCCTCCTTGTGAGCAGTTTCTTCTTAATACCTAACCTAAACCTCCCTTACTGCAACGTGAGACCATTTATCCTTGTTCTATTCGTTAACTCATTCATCTGTGGATGTTTGTGCAATAAGAAGTCCTGAGTCTAGGGGTCTTACAAGAGAGCTAAAACCTTGACTATGAAACCACATGAGGTTAATGTGAGCTACGTTGGCATTAGAGATCACTGCTTCTGTTGCACCCTAGCCCTTTGCTTTAATAAGGAGGATCCAGCAGCCTGGAATTTCATTTATAATTTATTTTAAAATCGTTTATAGCCAAGGCTGTGAGGAGCTCCCGAAATCAAAGCACTGAGTCTCACAAAGAGAAGAACAGAAATGAGGAAGCATATCTGCGTTGCATGGAGGCCTGCACTGCACTGCCTCACCTCCCAAAGCCCCACCCTGCCATACAGAAGGGGCAAAGTAAAGACTGATTTGTCCTCTTTCCAAGCCCCAGAGAGGAATCTGGAGCCAGATGTTCCCAGGGCATAACAACAGAGGCATGAATAACAAGGAAACCAGCTGGATGAAGACTAGGCCCCATGGGTTGAGCATCTTTCATGCCCAAAATGAATTGGGAAACCTTGGCCCTAATTTCATCATTAATGCCCAAATATATGTTGAGTTTATAGACAAGATTTGCATGAATAGCAGCACACAGGGGTATAGACTGACTGTGCTACTATATCAAAGTATTTGCACCATAGAGTGCAAGTAATGAAGTTAATTCCAAAAATAGCTCCATTTGCACATCAACAGATCATCTTTTCTAATCTCAGTGCTGCTTTGACTAAAGCACGATGATGATCAGACAAGCAATGCTTTACACAACACAGGCCGGTATCCATGGGGCTGGCTGACTTCAGCTGTTTTTATCCTGTAGCGATACGGGCCTGAACAAAATATTGGCTCTGACTATCCATTAACTGTAGATAAGTCTGGATCGAAATGCAAAAAAGGCCCTTGCCTCGCTGTGGGCTGAATATAAACAATTCTGACTTAAGAAACAGCAGAGCTGAGAGAAGAAGAACTGGAATAGGGGGTCTGCACTGGGCCAGGCTTGAGATGCATTGGTAGCTTGGTGTGAGATGTCTGCTCTGGACTAACAGAAAACAAAGTAGTTCAGGACTGAGGTACAGAAAAGGCTGTACGAGTCCTCAGGCTGTGAAAGCTGTGGGGTGCAGAAAAGGGCCAGCAGACAGCTCGGTGGGGTCCCAGAGCTAGAATAGCCGATGCAGTGGGTCAAGGACTGTGTGGGCACCCCAGGGCTGGCATTGCAGGGACACTTTGGCCTCAGACGGAAAGCTGCTGTTGGAACAGCGTGACGGGGGCTCTCGCAGTGCTAGTGCATGATCATCTCCACCAATATTTATACATGGCTGTGAAACTTCATTCTGTCGCTGCGCTGGGCAATTAGAAAGCCTTTGTGACATGACAAGGCTAATCAGCAAAGCCGATTACAGATGGAATGGAAGTAGGGATGCGCCTGGCGGAGGGCCTTGCTTTTGGGATGGCCTAGCTAGTCTCCTCCTGTCATTAATGCACTCCTCTGCCATTCATGCACCTCCAAATTTGAGGCAAGGAGTCCCTGGTGGTTTACCCATTGTAAAGATATATGTCCAGGACCTTTTGGTGCTCCTTAATTTCTGGTACAGACTTGCTATGGGTGGAGCTGGGCTCTATGGAGCAGCCCTACTTTGGAGTCCTGGATTATCTTGGGAAGGAAGAAAAAGCCAAAGTTACCATCAGTTTGGAAGGGGCAGCTCCTCTTCCTTCTCTGGGCATTCTTTGGATAAATGTGACCAAGGAATTTCTACCCTCCCTTGCATTTAAGTCCCTGTAATGCAAGCTGGATTTGCTTGTGCTCTCGCCTTTCGGCTTTAATTCTATGAGGTATTATCACATTAGCGGGAGTCAGGGTTGTAACGGTGACAGATTCTCATTAGCAGTGTAATCCGCGGGGAGGTGGGACCCGTCTGGGCACCCTGAAGCATCAGCCTGATTCCCGCAGTCTCACACCCTGTCTCTCACTGACGGAGATGGCTCAGCCAAAGACGGTCTCTTACCACACCATATTCAGTACCTCCTACTGCTAAGTCCCAGATCTTGCCTGGTGCTACTAGAAGACTAAACGTTACAATGCCACTGCCAGCAGCCTGAGGCTGGGTCAGCTATAGCTAGCCCAAGAAGGGAAGAGAGTCACACTGGAAGCACCTAAGAAGTTGTGCCCCTACTCCCCGTCCAGGCACTAACCCCTCCTGCTGTCAGAGGTGTCCAACTCTCTGGGTCCATCAGGCTTTCCCACAGGACAGGATCTGCAGGAATTATCCTAGGCAAGCATGATAGGGAAGAAGCCCAAAGGAGGAAGGCTGATTCAGTGGTCTGACCAGTAGCCTCAAACTTGGACACCCGACCAAAGGACTTCTCCTGTGGCCACAGCCATGTCACTAGGCCTTGATATCAAGGGTTAACAAACCTTCTCTGCTGCAGCAGGTTGGCATGAGACTAAGTACAGGTGCTCTGGCAGCCAGGTATCCTGCAGTGGGGATGCAAAGTGGATGTATCCCTTCACTCCTTTGAGCTCAGGAGCTCCCAGCACTCTCCCCATCAATAGGCAGGCTCTGCTTGGCAAACAGCAGCCATATTTCTCAGCCTGAATATTACTGGCTACAGCTGAGAACTGCATTTGGATGCCACATGCTCCCAAGTGGTTATTAATGACTTCCTCTCTCCCTAGTCAGAACACTGGACATGCCTTGCCAGGTTGATAATTTGTTCATTAGCCGGCTAATGAATGACTTGTTAATTACAGATTTGATGAACAGCCAGCAAGCCCTATCTGCCTGGAAGAAAAGAGGAGATGGAAGTACAGTATCTAAGGAGGCCCTCTGCTAATGGGCTCTGGGAACCGTGTAGGGCTCTTTGAACTGGCTTGCTTTTTCCTTCGCTAGGTCCCTTTCAGCATGGCTGGTTGCAGGTTTGGAGTATCGTGTGGTTAGAACAGTGCAGCTGGGGGTCAGCAAGCCTACTCCATTTCTGACAGGGAGTGTGGTCCACTGGTTAGAGCCAGGAGAAGATCAGGACTCCTAGGCTTGCCCTCCTGAATCTGCAAGAGGAACTTGGCCTTGTGGCACCTGGGAGCCAGGACTCCCGTGTTCCACTTCTACTCCCGCAGCAGACGGCCTGTGTGGCCTGGGGCAAGTCACTTCTCTTCTCTGAACCTCAGTTTCCCCCTCTGGAAAAGAGCTGGAATCTCGCCTACTGCCTGCATGTGCTGTCAGGGTTAATGGTGCTTATTAAGTGGTCTGAGATGCTCAGATGGAAAGCTCAGGAGGAGGACAAAAGGCTGTATTATTAATCATAGAGTAAGCAATACATCTCCCCGCTGCTAATAGAAATGCACTCTGCCTGTACATCCAGCACCTGATGCCTGAGAGCTTGCGGTATTCATGCACCTGCTCTTCCCAACAGCAAGGCAAAGCCCTCAAGAGCCCATCTCTGCACTAAGCCCTGTCTGCTGCAAACACCTGAATTAGTTCATTCCTACCTTTGGCTTTGAGTTGTTTCTGCCCAGGCCAGGCTGATGCTTTCATCCTCTGGATGGGTTTTCCTTACGGAGTGACTGAGCTGGGCTGGGCATTGTGCTTTGGGCACTTCTTGCTGGGGACTTGCTTTTGCAGGCTCAGGGTATAGGTCTCCACTTGGATTACATTCCCAGGCAAACCAGGCTACCAGCCCTTGCACCAGACTGTCTTAGGACTCTTCAGCTGCCGATGGCCTCATCCTCCTTTGCCAGCCATCCAGCCAAATTCAGAACTCCCTGCCAGGATTTTGTCCCCACCATCCTCGACACAAGTTTCTTTTCACCTTGTTAAAAAAATCCTCCAAGAAAAGGGAAAGCAAATTAACCAAACTCTCAAGGCCTCAGCGCTAAGAGGCACAAAACAAATGGAATAGCCCTGTGGCTCGCGTCCAGTTAGGGGCAGGCGTTACCTGTGCAGCTGCCCCACCATAACTAACTTGCTTCTCCAGGCACGGCTGAGTTATGGGGCACTTATGTGCCAGACCTGGCTGCCATTACTCATGGCACTTGTGGGACATTCTCCAACAATCGATACGTGAGGCTCTGAAATGGTGTGGGAGAGCTGGGCAGGCCAAGGCAGAGGCTGGGGAGTCACAGTAAACTCTCAGCCGTCTTGCTTTCACTGTTATGGGGGGCTGCAGTACTGTGCTGAAAGCACCAGGTTTTCAGAAGCAAGGACCCTTGTGTCCCTGGGGGCACAGCAAGTCCAGCATCTCAGGTGGAGGGGCCAAAGCTAACCAGCTCTGACTGAGCCTGATGGTGGGAAAAAACCTTCTGATTTCACCTTCATAGTCCCAGGCATGATCCAGAATTGCTGACATTGCCACTTATTTCACTGGGAGCAGGGAAATCACAGCACAGACCTGTAGCCCACTGAGTAAACAGGGCCAAGCATTGATATCCATGCTTCCTAGAGTGCTGGCCAAATGCCTTGGGGAGGTGCACTGAGTAGCACCCTGCAAAGGGAAGCTGGAAAGGAGGAGCTACACACACATTACTTCCACTCTATTTTTACTACTGGTTTTATTTCTACTTCCCTCTGCTGCGTGAAACATCAGGGTTTCTCCACTCCATCAACACCGACAGCTCACAAAGGATTGAAGCCCTGTCCTCTGTGACGGTGATAGCTAACACATAGGCTGCTTTAGCCTGGATGGTAAAAGACTGCCCCTGGGGGTCTGATGCCAAGTCTGTTGCAGTCAATGAGGGTCTTTCCATTGCTCTCAGTGGTTGCTAGAAAGCCGGGAGTTGATCCCTCTGGGAACCAACCAATCCCTTGAGGAGGGAGTTTGCGGGGCAGCTGATTGCAGCAAGCCCATAGCCACAGGCTGCAAGAGTCCCTGCAACTCTGACACAGCCCCCTGCACATGATGCACCCTGACAGCTGCACAGGCTCGTGCTATTTTTTCCCCTGCTGATGCTTTCCAAGTCAGCTCTCCCTCTTTAACCTCCATTGGGAAACATGCTACCTTCCTCATACTGCCCTTCCCCTCCATGGCTGATGTTCTTCTATGGCTGTAATTGCTGCTGTGGGGGAAAATGCTTGGTAATAGCAAAAGCTTAACCAAAAAAAAAAAAAGAGAGAAAAGAACCAGGGCTAATATAGAGTCCCCTGCTTGCTCTGACCCCTCTGAGCAAACACACTGCTGTTTGCCAAGCTTTAAACCTTGATAGCATGGGAACTGCCAGTTTGACAATGCCCTTGACTTCAGAGTTTGTTCAGATGCTTGGCAGCCCAGGCTGAGTTCTGCTAAGCAGTCCTGCAGCTCCATATCCTCTTCAAATGATAGTAATTAAAGTAAAGTAATTTAGCTCTGATGTTGCTCATGAACCTGTCAGTTCCTCACTGTCTATAAGGCAAGTCTCTCTTGATCTTATTCCTGTCCTCCTCCTCCTCCTCTTTGCCCCTTGCCCATCTCTTGCTTGTGTTCTCCTTTCCAGACCTTTCACTTGTCCCCTTCACCAAAAACTTCAAGTTCTTGTGTCCCAGTCTGTCTTTGGCTCAAGCCCAACCAAACTGCTATTCTAGTGGCACCTTCTGTTGGCTTCAACTGAACACAAGACCAACCCAGCTGCAAATCAGGACTCGGGTGTCACAATGACATATCGGTGATACTGCTCACCGCTTGTAGAGCTAGGCTTGGCAGACAGCCTATGGCTGTAGGAACCCCTGAGTTTCAGAAAGGTTTCATATCCAAATTCTCAACCAAAACTCAATCTAGAAGATGGGACTGGCATAGTCTAGCGGTCAGAACATGAGTCAGGGCATCAGGACTCACTTCCTACCACTGCTACCTACTCCCTGTGTAATGCCAGGCAACCCAACCCCAATTCTGTACTCCAGGAGACTCCTGCATCAGCTACCAGGGCCTTGGGTTGAGATGGGCTGAAATAAGTGGACCATAAAGTCTCTCCCCAGATCAGGTGGGTGGTGAGCTAGCGGGGAGGAGTACAGTGCAGCACAGCTTTGGCTCTTGTCCCTCTACTCCAAGCTGGGGAAGAGCAAACAGGCGGCAGCCCCCAGCACAAGTCACTGCGGGCTCACTCACCAGTATGTCATTGGCACCCGGGATGAAAGGAAGACAGCAGGGCCGGCTCCTTTACACCTGTTCCTTCCTCGTTCTGTGGAGAGCTAACAAGAGCTGCTTGGCGGTAGTGCAGTCAGCTCTATCGATCGGGTTCCCAGATCTGTCCTGCCAGAGAGAAAGCGATAGTTCAGAAAGGACATGATTCTCCCAGCTAATTGAATGCTTTAAGACTGAGCTTCATCCAAGACACTTAAGAAGATAATCAATGTGTGTGCTGTATACACTGTGGATCTGCATGTGCTTCCTCTGTGCGGCCCACGCAGGGCCTTCGGGGAAAAGGCAGGAGTGGGGTCCCCAGGGAATCATGAGGCAGAGAGCTTGGAGCGACTTCCAGCTTCTTGCCAAAGGAAGCCTCTGCTCCTCTCTGCTTCTGCCCACTGTTGAGGACTCCTCCCCCAGCATATCCGGTGCATGGGGCAGCAAGGAGAAGACAGGGGGCACTTTGGGATAACCATGAGCTCCAGCCATCTCTACTGTCTCTTGTAGCACATGCATATAGCAGCAGTTAAAGAGGTCTCCAGGCTGCTCTAATCCACACCAAGGTCCAGGCAGGAGACGAGGGACCTTGACAGCATTAGGGACAGGATACCCGAGTAGCTACTGTGAGCCAGGCCTGACCATTCCTGGCATTCCAAACTCAAATACAAGTTTCCAAAACCTTCCAGCATTTGCCAGCACAGGCTCCAGCCTTTATTTTATTTATTACTTTCTTAGCATCGGGGACTGTGTGATGTCTCCTCTGGGCCTCCACCAAGAAGTGGTCAACAAGCCCCATGCAACCCAGTATTAGGTGAGTACCAGCAAGACCCGCAGAGCTGAGCTGTCAGGTTTCATGTTCATACACACATCAGGCAGTGCCATCTCAAATTATATTTGACATTCAAATAAAACCCCAAAGCACCTGAGCAAGAAGGACTGGCTGAAAGAGCAGCAGCTGGGGATTTTCTTCCTAAGGAATGGATTTGTTTTACTCCAGTCTTAGCTTATCTTTTTAATTGACCCTCCTACTTCAATCCAGCAGCTTTTGGAAGTTTGCACAGTGTCGGGAAGGAACATTTAACAGGAAGGAGGCAGAGAGAGTGAGTGAGAAAATGAGGTTGCTTGGGAAAGGAAGAGAGGGGTTCAGTGTGGCCTCTTGGGCTTGCAGAACCAGCTGGTCTGGTGCAGCGGGACCAGAGGACAGGGTAAGGACATGGTTGAGAGGGCTCTTGGCACAAGGGGCAAAGAATGGGCTCCACCAGCAGCAGCTGGGGACAAGCAGTAGATCACATCATGCAAAGAACAGGGGCAGGAGTGGAAGGGAGCCTGGCCCCAAAAGAACCTGCCCTCCGGCAATTCTGCACCCCTAAACAGCTCCAGATTTCCGCCCAGATCCCTCCAATCTGTGTTTTTCCTTACGCTGCTGTAACCAGTGCGGAGGGAAAGTCACTGTCCCTGATAGGGTCCCGCAGCCTGGCTAGTGTTGGTACCACAGAGCTGCAGGTTAAGGGTGGCTGTGTGCACTTGTGTGTCTGGGCTTGCTGGGTACAGCTTCTTGTCTATAGGTGGCAGCAGCATTCTGGAGCTCCTGCAGAGGGAAATGGTAGTATGAAGAGCAACAGAGAGCCCTGCCTGCTTAGCTAGTTACTAAGGAGAAGAGTTATCCTGCAGGACAAGGTTCAGGATTCAGTGGGCTGGAGAGGATGCTTCAATCAGGCATTGATTCTTATTGCTGGCTGCAGACAGCGATACACCGGCTCCTAGGAGACACCTCCCCACCTCCTGGAAGGAATGACTAGCAGGCTGGCACAGCTGGATCTCCCACCAAAATGGGCCAGGTACTAGGGCCAGCAGCTGAGGTGGTATGGCAGTGTTGCTGGCCCCTGTGTCCTAGTGGCAGGGCATTGTTGGGTAAAGGGGACACGAGGACACACAGGCGGATGAAGGGGTTGCTCAGGGGACAGCACAAAGTCTTAACTCATGTCAGGCTGCCTAGCAAAGCCTCTCTCAGGGGAAACACGTGACCACAGGCAAGAGGACTGAGTTGACAGGTACTTTCAGAACAAAAAACCACAACAGTTCCTCCAAGACTCACATTCCCGAGGCACCCCGCCAAGCACCTTTGGGTTGCAGCTGTGGTGTGCCAAGCCTGTGAGGCTGAGAGCTGCTAGTCCGAAGCAAGGCAGCCCTATCCATATGCCGGCAAGAAAAGCAAGCCCACCTGGCAGCCTACAAAACGCCACACTCTACCTGCCCCCAACACACACATACATACACAAACCTGTAACTCGAGGAACATGCCCAGCCTACCTGCAGCCTTGCAAAAAATGCCCCTGGGCTTGCATATTGTTGATTTCCATGGGGCACTCTAGTCAGGAAACTGGGGTGGACATAAGCAGCACAGAGGTAATCAATCCCCTCTTTGGGAGTGCTCCAGGCCCCCCCCATCCAGGGTCTGCTCACGGGCCTCAGCTTTGCACCTAGGACTGACACTATTTAAGAACATAAAACTGAAAGCAAGATCTTTTCTGGCTTGCCACAGCTTCCCCTTGAAAAGCATCAGCTTTCCAGAATTAACAGTACAGCATTGCTTCAAAGAAAGAAGAAAAAGAGCTTGCATGGCTTTCTGCAGAGGCACCATCGAGTGAGCCTTGCTGTAATCATCGTAGACTCCTAGGATTATCAGGGCTATATCACACTAGGCACTATACATGCTATACCAAGTGCAGGTCCCACGGGTGCTCACAATACCCCACAGTGGCTGCTTAGCCCTTGCCAACCTGAAACCTTCCCCCTGTTACTCTCCTGCCACACCTTGAAGTTATTAATTTCTGATGAAAGGGAGGCTGCCCCAGGACTTCCCAATCCTGGTCTTACTCTTAGGACCACAGGTGCTCATAGGCATTGCCTTAAGGGCTAGTTTGTGGCCTCCGCCCTCCCCAATGCCCACTCCCAAGCCTTGCAGGTGACCTGCTAATGTTCACCCTTCCTGCACTATAGGCTTCATGCCCTAGTCCTCATTCCTCCTGGGCTACAGACCTTTGGGCTCTCCAGCCTTGCTGACATATTGCCCTTTCTATGGGTTTGGGCTCTTTGGCCCCACACTCTGCTCTCTGGCAGGCCCCATGCACTGGAGCTTTCCTCGATGCACCCCAGTCCCCCTCCGGGCACTAGACAGTCCCTGCTGCCTGGTCCCCCCACCCCCAGGCACTGGACCTTCTCCCAAGTACCTAGTCCTCCCTGGACTCAACCTCTCACTCCATGATCCAAGATCCATGAGAGGCCTCAGGCCTATCACTTCTTCTTGCCCCTCTTCCTATCTCTCTGGGCCAGTTGGGACCTCCATACCTCCCTTTCAGTCCCTTCCACAACTACCAGACATCACCAGCCCTCTCAGGCCATTGCCTCTGTCCCCAGGCCTATCTATAGCAAGGCCTGCCTAGCTCCTCTCAAGCTCTGGGCCCCCAGCCCCTGTTCCCAGGCCTGTTCCCCTACCCCCTGTTCCCAGGCACGTGACAAGCACCCTATCACACATGCACATAGCGAGTCTGTACCCAAAAAGTTTGCAGTCTAACTAGGCAAGGCAAACAGAGGAAGCTTTGTTATCCTCCTTTCATGGGGTACAGGAATCCCCAAAACCAGGTGATTCACCCAAAGGATCCATAGTAAAACTGGGAATCAAATCCCAGTCTCCCAGGTGTTTTAACCCCAAGACCATCATTGCTCTCCAGCTTAGTTGGACCCACTCTTGTCAGGGGATCATTATAGGCTAGAGATTTTGGAGTGAAACTGGGAAAGCCCCATGCAGGGAAGGTGCCTCCTTCCACCCCCAAGGGAACAGTCAAAGCAAGCAGGGAACAGAGCCAGCTCCAAGAGGCAACTGATGCTTTTAACATGACTTGGGGGAAAGGAGCACATTAATGAGGAAGGCAAAGGCCCAGTTCCAGTATCAGCCACTCAAGCGTAATCAGGCAATGAAACAAATCAGGTTTTGCTAAAAGCTCAGGAGCCCAGGCTGGGCTCCCCCAGCTCTTGCGGCGGGTCCTGGGAATGAGATTTCCATCCATTAGATGGATGTTAGAAGAGAGTAATTGAGATGGCTTGCATCGGGGCAGGGAGCACTTGAGTGGATATGACATAATTGAATGAAAATTCTCAGGCCCTCTCATTACAGTGAATTAGCCAAGCTGGGCCTCTTGGCAGGAAACAAGGTTAAATTCCTATATATCAACATGTTTGCCCTTTGCGGAAAGCTTCCACCATGCAGCAGGAGGTGCAATGGAGAATCGAAGACAGAGGACACGGGGAAGATGAGGAGTCTGGGGTACCGGCATTGTTCTGGGAAGCTGGAGACAAGGCACTAGGTTCTCCAGAGATGAGGCTAGAGATATAACAGAGCTCACCAGTGAAATGAGTTGTCTGGTCTCAAGTGAGAACTGCCAGTCACTCGCTGGAAGAACAGGAAGGGGTGCAAGCACTGAGAGAACAGGGACAACACAACAGGGCTCAGTGCCACAGATCGCTGTGCCTGTCCTGCAAGGAGGTGGTCAGAGAAGAGATGTGGCTTTTGTCTCAGAAGCTCCACCCAGCAGCTCCATCATACTCATCCTGCTCCCTCCCTTCCCCCTTAGGCTTTATTCAGGGGCCCAGCTAAGACCCTGCCTGTGCACCCCAGCCCTGCCCTACTCATGTGCATGTTCCCTTTAAAAGCCCTGGAGCTCAGCCATGCCAAGCCTGGCACCCAAAGGCTCCATGATGGGGGGAAGCAATGGCCTGCCAGAGCCAGCGCTTCACTCTTTTCCTGAGTACCTTGTAGAGAGGGGGCAGCAGGTTGCCTCTTGCTGGCTGCCGGTCCAGGATCAGCTGCACTGGAGAGCAGGACTTGCCCTCCATGGCTTGCCATCTGACTCCTGCGGCCAGCCAGGCACCCACAGGTTCTGCGCCGTGATAGCGCCTACGCCAGCTAACAGATTGGAGAGGTCACATGCCACAGACACTGCACCCCGCTCTCCCCGCCCTGGCCGCCACGCTGGCAGGTTGCTCAGCAGCAGCTGACTCTCTTGGCTGCTCTTCCAGACAGACAGATGGCCCCATGTCATCTGAAGTACGAAGGACAAGCTAAGCACACAGGTATGCAGCCAGTCACGCGCGATGGCAATGCACAGCCCGCCTGCTTCCCTGCTGCACCCCCGGCTCCCGCAGGGGAAAACGTCCATGCAAAGGGACCTTCTCCCCACAACTCTCCAGGAGGAAACTTCTGTCTCATCCCACTGCCCTTCTCCAAGCAGCATCCTCCTCGGCTGCCTTCCGTTGCAGCTCTTACTAGGCCAAAGCTTGAAGGGACTCAGGAATTTCTGATTCACCTTCATGGCCAGTAAATTTCCTGTCTGCGAAAATGGGTTTTGCGATCTTGTACTCCTGCCAGGAGCTGTAACATCACAATAAAAGGGTCGGTTTTCCAGGCACGCACACCCGCACGCAAGTCACTGGGGAGGGTGTGATTCTAGAAGGGCGACTGTGCACGCAGGAAGGGGAAAAGGAGAGGCAGAAGGCACAAAGGGAGGAAAGAGGAGAGAAAGAGAGAGGGAAGAGGCAGGGTGGGAACAGTGCGAGAGAAAGAAGAGGGAGAGGTGGGTGAAGGGGGAAAAAGGAGGAGAGTGGGAAGGAAAGACTAATGCATGGAGAAAGACAGATGTAGTAAGAGGGACTTCCTCTGCAAAAAGATGTCTGCAAAGTGAGCACAACTCCTTCCAACCAGGGCCACCAGGCACAGTAACCACTGATAGCCACACGGGACACACACACAGTCAGTGCTGATGGATGCTCTGCCCACCGGCTCTGTATTCTTAGTAGCTCATAACCCTGCAGATGAGGAGGCCAAGTGGGGAAGGCAGACTCAACCTCACTGTGCATTCACCAGTCACCCATGATCCATGGACCCACACAGCATCAGGAGGTAGATGGGAGACTTCCTAGACAGCACGGTGGGGATAGGGACCGGCTCTTCCTTCTGAGTAGGATGTTTGGAGGCCTGTTAAATTACCAGCACCATTTAAAAATCGCTGGAGCTGGGTGGACTCACATGAGTTGAGGATCTGGCTCATCGCTGATTAATAGTGAATGTAATGCAGGCCTGAATTGGTCCTTAAAGACTCTGAGGGCTGGGCTTTTTTCTCCCCGCTGCAAGAATCAGGCTGTTAAATCCAAAGTCCAGGCCAGATCCCTAGTCATAAAGTTCCCTTCTGTTTCCTCAAATACCATGTATATTTTCAATTTCCCAAAGGCTTCTTCTTCGCAGCATGCTCTAAACCACCACACAGTGTCATTCCAGATTTGTTAAACCACTGCTGCTATCCATCCCAGAGGTGGCTGCATTTCAATGGTGGGTGTAAAGACCCCCACGTACTCTGCATAAAGCCTTTAGGGGACTGGTTTAGGGAAGGAAAGAAGCCTGAGAAATGCAAGAGAGAATTAAAAAAAAAAAACAAAACACCAAACTAGGAAGCTATTGACTAAGCCCGTGTCTGACAGCGTGTTGCCAGAGTTTGGAGAGGCAGGCTATAATATTATATGCCCTACTTTCATTCCGGCGCAGTGAATCTCAGCACTCGGCCGAGTGAATAACACCAAACAAAAGGAGGTGCTTATGAAACATAGCGCTGAGTTGTGATAATAGAAGAGGGAAGAGCTTTGTCAGGGTAACTGACTGCCTGAGAAGGCGAGTGCCACGTGTCAGTTCAAGTGAGGGGAACATCTAGCCAAGCCATTATTAGGCTGCGGCTGCTTTTTTTTCTAAGCTTTCCCCTTCTCCCTGGAGTGTCTTAAAGAGCTGGGTGGGTGGCTGGGAACTTGCTCTTGTTCCATCGAGTGCCAGTAGTAGCACTGAATGGGGCAGTCCCATGCACAAAGGATCAGCCCCTGGATGAGGAGAGTCTCCAAAGCAGCTGCTGCCAACATGTGTGGAGGGTTTTCAGGAGCACTCAGTGTTGGTGGAGCTTTGCTTCCCCTGAAAGCAAGGGGCTGTCTGCTCCTGCTCAAGTCAACGGGCCTACGTTTGTAGTGAAAGCCAAGCAGGGATTTTCCCAAATGGATCCTCTTGTCCCTGGTTACACCGATTTCTCCCTCCGAGTCGCAGGCCAGGGTGGTAGAAGCATTATGCTATCAACCAAAACCTTCGGAGAAAGTAAGGAGCAGGGATCCTGTCCCCAAGGTGAGTCGGGCAGAACACAGACCCAAGTATCCATGCCTTGGAGAGAAGCACCATGCGACTGATTAAAGACCACCAGGGCTCTGGCCCCTCTCTCATACATCTGCCCAAAAGTTTTCTAGAGACAAAACTACTTGGTGAAAAACGAGCTCATCTCATCGTATGGTGCAAAGGATCATGACATAATCCCAGGATTTAGGATCATTTAAAGGGATAGTCATTAATTTATTTATTTTTTAATGAAAATACAGCATACACAAATGAGGAGCAAGCCACCACTTGAGGAATTTGGTACCACGTGTAGCTTTGCCTCCCCCTAACAAGGCATTGCCATTGTGCATCCAGTAAAAGTGCATCAGGTCCAGGGGGAGGCCGATTAGGGCTTTTCATTTTACAGTAGCCGAACTCCCCACTGTGAGAAGCAGCCATGAGCACATGGTTAGGCAGCTGGTGTGCCGGGGCTCCTGTGCCTCTTCCAGGCCAATATCATGTCACAGTTTCCTTGGGCTTCCTCCTCTGTCTACATCCACCTGTTGTCCTGCCTCTTACTACTAGATAGTCTCCATCCCAAAGAGTTTGTTCATACAGCACCTTGCACAGTGGGGCTTGAGACCTGGAGCTTCTTGGGGTTACTGCAAGAGGACACTAAAGGAAGAGAAACAGCAATATTTGAAAATGCAAATGCACAGGAAATTAATTTCCTGCTGCCTGCTGTTTATCTCCACTGAGTTCAGAGAAACAGAACTGTGTGCACGTTTTTTTTTTCTTTCAGTAAGCAAGCAAGATGCTCTCCCGACACCTGGGTTGTATCACTGCTTATTCATCCAAACATGAACAACCCTGCAAACACCTTCATTTCAGTTCACCACTCAAGGTAACTAGGAGTTCATTGAAGATCTTGCCTTTCTATGAGTCTTGCTACAACATTTGCTTTATTTTTACTAGGTAGCATGGAACCACAGGAACTCTTCCAAGCACCTGTCATGGCAGGTAGAAAAGGAGAGTTTTGGTGGACTACACTGTCCCAGCCTGGGGAAAACTGGATTGGAAAGAGTCCGACATATCACTAAGATACTCCCCCCGCCCCTCCTTTAAAATCAATGCTGAAGGAGAAGAATTCAGAGGTAGGCTGGGGATGGCCCAAAGGGGTTAGTAGAGCTGTAAGTAAAAGCAAGGGAGTTGAGAGCAGCCAAAGGCTAAGAGAAAAACCTAATATTCCTCAGGGCATGTGTAATGAGTCTGCTGCCCAGAAAGAGAGGATTTCACTGTGGTCTCTTTGGGACGCAAGAGTTGCCTGGACTTGGGAAATGATAGAGAGAATAGCAATAAGGTGTGAAGATCATGATCAGTCCACATCAAGCAAAGCAAAAAGAGAGAGACATGCTAATATAATTGATCAGAGGAGTAAATCTACAGAGGAGGAGAATATAAACACTCCTGCTGGCACAGCAAACCTTGTTGTGGATGTAATTTTAGGACAGTCAAAGTAATCTAAAGATTCAGAGACCACCAGGGCAGTTGAGGAATGGAAACAGCTTCCCCACGTACCATAAGGCAGAGATCTATGCGGTGTGATTACAAGATCCCATTAACTACCTGGATGTGGATGTGGGAACAGGAATGCAAGGGCAAGGCATCTTCCTAGAGGCAGCTCATAGGGACTGCTTTGCATTGCAGGTTATTCCACTAAAGACTATTCTGCTCACATGCACAAGAAGGAAGAAGAGCTAATATGAGATCACTGGCAATACCAGTGCATTGAAACAGCCTATCCCCAGAGAATGTCCAAGCACCAAGGCAGTGCAGAGCAAAGAGTCGGACACTTGCTTAGCCAGGGCTCCTGCTTGCTGTCCTCTCTTCCGCCATCCACATGATGGAGGAGCCACTGTATCCCACAAGAGGTTGTTCCCTATGGCTACATGTCCCACCCCACCCCAAATACATGCACCTTGTTTTTTAATTAGTCCAGCATCAGCTTCCAGCTGCCTCTGTCTGCTACCATGAGAAACCTCTTACACAGGAAGATACATTTAGACCACTCTCTAAATGGGTGGAGATGCCCATGTCTTTGACTGTACAATACACTCTTCATGCCATGAATCATTCTTGCAGCTCCTCTATGAACCCTTCCCACATCCTTTTTAGAAACGTAAGTAGGAAAGGGGCTCTCAGGACATCGCATCCAGTCCTCTGAGCTTACACACAGTCCAAGGAGTCCTAGAAGTCACCACTCCAACCCCTCAGACCCCACAACCAAAGTGCTTTACAAAACCCCACTCCACTACAGCACGCTGCCAGTACAAAGCAGGGAGACGAGGGCACTGCCGCTGCCCTGTCACTGCAGTGGGAAAAAAATCCCTCCTGATCCCAATTTGACACTAAGCAAGACCTTCTAGCCTAAAGGTACCTTTCTGAATTATGGACACCAGATATGGGCACATGAGCTAATGCCCCAGGAAGAGGTACTACCACCCCCTTATTTCTCCTCCATCGTTTGTCATCCAAGAATCTCATTAGTCCTCAGCTCCAAGCTAGCACTAACACCGGCCAACATTTGTGCAGCTCACAGCATAAGGTGGAACAAGGCCCTCAGTCACAGCCTCACGCAGGGAGCTCATGTTCAGCTGGCTATCCGCCATGGCCCATAATGATCACTCCCTTCTGCAAAGGTCTCTGGAGGTCCCACAATTGAAAGCACTAAGCAATGCCTGGGTGTTGTTATTAATAGTCATTATTATCATTTAAAACTTGGGAAACCAGCCTTGGAAAGGAATAGGAGATGGCCAGAGGGATTGCAACCGGAGATGTGCCAGCGTCTGGTAAACCAAGGCAGGAAAGACAGAGAGATGGTGCTTCAAATACATCCCAGTCCCCCGACCAGGGAGACAGTCTGCCTGGCTGAGTAAGGAAGGGAGAGGTGAAGATGGAGGGCTTTGAAAAGCATAAACAATCTGATCAAGAGCAGGATCAGGTGACCTAGGAGAAAAATCAAAGGAGCAAGTGAAAAGGGCAATTAGCCGAGCTAAAAATCACTGTGTGCCTGAAGCCGCACAGAATATTTTAAACTCTCAGCACAACAGCGCTCTTCAGCTCTATCCACAGCAGACAGGGAGAGATTGGCCCATTATAAAAAAATGTGACTGTGGTAAATTGGAGACAGGGGAAATAAGGAAGTGGCAGATTTGTTAAAGAGGCATTTTGCTTCTGTCTGCACTGAATGAGCTTGGAGACGGAGCAGTCTGGAACAAGAACAAGAGCATCACCTGGAATTAGAGGGGAGGAGCAAGATGAGGCCGAGGGAACACCAGAGCTAGAAATGGGAGCAAGCCAGCCCCCTGGATTAACAGCCCCCTCCAGAGATCTCTGCACAACCTGAAGCATGGAACAGGAGCCCTCTCATCTTCATTTGCATAGCAACAGAGATTAAATCATTAGCTGCCCAGACTGGATATCTGCTCGGTGTCAACTGGTGTGTGACAAGGGGGCTGTCCCAGGGCCAGTCACAATGTTGGCCTGCCCACCTGTCTAGGGCAGTCCACCCTGACTATCCTGCCATGCCTTGTTGTATTAAATAAACAGATGGAAAAATGCATGAGGCTCCCCATTTTATGCCCTGATGCCAAGGGCAAATACATGGCTCAGACCTCTCCTTTACCATGTCCCATGCCTTACAGATGGCATCCAAGAGTCTCTTCCACTATTACCCCCCTCCCAGCCCCACTGCTGGGCAGCACTCAGCCTCTGGCCCAAGCTTGGCCTCAGTCATCCTCAGACTTACCTTGACCACATGCCCCCTCACTGGGGCCTCTACTCCCACACGCACTCTGGGCTCCTGGCCTCTCGTTAGGCTCCTTGCCCCCTCACTGGGGTTTCTGGGCCTTACACCCCTTGGGGCCCCTTTCAATGTACCTGGACCCCACTCTTGGCCTATGGATAACTCGGGCCTCAGGTATCTGTTGACATACCTGGACCTCACTCTCCTTCAGACCTCCCACTAGGCATCACTCATTCAGGCATTGATGTTATTAATTTTTCATAACAGGGAGGCTGCCCCAGGGCCTCTTAAGACTACAAGTACTCATGGTCATTGCCTGAAGGGCTCATGTCATGGGCTCCATCCTCCCCAATACGCATTCCCATGCTTCCCCAATCCCATACTCTTCATGGACTACAGGCTCCCAGCCCAATGCTTTGCCCTCTGGCAGGCCCCAAGCACTGAAGGGGGATGGCTAGGAGGGCACTAGACCCTCCTAGCCATCCCCCCTCCCACCAGGCACCAGACTCTCTTGCTATGCCCTGGGCACTAGACCCTCCCGGTCCCCTCCAGGCACCAGATCTTCTTCCAAGTACCTAGTCATTGTTGGACTCAAGCTCACTCCCTGTGGGCCTCAGACCTATCCCTTCCAAGGTCTGCCCTGGCACCACAATCCGCCTCTCAATGGGCTCTGGCTCTCTGCCTCCGGGCCCTAGGCCCTCTATCCTTCCAGCCCCTCACTCTCTCTCTCTAATGGGGCCAGTTGGGACCTCCATACCTCCCCTTCAGTCTCTTTCCCAACCACCAGATCATTCCTCAGCAGCCCTCTCGGGCACTGGGCTCCTGGCCCCGCTGCTCCCAGGCTTATCTCTTCCAAGGTCTGGCCAGCTCCTCTCAAATACTGGGGCCTTCTCGGGCTTTGCTCTACTCACCTGCTGGACTTCAGGCACCCTGGCCCTCCACTGTCTGCTGACCCTCTCCAGGCTCACCCACTCCTGTGCCCAAACCTATCTCTTCCAAGGCCTGATCTGTCCTGGGCTCATTGCTGCTTACCCCAGCTCAGCTGTTATTGGATCCCTGCTGCCAGGAGCTCTTCTCCCAGTGGCACTCAGGGGTACACTGCCTGACCAGCCCAGGCCCTGGGCTTATATAGCACAAGCCCTGCCCCTTCTTGGTCAGCTGACTTCCTAATCAGCCCCTGCCCCTGCAGACCCCTTCTCAGATAGCCTTACCTTTTAAAGTGGCAGGCATACCCCACGTGCCCTGTCACACTCTTCTACCCAGAGGATGATTTCTATGTAACCAAGTAGCAGGCAGCACGTGTAGGATGGGATGAGATAGGCCAGCTCCACCTCTGAATCCTCCAAACCAACTGGGCCTTCATCAGAGGAACCTAGAAAGACAGGCTGGGAGGCATGAAGATAGAGCAAAAGACATGACTGAAACTAACCTAGAAGTGGAGTGAATATGCAACAAACCAACTTTTTCTTGTCTTGTCTCCAATTAGCCCATCTGGAGGCTTCTGCTGGAAAATGTTTACCCGCCAGAGCCAGCTCACAATATGAAACTCCGGAAGAGGGAGCAGAGAAACTCTTTAATTCCCATCAATGCTTACGGGTGCTGCTGTTTGTTTCTGAGTTTTAATAAACAATTTACAAATGTTGTCTCTTTTTTTCCCACGGTTCCCCAGTAATTGAAGGCTCATTAATAAGGAATGACTTGCTCAAACGCAGCTCATCACTCTCCCTGACAAGGGGGGCGGGAGGCCCATGAATATGCATGGCTGTCATATTTACCTTCTTTAGGATTTCATAAAAATGCCTAAATAAATAGCACTCTCTTCCCAGCGCACACTCCGAAAACACAACCTGGCTCCCGACATCCCCAGCACGCTGCTCCTGCCTGCTTTCTTCCTGTCAGCCCTCTCCTACCACCCCCTCCCAGAGCCTGGTGAAATGCAGCTATGATTATTAAACACCCTCTTTGTCACAGCTGGTCAAATACAACAGGGTGTCTGTGTCAGTGCGGGATGAAGAAGGCAAACACAAACAAGGTGCTCCTTATAATGGAGCGAGGGGTAGCTTTGCAAAAAGTGAGAAGGAGGGGGCTGTTTTAATTAGCTTAGAAAGCAGGCTCTCTGGCTTTGAACAGCTGCAGTCACTCGCTGTTTAAGCTGTGGGATTTCGGAGAGATTGGCAGATTCCGTTCCAGGTGCTTTCAGTTGCTCTCGCAACAATGGCCTTTTCAATATTTCCGGATCCCATCTTGTCCAGTTGGATGCTGTACCCAGCACCGTGGGGTCAGAAGCCCAGGTCCACAAAAGTATCCTGGTTTCTTAGCCCCAGTGCGACCAGTGTGAATGAATGGGAGCTGGGTGCCTAAATGCTGTTGTGATTCTGGTCCCGAGGGCCATGGGCAAAAAGAAGAACAAGCAGAATTACCAGTCTCACATCACTGGCAGGTCTTGGCTGCACTGGCCTTTCTGCTGCAGAGACAACCATGGCCCTGAATCTGTTCAACTCGTCTTCACCTAAGTTTGGAGCCAGATGCAAAAGGTCCCCTCTGCTGCATGCACACGTGCATATTCCACTGGCAGGTTATTTTCTTGAGAAATTCCCACTCCGGGGCTCAAAACAAACTAGTGAGTCCTGCTCCTGGTGGTATCCTTGTAATCTCCCTGTCTCCCCTGGGTTCTTCAGGAGAGTTCAGTAACACCTCATATCCTTCATCCTTCAGCGAAGGAGAAGAGAAAGGAGCAGGGAGAGGAGAAGGAGGGTGGGAGGTGATCCCTGCATGTAGCTATGCCAATCAACATCGCAGCAAATATTCCTCTCCCCCACTCAGCCTGTGATCAGACGTTACAGGCCTCTTTTAGATGTCTGAAGCCATTCCCTGATCCGCTGTCAGGAGCTGCCCTGCGGGTCCCTGGCAATATTTCAGAGTAGCTTGATTATTTTTATTGTCTCTAACTTCCACTCAAAGCTGCGCCTGCTGTGTCAGCCGGAATATTTATAGCACC
>NW_005842058.1:793326-806982 GCF_000455745.1 Alligator sinensis
TGGCCGATATTAGCAGCATCTCTCCCCTTCTGCGGTGCATTGGCCTTTTGCATGCCCCACTAGGCATTCCCAGTCCCAGGCACTTTCCTGCTTAAACTAGGCTGTCATCACCTTCCTCTTGGCCACCTCCTCCTCTTCTATTGCAGTCACTATCCTTTGTCAGATAAGGGCAGCATCAGAAATTGCTGCCTTTTTGTTCATGTTTCTTGTGTGAGCATCTTAAATCTATTTGTCACACAGACCCGCCCAGTGGTGGAAGTGGAGAGGTTTTGTGATGAGGAAACTGAGGCACAGAGAAGTGAAGTGATTTGCCCCGGGGCAATGCAGACACAAAGTGGCAGAGCGCTCTCTGCCACTCAGCCAGCTGCTCTGCGGGTGACTTTCAGCCAGGCTCAGCATTAGGCACAGCCAGCCCAAAAGTCAGACCAGCTGCAACGTGCCCCCCACTGTTTCCCTGTTATCTCTTCGCATCCCTTTGAGAGCTGCATCCTGCACCACTTCAGGCCTAGCAAACAAGTGACACCGAACTACCAGGCACCTGTGTCTCCCAGCAGAGCATGTTCTCAGGGCACAGGAGCCCATGGACTGGATCAAATCTGCAATGGCTGGGACCTGCCTTTTCTTCCCCAGCTGCAAGCACGGAGGCCTCTTGGAAGGAAGCAGTTTGCCCCAGTCTCCACAGACCCTGTGATCCTCTTAGGAGTGCCCCTAGGCACAGACCTGCAGTGGGGAAGTGGACAGGAGCATATGGCAGGGCAAGGGGACGTGAGCAGAAGTAGCAGCGAGGTGCATCAGTATTGCTTGCTTACTCCCTCCCTGCTAGTGGCTGCAGAGCCCACAACAGCGACCCAGATTAGTGGCTGCAGCCATCTGCTTTCCCCTCTGCGGTGATTTACCGCTCTCATTTTCCTCGGCTATGGGAGCCAAGCTTAATTAAAGATATTTTTATGGGCATTAATAACACTTGCAGTTATGCAAGCTAAGACAATGGGGCAAGGGAAATCAAAGTCGCTGCTGCAGGGCACTAGCTAATCATCTGCGGAGGGAAGTGGCTCGCCCAGCCCCCACAAAGGGCCCCTGCCTCACCATTGTTCAGGTGCTTTGTGTACGCAGGGCACAGGCAAGCTCCTTCCTCCTCAGCATCCCCAATGTGATGGCTGGACCACAGCTCTGACATATGACAGCACCTGCTGCAGCCAGGGCTCTTGTCTCCCTTTGGAGCACGCAGCAGAGGAAGGGCAGACTGGTCCTGGGGGAGTGCGAACACAGCCAGATAGAAACAGACCCAGAAGGCTGCATGGGGGCAGTGTGCTGCAGGCATGGGTGGAATTAGAGAGGGCAGAGATGAGGAGATGGTGACTGGTGCACCCCTCACCCAGAGGCAGGGTGCAAGCAGCTCAGGCATCCCCCAGGGAGAGGCTGTCCCTGAGAGGCAGGCAAGATCCTCTCTCAACATACCAGCAGCCTCCCCTCTACTCTCCCCTAGAAGAGCTCACTGGCGGGTACCATGCTCTGCTGCTGACAGGGCCTGATGGTGAGCAGAGGGCAGGATGAAGGAAAGGAACAGCCCACTCCACTTAATTTAACCCTGGCCTGGGCCTCATTCCTAATGCCAATGTTCCCCCGATAATTGATGGATCCCAGAGCGCATCACTCCCCCTTCTTCCTCCAGGCTGCCTCTGGCTCCGGAAAACACCATCCAAGGGAATTCCACCCCCAGCTGCAGGCACAGCCGAGCTGAACGAGCTGGAAACCCCCTGCACCGTCTCCGTCTAATTAAACCCTGTTAGCACTGGCTCCTCTGTGCCCCTGGGCAGGTTGGGTTACAGCTCTCCTGGCAGGGCCAGCTCCAGCGGGGGGAGGTGAGATGGAGTGATGGCAATGCATGCTGAAGCACAGAGCAAAGGCAGAGAGCAGCTCAGTATGTCACACCTGGCAGCCTGGGGCCCTGGGGAGACGTCGTCCGGGAGAGTGAGCACAGGCAGCTCCCACACTCACATGAGCTAATGCAGTCAGACTCCTTATCCCATTCACAGAGCAGGACGCTTGGGTTGGGTTTTTTTTTTACCGTCCCATAGTAAATCAGTAGCTGGGAACAGAACCCAGGAGCCTTGACTTCAAGTCTTCTGCTGTCCTTCCAGAGGTGGAAATGGTCCCAGGAGTCCTACGTTCCCAACACCTCTTTACTCTAACCATTACACAACTCTCCCTTCCCACAGTCTAGGAGAGAAACCAGGAGTCCTGGTTCTCCACCCCGTTCTTCAGCTGTCAAACCAGTTTCCCTTCCTACAAGGCTCAGGTCTATTGTGGCCCACAGCTGGGATCTATCTGGCTCCCATTGCTGCTAGCCATCAGACTCACTTTCATCTATCCTTTGAGCTTTGCCCCCAACGAACTCTTTTCCCTGGGCAGGCATGGGGCAGCTCAGTTGCACTCAGCAGGAGTAAACCTACTGAAGCTAACACAGATCCCTTGGCATAAGAGCTGGTGGGTGGGAGAAGAATCATTTACTAAGGTGCCAGGCACCGAGTGCTCTGATTCATATCTTGAACAAGAGTTTGCCAACGATATTCCCGGGGAACAAACAGAAAGGCAAAATCCCTCCGTTCTCATCAGAACTGCAGAGCTCTGGGATGGGGGCTTCTGAGTGCAGCAGTATCCCTAGAAGCCCCTTTTGCCCCTGAAGCCATGCACACAGACTCGTGCACATGTACACATACACGTGCTGTGTAGGGATCCAGACCCAGATCGGACCCATCTTTCCTCTTCATTAATTCCAGGCGCGTCTGTGAAACCTCACTGAAGGGTGGGGTGGGGAGGAAGGGTGAAAATAAGAAAAAAGAATAAGCAAGAACTTTGCTGGGAAGCAGCTGTTGAAAAATCAGAGCTGAACCTCCCTTGGGACAGCCTTTTCAAGCACGATAAAACACCTCTCTCTTCTCAGAGCCCCATGATCCTGCAGACACGATGCAAAAGAGTCCATTCATTTTTTATTTATAGTACAAATAATAATAACATAATAGTAATAAGAAGTGGAGGCAGGAGAATGCAGCTGCCTCAGGCTCTTCTTCCTCATCCCCCCAGCACACAGAAACTCCCTTGTGTTCAATCCGGGGAGCACGGCAGTGAAGTCGGATGCAAACTCAGTGTTAAAAATCGCAGCTTATTAAAAAGAGCAGAGCAAGCCTCCCAGCTCCGAGGAATCAGCCGCCTGCGCTAAACTAGCAGGATTAGCCCATTTTTTCTGGGTTGCTTCAGAATGGCAATGCTCCAAAATCCTGAATAAATAGGACACACCAGCGAGACGGACTCCAGCAGAATAATCAGCTGCTGAGGCTATGGATCTTCATGTGTCGGGGGAAGAAGCTGCTTTGTCAGGGTTGAGCGCTGACTGGAAGCCCCGCAGGAGCAATGAGAAGCAGGCCCCAGGGTCAGGCAGGCGGCTTTAGGGTTGCACTGCAGTCAAGCTAGCAGGGGCAGCACTGCATCAAAACTGTATGCAGGACACCCCAATCTGTTTTTCGGGGACTGGTCCCAAGTCTACTAAGACAGTGATTTTCCACTGCCTGCAGCAGGCTCTGAATCACTTCCCAGGTGTTGTGCCTGTAAGTCTGGGATTGCAACCTCTACATCTGGTGACTTCTCTCCTAGGGGAGGACCAGTGCTTTGAACTTCACTACAATCAAAAGGGAGCTGGTGTAGACAGCTGAGGACGCATCTTGCGAGCTTCTGTCTGCTGAGCTCACATCCGATCTTTTCCCCCACCTGACTGGTCCTCCACAAATTGCTACCGAGATCCTTTAGACTGAGATCAGCGCAATAAATTATAACTAATGGGACAGCCAAAGAGAACCAATGGAGAACACATAACAATTTTCCTACAAAGGGTGTTACCTTAAATAATAGCCCTGCTGTACAAAGACAGAGTCAAGCGATCTCCTGATTATCTGTTACCCTGCTCAGATTTTACCAGTCAACACTTTATCCTTCACCGAGTCCTACCAGAGACGCTCAAATGTGCAAAGCTGACCTGCACGCTCCAGGCCATATGCTTTTCCATTTATCTCACTGCTAATCCAAAGCCACTGAAACTAAGTCACTGGGATCTCTCCAGATTTACACCTTTGTTCTGGACAGCAGAATCCATCCTCCTGTGAATGTGCAGGGAAAAGCAGCCTGAATTACATTTCATAAGGTGCAGAGGCTCTTACAAAGAGGTGGCGGCAGGTGGAAAGCTTTTGCCCAAATGGACCCGACTGAAATTAAAGGCATTTGGGTTTCAAAGCGCTTGCCCCATCTGAATGCTGTCATGTGGATTGGAAAGAGCTTGCATTCTCCTCCAGCTGATCTGGTTGTGATTCTTGTGGCTTTCTGGGACCAGGACTAGGTGGGAAAAGGGTGCAGAGCATTGCATTACATCACCTGTGTGTTTCCAAAGACAACCTGAAGGTCAGGTTTTCCACTGGTGTGGGGTCAGGAGGCTCCATTGCTTTCTCTGTGAGCTATTTTTAGTGGAGCTATTCTGATTCGCCTCAGCTGGGGAGATGGGCCAGCAAATGCAAGGGGTAAAGCTCTATTGCACCAATTTCAACCCTAGTCTGAACTCCATGAAGCAGAAATCCACCCCCAGCTTGTGCATCCCCAAAATGGAGAGTGAAACCTCATCGGCTCCCCTCTGCAAGAGAGGCAGGGGTGGCTCTGTCCCAGGGCAGTGGGCACATCTGGCGTCTCTCGTTCTAGACTGCCGCGATGGCCTCGGGCAGGCAGGAAGATCACTCTCTGAGATGGATAGACCGAGCACTTCATCACAGAGTAATTTGAATGACCATGAAGCCATTGATGCTGCCCAGCAGCCAACCAGGTCAGTCTATTAACTGGTGCCATAAATCTGCCCTCTGCCCATTAAGCCCATCACTGGAAGGCAATGCGAGGTTTCATCTTCAGCTGCCTGCCACAGGCCCATGCTTCAGCAGCTCCCTCTCCTCAGCTTTCCCCAGCACACCAGTATTTCATTGTCTCCACTCCTCAAGGTGCACTAATGCAGAACACCTTCCACCCGCCTCCTTCACGTGGGGATGAGTAATCTACATCCACTGGCACACGGTCCTCTCCGCAGCAAGACCCCCACTCACGCAGGCAACCGCTCCATCTCTGACCTGCCAAGCTGACTAAGCAAACAGCTGATTAGGTGCCATGTGTCTCAGCGCTCTTGCTCAGCTGAGTCCTGGGGGGCGGTGGTAAACGTAGCACTCAGGGAATGAGGGGGCCAGTGCTGGCTGCAGGGAGAGTCAAGACTTTCCCCCGCAAGGCTGTGATGAGGCACCTTGACCCTCACCTGCAGCCCACCTGCTATTCCACTCTGGAGCTCAGCTTGTGCGCAGCTCGGTCCTTCCCTGCAGCCTCCCCTATCCCACACCAGGCCACTGCTCAAAGCCCTTCTACTCCAGCTACAGCAGGGCGCTTGGATCATTAGTTTCAAAGGTGCATTTTTCTGCTTTTGTGCAAGTCCATCAGCAGGACCTGAAGCTGCCCCTCCTGGCTCTGGGAGCCCTGCTCTCCCAGCTGGCAGCTCTTGCAAGCACCTCCACCCCACCTAAGGAACCAGCCCCCTAGGCCAGCTTGGTGGGGCAACAGGGCAGGTGGATTCAGCGACCTCAGTCCAGCAGGCCATGTTCACAAGTGCTGGAAGGCTGGCATGGGAGAGGAGGCTTTGAAAGGCAGGCTAAAAAAGGCACTGAACTGACTACTAGTGCAGCACCTAAGGAGTTTTATTGCCGAACACGAAGCTCTCTGTCAGGACAAAGTCAGGCTTGTTCTCACACTCTGCAAACAGCACCCCATCCCCTCCTGGCCCTGGGAGGCTCTGAGACACACGGCTGAATTTTCCCCTTCAGTACAGACTGTGGTTCCCGGGTGAGGGCTGGCCGCCATCCGTCCCAGACAGAGCAGCACTCTTTGCTGGTGTTCTGCTGTGCATTGTCTCGGAGACATTGGGTTTCAAAGGTCTCTAATGCACTGGCTGTGCTTGGCTCTTTCTGGGGGGGAAAAAAAATCCATAAAGTCTGAGCATCAAAAACACAATCCAACATCTTCTTCTGTCTCCAGCTGAAAGGCAGCAGAGCACATGGCCAAAAGCAAGCGTGCCTGCCACCCTGAACACACCTCCCAGAAACAGGCATTCACCGGCCCCTCAGCACCTCCAGACACCCACGGACATCAGGAAAGAGAGAGAGATTGACAGAGCAAGAAAAAAAAAGTCTGATTGAGCAAAACATGAGCCAGCTTTCAACCGGATAGCTTAAGCCAAAGCAGTGGAAAGAGAGGGGTCGAGTAGTAAGACAGGAGACTAGAAACCAGGACTCCTGGGTCCTATTCCAAAATAAATATAAAACCAAGAGAGGAGCCCTAAAACCAGCTTTAACAGCATGGTGGGTGCTTTCAGCCTGGGAGGCTGCATCCTGTCTCCTGCACTCTCACAACAGGCCTCTGTGCCCAGTGAAAAGAAGTCTGCTCTTTCTGTGGCCCTCCTCTCCCTCCACCTACATAACCCCCCACTGACCTGCTTTGCCTCAGCTGAGCATCCCCTCGGGGGTCCGTCAGCCATGGCACGGTGCTGGCTTTGTAAGGACACCATGTCTTTGACTCAAGTTGTGTGGCTGATGTGTTCCTGGACCTTTCCTATGGCTGGGCAGCATTTGCTTGGTAAGATCCCCCAAGGACTCCACTGCCTCCAGCAGCTTCCCCCTTGCCCCTGTGCACGGTCTCACCACCATGGCCATGCAGCTGGCTGAACAGGTGCTTAGTGGGTTTTTCCCCCGAGTGTCTCTGCCCGGTCACACTGTCTGCCCAGCTCCTCGTGCGACAGGTCAGGAGAGAGATGCAGCACCCTGCTCCAACCCTGGGACCACACGCACTCCAAATGTTATGGACAGAATCCTAAGCCGCGTTTCTAAAGGCGTCTCTCTCTCCTGAGATTTACAGCCGCAGCATGGAGGGTGTCTCATCCTGGCCGCCTATCTGGGTCTGCACCAAGTTCAGGGGTGCAGACACCTCCCAAGGGTGTAGCTGGCTCATTCTCAGCCTGCCCTAGGAGGAGAGAGATTGCAATTACAGAACTTTGTCCGGCAGAAAAGAGAGAGCTAAGGGCAAAGACAAAACAACAAGCCCGTGGAGCTGCTGAGCTGGGCATTTCAGAAGCAATGCAAGCTCCTTAATGGAGTTTGCCAAGGAATAAATCAGCTTAGCAAGCACTAATCTCCCCTGGCTCCTTGGGGAGGCTCAGGGCACGCACTGGTGACGGTGTTTCAGTCTTGTCTTCAGAAGTCAGCAGCCCTCCTCTCTCCGCAGCCCTGGCCCGTCCCCTGACTCCCCACACCACCCTCACCTCCACTCTGCAGCCAAGTGCACAAGATGGTGGTGGATTTGATTAGAAAAGCCAGGGCTGGACTAATTGAGCTTCCCAGGGCTGCCACAGACACAAATTGGATGTTCCCAGCTCCGAAAGCAGGCCATCCCCCAGCTCCTCCTCTGCATACTGAATCTTCATTTAGCCAGCCACTCATACCAATTAACTTGGGGCTGCTAGTTAAAACTTTGGCATTGATTGGCCTGTCAGGGCTCCCCCAGGAGCCCGAGTGGCTGTAACATGCTTGGAATCCAATTCAGCTTCTCCTTGCTCCAGAGCCCAGCTTCGTTAAGAGGATGAGGTGGAGGAAGGGTGAACCAGGGCCTGTCCAGGCAGATGCTGTAGGACAGGAGACCTGGGAATAGAGGCAGGAAGTGTCACCTCCTGCATTAGCTCTGATGCTCTTCGACCTGAGCTCTCCTCGCTATTTGCTCAACATATCATGACTCACAGAAACAGAATCAGGCATGTTTCAGCAAATCGCCACGGGCCAAGGATAACAATCTCTCTCAAGACAGGACGCACTGCCCTCTCTCCACTGGTGTACAACAACCTGCTGTTGTGAACAGCTAAAGGAGCTGAAGTGGGAGAGCCGAAGGGCTCCAGGGCTGATGATCCCAGCTACATACCCTGCTGATGACCTGTAAACAGCTTGTTGCCCAAAGAGCCTGGCAGGCTGATTGCTTCTTTCTTGTTTTCCCTTGCTGCCAAAGGTTAAAAGCAGATACCAGCCTCACTAAACACAATCATGGTTTGATTATTATCAACATAATTCTCCTGCAAGGCTCAAGAGTTTTGGGACTTGATGGCAAAATAAAATCAAAATCAAGGTTTATTGTGGTGGCCAACATACGGATATTACAAAAGCAAAGGTCGGGGGAAAAAGAATGGTGTCATTTTGCTGGGACTGACCTCCTTCACAGGCCCAGAGAGCAGGTCACATCTCCAGCCCTTCTCTGCAGAGGCCCCAGTCTGGTTTAAAAACACAAGCACAAACCAAGGATTTGATCTTCTTCCTAAGGACTTCAGTGCAAAAGCTCCAGGGCAGCAAACAGCAGAGTGCCGACAGAGTGTGGACACCATGATTTGCCCTGGTCATAACTTCAGGTTTCCCAAGGGATAGAGAAATGACTGTACCAAAATGACTATAAAAGTCAAGGCACAAGCCTCAACCTGCCTAGACTTAACTATGGAATGAAATAGAGGCACACATACCTGGAGCAAGGTAGGAGAAAGAGAGAGAGCGGAATATTGTGTGGAAAAAGATAGATAGATAGATAGATAGATAGATAGATAGATAGATAGATAGATAGATAGATAGATAGATAGATAGATGTGCATGGGCCCTTGGATGGATGATCTCTACATTTGGTTGAACTACTGATTGCTTAGGTAGGCAGGGACTAGGGGGTGCAGGGGAAGGGGCATTCACCCAGTGCTATGAGTGTGTACCAACACTGCCAGCCATCAGGGAAGGGCCTGATCTGAAGAGAGCTCCCCTGGGTAAGCAGGCTACAGGGAGAAGCAGCTGCAAATGTGGATCCAGTTGACTTGCTCTGGGTAATATTTCCTGATTATTTCCCTGCAGCTTGCTGAGGCTGCAGAGTAATCGAATTAGGCAAATATTATGGGGAAGAAAATGGGCAGATAAGTAGCTTAAAGTGATCAAAATGACCTGAAGGTGGCCATGCAAATGGTCTGTATAATATCCCGTAATAACCCTGTCCAGGCAGCTTCTAGGAGGCTGGATTCCAGTAATAAGGTGTCTGATTAGAATCGGTCTGCAGCAGCCTAGACAGGAGGCTGCATAAATCAAGGATAGAGAGGCTCACCAATTATCCACTTACCAGCTGGGAAGGGGCATGCCAGCAGGGCCAGGAAAGAGCCTGGCCCAAAGTGGGGGGCAGGGCACTCCTAGACTGCAGGGAGCTCTGTTCACTTCCACTCCTTGGCTTTCTCTCCAGGGCAATTATCCAGACTTGTTCGCTAGCAGGCAGCTGAGTTCAGCCACCTTCTCCTACAACCAAAAAACTGCTCATGAGGAAGGACATCTCCTCAGCTGGACAAAGCCTCATCTCAGCATTGCCCAGGTTGGTGAGGGAGCCTTCTCCTCTGCACTCATTGCCTATGGTCCTCCACCTGCAGACTTGTCACCCCCTTTTCCATCCTTTTCTAGTATATCCCTTTTCCTCCTTCTGGTGCCTTTTAATCCCTTGGCTCCTCTATGTCTCTCAAGCTCTCTGGACAGAGTTAAATATCTTGGTGCAGGATCTGAGATCCACCAGGCATGAGAGAAATGGGGAAAGGGTGTTAGCAAATTGAGCATGCCTCCCTGATTGCTTCCCTTGCAGTCCCAGGACAGACTAGAGCAGCCTACAGGCTGCCTTAACCTGTTCCAGTGGGTGCTTGTCCCCTGTACCTTGTCCAATAGGTGGGGGTTGGTGAAGCCCTGCACCAGCCTTGTTTTTTTCTTAATGACTGACCTGACAATCTGGCCCAGCTTCCCCATTCCCTGGCCTGTATGAGGTTGAAATTGCTGCACATTGAACCCTTTACAATGGACTGAAGGGGAATGGTAGGGGTGAAGCAGGATCTATTTCTAGCTGAAGTGTTGGGTTAGCAATGAGCAGGATGTACCAGATAAAGGTAATACAGCAGAGGCAGCCTGGCAGATGAACTAACCTTCCCCAGGAGCTCTGGCTCATCAGCACAGAACTGAGCTTCCCTTTCCCTTTGTGTAGTTTGATTGCAGGGCCTTCTCTGGCTGTTTTGGATGGGATGTGGGATGAAAGGAGTCCAACAGGTGCCTGGCAGGGGGCATGAGGTTGTCCGCTTTTGCTGTTGCAGATGCTATACTTGGCCAGTCTCCTTTCACTTCCCTTAAACCCTCCCAAAGCAGCTCATGCAGCAGACAGGTCCCCAAGATTTCTCCAGCCTTCATCAGGTACTGAAGTCACCAGGAGCCCTCCCAGAGCCCTGCAGCCTCCCTTACCACAGTCCATCTCCTGCTGTGTGATCGACCCCATCACTATTTACAGTTACTTACCCCACAAGAGCCAGGCTGCTCTCACCACTTCTTGTGACTGCATCAGGAGAATGGCTGTCCCTTGCCCACCTCCACTGCCTTGCAGCGCCACTTTTCTCCTGCTGTCTCTATGAAGCCTCCTCTGGGATATTAAAGAGGGTAAGAATCAACAAGAGGCACCTCATTCCTGTCTCAAAACAAGGCTGATAAATCACTGGGACAGAGAGACTCAGACAAGTGCAGAAGGGATCAATATGAGATGGCAGGAGCTGGGAACTGCAGAGAGAAAAGGCAAAACAATCACAGGAGCTGGGGTGCAGCAGGGCAGCACAGAGGGACCCCAGCAGAGATGGGCAGAGGGAAGTAGGCTGGAAGGGGGCTTTAGGTAAAGGCATGGGACTGCAGGTCTGTACTGGTGCCTGTTGTAGCATGGGGGTAAGCAGCCCAATGAACAAGCCCTCTGAATGAGGCTGGCCCCAAATCCCAGTGAAAATTTAAAGCCATTTGTTTCAAGTGCATGTGCACCCTATTTTCTCCCTTACCCACCCCCCTCTGCACAGGACCAGGAGCCAGGAAAGAGAAAAAGGCACAATAAAAAGAATTCCTCTGCAGGCGTCAAACAATTAGATCAGACTGAGCTGTCAATCCAGCTCATTTCCCCTGGGAGGATGACACTGTTAACGTGTTAGCAGGGTGAGGAAAGTGAAAGCTCACCGGGATGCTAGGAGTCACAGATGGAAATAAAGGGTTTGGGGTTTTTCTTTCCCAAGTATATTGAGAGAGGGAGAGAATATCTTCATCACCTCAACCCACTGCAGCTGAAAGAGGGCACATAGAAAAGCAATGCATTTGTGCTGGGAAGCAAAATCATTTCTGGGCAGAAAACTTTATGCAGCAAACTCTTCTGCCTCCGTCCACTGTCAACTCTTCTCTGACATAAAAGGAACCAAGGAGCTGATCCAATTAAATGTGTAGTGCCTTGTATCATAGCACCACTTAGAGCCCTTGTGGAAGATTAAGACTGTACAGTGCTAGGCGCTGTACAGGCAGATGCACAGAGCATCCCTACAGGAAAGAGCTAAACATATAACCAGGCACAGGAAATGGTGAGATCGCTCTTGCAATACGTTACACACTTCTGGTTTACACACATCAAGAAGGATGTTGAAAAATGGTCCAGCGTTGAAAGAAGATCCAAGAGAATGAGTAAAGGAATGAAAAACAGGCCTGCCAGTGAGACGCTCTTGGAGCTGCAAGGAGCAGCATGCCTCCTCCAGTGCTCAACAGTGATCTGCACAGCACATCAGGGCACAAATACAGCAGCCAGGGTGAGGGTGAGCCAGGTCTTTCTCCTTGCACAAAACAGTCCTGTGTAAGGGTGTGTATTGTAGTTACTTGGGAGATGGGGATGAGATGGCTGAGCAGTGCTGGTACCCACAGGCATCCTTCCAGTGTCTCTGTCCCAATGGGCACCCCACTTGCTACACCCAAATGACACCGAGCTTAGTAGCGAATGCCTGCAAATTCCCCAGGGTCAAGGAGCAAATAGCATCATTCAGCACCAAGGACAGAGCATGGAGGCAGCAGAGAGGAGAAAAAGAGTTTCCGCAGCTCAACATAAGAATTGCCGTTTACTGGGTTAGACCACGGGTCCATCTTGCCTAGTATCCTGTAAGGAAGGCTTACAGCATTTCTTAGTGGGCAGTGGCTCATAGTCCTTTAAGCAACAAACAGGCCTGTGTCACTCAGTGCCAGAGAATGGATGCCGCAAGAAGAGTGAACCGGGTGTGAGCAGGGTTCTTCCCCTGTTCCTCTCCCACTTGCAGCCTCCAGCTCTAGGAAGATCTAGGAAGAGATCTAGTTTAAGATCTAGGAAGTTTTCATCCAGGCTGTACCCTGAACTCCTATGTTCAATAGCTACTGATGCACCTTTCCTCCAAAAATTGGTCCAAATGCTTTTTGAAACGGGCTAAACTGTCAGCTTCTGCAATGAGTTCCACGCTGGAATTACACACTGGGTAAAAAAAATGTCCTTTTGCTCATTTTAAACTTACGACCTACTGGTTTCATTTTGTTACCCCTAGTTCTTCTATTGTGCCAGAAAATAAATAATAAATCCCTATTTATTTAATTTCTCTTCATCATTTCTTATTTTGTAAACCCTTATCATGATCTCCCTCAAGCATCTAGTTTTTCTAAAGTGAATAGCTTTTGCCTCTTCCATCTCTCCTCACATACCGTTAATCATCCTTGTTTCACTTTTCTGTACCTTCTCTGTATCTCCTTTTTGATGTCTGGGTACAGACTTGGGCAACATAGTCAAGGTGTAGATGCACTACAGATTTATAAAGAGGCATAATGATACTTTCTGTTTCGGTCAAAGTTCCCTTAATAATCCATAACATTTTGTCTGCCTTTTTGATGGCTGCCAACTACTGAGCTGATGTTTTAGTGAACTGTCCACAATGACCCCCAGATCTCTCTCCTGTGTGGTAACAGCTAATGTAGAGCCCATCATAGATGAGGTTGAGTTTGGGTTATTTTTTTTCATGTGCATCACTTTACACTTATATATATCACGTTACATTTATCACATCACTTTGCACTCATTCCTTTTGCTGGTGGCTTCTACCCTCAGTCCAAAGGCAAGTCACAGGCATCCTCAGCAGGTGCAGGGCATGCCTGGCACATGAATAACCCCAGAGGCTGCTAATACAGCTGCAGACAGGAGCCCCCTTTGCAGGGGAGGGAGTGGGAGAAGAGGGCAAGAGCCACCATGATCTGCAGGCTCAGTGAGTTTGCCCATACACCTTTGCAGCTTGTCTGATTCAATGGGAAAGGCAGGGAAGAAATGAGAGCCAGGCCTCAGGATGGGGAGTTTTGTTGCATCAAAGCCCACCTGCAACTTGAAAGTCACAGCCCTGGGGAACAGCATGTCAGGGAAAGAAGCAATCAAGGGCAGATGGCAGCACCATCGCCTGAAGGAGCAGCAGCTACTGGCGCAATGGCAGAGGGTGGTCAGAGACTGAGCAAGACTTGCCCTAGCACAAATTTAACACAGCCCCTGCCTGCAGGGTTCCTGGTGGGCACTTCCCTCCCTGATCAGTTCACCTCTGAGCTCAGGCAGCTGCCAGGCCACAGGCAACAAGAGAAGGGCTTCTCATCTTGGAGTCATGTTCAGCTCCAGACCCGAGCAGCTCTAATCCCCACCACTCCTGGAGTACTG
>NW_005842058.1:807045-816345 GCF_000455745.1 Alligator sinensis
GAAAGGAAGCTACTTGCTGGCCCAAGGCAGAGAGCAGAGAGCTTCCCCTGCACAGAAAACACATTTTATTTTTGCTGCAGGCCTCAGGCAGAGCCAAATCCAGGCCTTGGCAACTTATTCCTATCACATCAGCCCTTTCCAAGCCGAGAAAGTGGAGAGTGCAGAAGCTGGTTTCAGCTGGACCAGACATCGTCCCATCCTGATAGCAACAGCTCCAGGAAGAATGGGACGTTGTATTTAGGAAGGGGTAGGAGAGCACGTGTGCCCCAGTTTCAGGGTCTGATCAGCCAGTCTGATGAAGTAAGGCTCTCCCCTTGAAACTTTGCTTTGAATTTGCCAGGATGGGATGGTTGTGCTCCAGCCACGTGCATTAAACTCAGTCGGATTAAACATTTCCTAACATTATTTTTCTGATTTTCCTCTGCACTCCTAAACATTATCCTTCTAGGCAGGGAGGCAGCCAGCTCAGCGACTCCTTAGCACAATCCCCTAGCCTAATCTATCTGGCATTGTGATGTGTATTACATAGCACCAGAAATCCCACAGTGCTGAACAGAATCAGCAGATGAGTTGAGCCTGAGCTTGCTATCTAAGAACAGGGTGAGAGACGTGGAAGACTGCGATCCTAACTTAGATGGGCGGAGCAGAGACACAGAGAGACAGAGTCATTTGCCAAGGTCACATACAGAGTCGATGGCAAAGCTGGGGACTGAACATGTGTGTGGCTCGCTCCAGTGCTCTCAGCATAAAACTATCCCTTCTTTCCTAGCCCACTTGCACCCTGTGCAGGCACTGGTCTTCCTATGTGCACCTCCTTGGGCTTTCCCAGATACAACTCAGCCCAGTCCTGTTTGCTTCGTCAGCTCTAAGCCACTCGGAGTTCAAGCCAGGCTGGCCTTGGACACCCTTTTCTGTCTATCAGCAACTGCTGGGGCAGGATAGGGGGCTCCCTGCATCCCTCATGGCTCCCTACCATGCTATCAGATCATGGCGAGTGGCCCAACCAAGCAGCTAACATGACTAGGTTTGGTCTCTCTGAGCTTTCAGTGCCTTGTGCCATGGCTGGCACAGTGAAGGGAGGAGTCTGAGGCTGGCATTGGCTAACAGATGAAGAGCAGAAAATTTGCAATACCCTCCCCCCTGCCTTGCTAAGGTCCCTGGTTATTCCTGGGAGGAAGCCTTCAGTTGCTCAGATCTCATTCTCTTTCATGCATCAGAGATGAGCTACGTGTCTCCTGGGTGACTTAGCCCAGACTCGCTTTCTTCTTCATTCTATTTTATTAATAACCAGACACGATCTGGTGCCTCCAAGACAATCGCTGTCATTCCTGCCAAAGATCATTCCCCTCTTTCTGCCTGTTCTTTTCTAGGTCCCTTTGGGAGGCTATTTTCTGCCGTTCTTTGGAGCTGTGCAAACAGATCACCCTCGATAATCATGCCATGGGTTGCTGCCTCCTTCCCCACTCATGACAGGTCTGGGAGCAGATTTAGGGTGTCCTTGAACAGATTTGCTAATCAATGGAGTTTTCTTTTCACCTTGTGGACTGATTGCATGAGGTTCGATGCAAGCACTCCATGTTTGCAATTCATGCTGGCCTGTTGTTTGACTGGATGCAGGTAGCCTTCCCTTGTGCCATGGCTTGAGAGTTTCAAATCACCTTCTCCCATGCATTGTTATTACCATGCCTGTAAACTGGCTACTGTCTGGGCCCCTCCTCTGCTCCAGCTTTTGGAGCTACCAAGGTCTTCTCCCACCCCTGAAGTTCCCATTAGGAATACACAGGAGATGCTTCTCCCACAAGGACTAGCTCAGCAAAAGCAAGGAACCAGCAGCATCTGCTGTGATCCTAGCCCTGCTCCTGCTTGGCCCAGTTCTCCAAACCCACTCTGGTCTTCCACTGCAACACCCTCGATCCAGCCAAAAGACCACCACAGCAAGGGGGAAAAGGGGAAAAAGAATGAGCCATCTGCTCAGCACCACCTCCAGCTCAGGCATCTGGGTCAGGGAATCTGAGTCTGGACATTTGTTTGACTCAGCAGGGGGTCAGCTCATAAACCTGCCCTCCCGGTAGGTTTGAGAGCATGGAACATTATAAGATCGGGCAAGTTTATTGCAGGGCTCAGGAAAAGGCTGGGAGGGGAAAAGAAATTAAAGCAACCTAGGGATGCCCTAACATCATTATATGGCTGATTACATTTGGATATTGCCTTGCAAATCCCCACTCCAGGTTAATGCTTTTAAATAAGCTCCATTCAGGTTGGTGTCCTGATTGCTCTGAAGAGCCTGTTCCAGCTAAGTGCTTTTATTTCCTAGGTCAGGCCATTGAAAGGAAGCAGGCATCACCTCTGCACATGCTCCCCCCAGTCACTCACCATTGCTAAGGGCTCACTTCCCTGGATACCAACACCATCAGAGGGATGGGGCCCAGATTTCTCCTTCCTCTGCATGCCTGGCTTTCCCTGATCCAAATGTATCCTGCACAGGAAGTTAGGGTTAAACCCAAATGTGGAACCAGAACCCTAACTCCAGCCCTGGGCCCTAAACAAGGAACTCTATTAAAATGGAAACAGAGTTGAGTCCTAAGCAACTCTCTGCCCCTCTGCTTTATAGTAGAGCCCTGACTCAAGTTCCCTTATTTTCACAGAATCATAGAAAATGAGGGTTGAAGGGACCTCAGGAGGTCATATCTAGTCCAACCTCCTGCTCAAAGCAGGACCAGCCCCAACTAGATCATCCCAGCCAAGGCTTCATCTAGCCAGGTCTTAAAAACCTCCAAGGATGGAGAGTCCACCACCTCTCTGGGTAACCTGTTCCAGTGCTTTACTACCCTCCTTGCAAGAAAATTCTTCCTACTATCTAATCTCAACTTCTCTTGCTGCGACTTGAGACCATTGTGCCTTGTTCTGTCATCTGCCCGAATGAGAACAGTCTAGCTCCATCCTCTTTGCAACCACCCTGCAGGTCATTGAAGGTGGATATTAAATCCCCACTCAGTCTTCTCTTCTCCTGGTCCTCTCTGATCTAGCTTCCTGCTGTGCATTTAATGGCACCACCCTGAGTGTCTTGTCACCCTGAGCAGCAGGTGTCAGTGTAGAGTCTTAGCAGGGCTGAGCAAGTTAGGCCAAGCAACTAGAAGAGGGGACACAGGGGTCTGGGACAAACATTGCATAAAATGGTTTGACCCAAATCAGTTAAGTCTCATACTAGATTCAACCAGGTTTATCCCAAATCGGTTTCAGCCAGTTTCAAACTGGTTTATGTGCACTGAACATCTGTTCTGTTACAGGTTTAAACCAGTTTCTGATCACTTAAACCGGTTTATGTGTAATATCTGTCCCTAGTTGAATGGTCCAGATGAGAAGGTGAGCTCCTCATGGCAATATCTCCACTGATGCTGTAGCACGTGGCATGCACAGCTGCAGTGCTATGTAAGGGAGAGAGAGCAGCATGCAGGAGAGAAGCAGGCCACCTCCAAAGCAAGGAGGAAACTCCCCCACAGGCTTCACAAACCTGCCCCCCAGCCCTCTTTGAAACCTGCCTCTGCCATGATGCCCACAAACTGCTGCTGGCGAGGGGGGTGAGGAGCTGCAACATCTGTTCTCCAGACACCTCCCACCCTCCACTGGATCAAGAGCTCCAAACCGGAGCCAGGAACAGGTTCCTTATGTCTCTGCACAGCACTGAGCACAAAGCAGCTCTGATCCTGAAGGACTCCTATGCACAGCTGTGGTTACAATTATGAGCCACACATAGCCAACAAGGAAGAAAAATCAGCTTGAGCAAACAGACATCAAGTGTGCCTGAAAAGGAAAGAAAAATCCATAAATTAAATATAATCCATGGTGTTGGGGGAAGCAGCTCTTGAAGGAAATTGACTTTGACATTCTAATAAATGTCAATTTCAGACAGGGCCCAAGTTTGAAGATGAATCCTCCAACCTTTAATTGGAGACATGATGCTCCCATTACCCAGAACAAAAATCCCACCTCTCTGCTGCAGATTTCCCTATTGATAGAATTATCTTTTTATGCCTCTAATTGATTAGAATCTCTCCCTGCCTGCAAGAATTTGCTCCTGTAGCTTCAAGGAGAGAGAGACAGAGATGAGGTTCTCATTTAGCTTGAGAACAGGATCAAGTCAGGGGTGTGTGTTGGGAGCGGGGGTGTCTGTAAGCACAAGAAATATCAGAGGCAAAGGGGGTCTAGAGGTGGTGGGAGAAGGAGGGAGGGAGAGATTTTTGTCCCAAATATGACTCCTTCAGCGGGCAAAGCCCTGGCTAAGATGCAAAGGGGACATGGAGTGTCTGTGCATGCATTTTTTCTAGGTTGCACTGATGGTGAGAGGCACAGTAGATGGATCCCATCGTGCACCAATGCTCACGTGTGAGCTGCAGGTAGAGAGAGAGCCAGAGCCTGGAAAGTGTGCATGCAGACACAGACAGGAGTTTTCAGGGGATGCCTGGGTGTGCTGTTATAGGGGCACAGAGGAGGTGAGGTTGCTTTAAAACCAGCCCCACAAAACCCCAAAGCAAAGCCCTTCTCCCCCAGCCTCCCTTTAGACACTGGTATTGCAAGCACCTTCCTAGCTTGCATGGCTAGCCAGTCCCTCAAAGCCAGATCTGCAGGCTTCCCCTCCCATCCCCAACATATCCCCTCAAGTCCTGCCTGGCAAATGCCATGAACTGCATGTAGAAAAGGGAGAGGGGAAGGGAAGGTGCCACGCAGTGGAGCCGAGGTAAACAATATTCAAAGGTGCCTTGATGTGTTTGGGAGGCTGGCGGAGGCAACACGGCCTGGCAGATGGGACCGCAAGGCCAGACCGTCAGTGCAACAGAGGAGCCCTTTGAACATCAGAGCCAGACACCAGGCAGCACAGGCCACTCTGCAAGCAGTGGGGACCTCGGGAGCACTGACTCAAGGCTTTCTGTCACTCACAGGCACTGAAATTTTAATTAGCGCCGTCTGCCATCTCCAAGAGGGAGGCAGGGGCTGCCAGGGTGATGCTGGCGTGGGGCTGGGGAGGGAAGGACATCACAAAATTAGCTGATAGGCATCTCCCTACCTGATTTTAATTATCCTGTCAGATTTAGCGGGCAGATTTCAGCTCCTCTTGTTGGCAGCTGACAAGACCATGACAATGCTGACAAGCAGGGCTGAGCTACGGGAGTTGGGAAGAGGGAAACTTACTAGAAAGGAGTGCAGGGGTCCCGTCCCCTTGGAGCAACCACTGCTCTCATACCACAGCACCCAGGCCTCCCCCAGCCATGTTTGAGGTGCTGCCTTGGCTGCTTCAGGGCAATACCCTAGCCATGACATACCTGATCTTTTCAGATCCTGCCCATCCAAAGAGAAGAGTGCTAACCAGATGGCAGAGAAAAGAAAGCAGCACTGTGGGTTATGCTTTGTGTTAAACCAGGCAGCCAGCAGGAGGAACTGGTGCAAAGAGAGGCCTGACACCCTCCCCTCCACCACGCTCCCCTTGGCCATGTCCTTAGAGTACTATCAACAACAGGAGCAAGGGTTCAGTGCCAACCTTCAGGTCAGCACACCCAGGCCTGCAAGCAGGGAGCTTGGAACAAGACATAACCACCTCCATCAATACAATTCCCTCTTTCCGACCTGCTCCTTTTAAAGAATAAAGGAGAAAGCTCAGGTGCCAATCAGTGCAGCAGCCCTTCGTCTTAATGCTAGGCATTAGGTGGGGAAAAATGGCCAAAATTACCAGTGGCTAATGGTCCATATTTTGTTTACACTTTCCACTTTCCCCTCTAATAGCTGCTCCTGGGTGCGCTGTCATTTTTCTCCCTTTGCTGCTATTGCTGGCAATTACTCCAGAGGATTTGCATTTAATGATAAAGCCAGGGCTGGGTATTTTGAATAGATGTCACGCAATGGCAGTGCTAATACAATTGCTGCTCCCGGTGTCAGGCAGAGGCAAGAGAGGGGGAGCAAAAGCAAAGGGAAGAGGGGCAAAGAGGAGAGGCCAGGCCTTGACCAGACACACTGAGAGGCACTGCAGCCCCTTTGGATATGTTCATTTGTCCCTGTCGGCTTGCTGGCAGCCTGGGGGTCCCCTCGCTCTCTTTTTTGCTCCACTTCTTTCTGCTTCTCTCACCAGCTGCAGGGCAAGAGAGCAGTGGGGCAGGGTTCATGCTTGGAGAAACTCTTCCTCCAAGAACTGGGCAAAGGATACAAGTACTGGATCTCCTTAACGTTCCCCATTTCTGTCCTGCAGGGCTCCAAGGGTTTTCTATTCAATGCCCCTTCCGGCGCAGCAACAGCAAATTCCTCTGCCATGCCACAGGCCAGCTGAGAGATGAGGATCCACCCACCTGCAGCACTGGAATAGTATCCGTGTCTGGGCAAAGAGAACCACCCCATTGCTTAACGGATGGCTAGCAGCACCACCTTGGTCTCCAGCAGCTTGGCTGGCTCTCTCAGCCTGTGTGCGTCACGAGTTTTGCATTCTCAGCTTCTCAATGTGGTTTCACCCACCTGAGGCATGGAGCCATGAAGCAACTTGCCCAGGGTCATGCAGGGAGTCACTGGCAGGGCCTGGAATTTCACTCAGGTCTCCAGACAGCATATCACCAGGCTTCCCCTGGCTCCCAGGGGTATCACCTGGCTAGTTTTAACCCTCTTCAGCAATGGGGTCCCTATCCCTTTCTGTGGGAGTTTATTCCACTCAGGAATAAACAAGAGTTGGTGTGCAGAGGTGTATCCTACCCACGCTGTATCCCAAGATAGACAGTTCCAGTGTCCGTAGGCCAAGTGTTGGGCCCAACTAAGACAGAACTGCCATGCACATTACTGCAAACCGGCATTTCTTCCCTTGCAATTGATTCATAATTCCCTATGCAGTCAGCACTGACTCACCCCAATAACTCTTAACCTTATCCATGACAAGGACAAACAGGTAGTGCACTCAGTAGTCAGGAGACAAGCAGCCACCAGCTACTCCTTACTTAGCCCCAGGCAAGTCATTCAAAGTTTGGAAGCCTGATCCCCCACCTGATGCAAACTGATACAGAGATGCAGGCATCAAAGGAGCCGCATTGATTTGTAGCACCTGAGGACCTGCCCCATCTGCGAAGAAGGGATAATGACATTTATCCACTGCGTGGGAATTTCTGAGGATCAGGCAGCATCCAACTTGAACACAGGCACCAAGATCTTTTAAAGACATCTTTAATTAACCAGGTTGAAACACCTGTGAGAGGCCTGCAACTATTCACAAGACAGGCTTTTTCACCAGAAAAAAGTAGCTTTTATTTCCAAAATACCAACCTTTTCCCAAAGATACTCAGCATTACCAAAATGTTCCCTCCCGCCTGACATTGTCACAGAAAGTTTTAGCACAGCTGGTTTTGAAACTGCAACTGAAACTTTCCATTCGCCCAAAATGTTTTTTGCTGACCTCAAACCAGGGCTTGATTTTAAAAAAATGCCAACGTTATTTTGAAAACAATTTCTAGTAAAATAAAATAGTGTGGGAAATCATCGCAAAACCAGAAAAATGGCTGTATACTGGACCCGGCATAACAGATGGTTTTGAAACTTTGTTCACCCAGTTTTCAACTAACTCCACAACTTGAGTTGAAGTCAGTGGGGAGTAACAGAGTACACACCCTCTGCAATTCAAGCAAAAAGTTTGGGTTCCCTGCGTGTGGCAGGTCTCCTGGAGGAAGCAGCAGCTATAAGCATTCAGATCTGTGCTTGGTATCTCAGGGAAAATCAATACTTCTTCTACAACCAAATCAGGAATCAATTCCCCCCCAGGGTGCCACGGTGTCGGGGCAAAGCTCAGTGGTTTATCTGTATCAGTTTGGGGAATATTTGCAATGTTCCTACTCATTTGGAAAGCACCTTGCAATGTCACTGCATGCACCCACATTCCCCAACACACCGTGGGGCGGAGTGAGGTCCCCAAAATCTGGAGAGTGATATGCTGTCCATTCCCATCTCCAGCAGACACAGCCCTGCTCTAGCGGCTGGGGCCACCAATGGCTCCAGGGAAGAGATAGAAGTGGAGAAGCCTAGACTCCCAGTGTTCCCCTGCAGCAGGTCCCTGCTTGTCATCAATTATTTATTCTCAATTAGGACAATTTGTATGTTGCCAACAGTGTTCAAGACACTCCCACTTCTTTGGCACCAAGTCGTCTGAGGAAAATAAATATAAAGGCTAAGGAATGAAATGATCTATCTAGTGCTTAGGTAGTGTTTGAAATAATTACCTAGCAACTAGGTGAGCTCAAATTTCCTGCAGCTCTTTTGTTCACCCAAGTGCATAATCCCAAATGTTCTGAGTAATGGATATGGCAAATACGCACACACACACACTCTGCCTCTTTGTCGCCAGCTACACCCAGACACAAATCTATGGAAAGCATGTACACCCACAAACCCCCTCACACCTGCATCCTCACACACACACACTCACTCTCATACCCTACTTGCCCAGACACACACACACAGGTGAGATGTATCCCATCACACATTCCTGCCCCACTGCAGGCAGACTTGTGCATCTACAGACTTGCATACACAAATGTGCACTTGCACACGGACATGAACCTCCATGCACAGTTGCATACACAGCTTCCCCAAGGGCACACGCGTACCTTCACACACGTGCACCAACTTTCATCCATAGCCACCAGCATGCACACACAGTCTTGCCCGTGTACACACACCCCAGTCATTTACACAGCCCCTCATGTGCACTCACACAAAGTCACACGGACCTTTCCCCAGCCGCTGTGGCTGACCCTTGATCTTTGCCTTGAGGCCTGTCTCTCAGCCTCTTCCCTTCTCCAGCTGCCCAGGGGAGCTGGATATAGCTCACTGCTGTACCCTGATGGCCCAAGACTGAAAAAAGGTCAGCCTGGCTCCCCCACCCTCCATGCTTTTTAATGTAAGGAAACCCCAAGGCAACACTCAAGTTTGTTTTCCCTGAATCATCCATCGTGGATGATGAAGGCTCACAAAATGGGAAGCCAGCTTGGAGCAGGAAGACAGCAACCTTAACCTTCAGACTAGAGAGGCCCGGGATGCTTTGTCCTTGACATTCAAGCAGCCAAAATACTTCCAGGCTCTGGTGGCTGTAGCGAGTCAGGTTGAAAGCACTCCCAAGGGAGGCTGGACTGGGTGGCCAGTGATTAATACAGCCTGACACTGAGAAGCCCAGAGATCGGTTCCCTGTTTTCCCACAGGCCATTTGCTGTATCTCGCCTGCAAGCATCTGAACCCTACTACCCCTCTTATCTCACATACCCCACCCAGCTTATCAGGAGAGAAACT
>NW_005842058.1:816355-817333 GCF_000455745.1 Alligator sinensis
TTTCCTGGAAGAGATCACCAATGCTCCTTGATCCAATATGGGATCATTGCTCCCCCCTCACAGCTGGGTGGGTTTTAGCACCCTGGGTCTTGGAGGCAGGTGTTGTGCACTTGGTACTTCAGAGGCAGAGCTCACACAGAAGAAAAATTGATCCTGCCGGGTGAAGAAGGGGGACATTCCTTGCACATGTTGCTTCCTTGGGAAGAGAGGAAAAATAGTCCAGAGATGGCTGTCTGCTCTTCCATGCACCCTTGAAGACGCACGCCCCAGCAGCCACGGAGAAATGCATTCACCACTGAGATATGTTAAACCCTTGCCTGGTAAGGTTGGCAATGCTGACCTGTGACAAAGGGAAGGAGTCCTTCCTCCCTGACTCAGGGAAGCTCAGAGACCTTTGTCAAAGAGACCTATAAAGAGCTGTGAGGTGCTGCAGGGGAAGAAATGCCAAGCAGCGAGAAATGCAGTTGGCTGGACTCCATGGATGTACTGACCGGCCAGCTCTGTTGTCTGGGTAGGCTCACACACAGATGCCTCCTACCTGTTTCTCAGGCTTTGAATGAAGAAAGCGGCATGCCCATAGCAGCAGTTGGCTTATCTGGGCACTGATAACAGTTTGTAGCCATCTGCCTTTACCGCTAGCTTGTGTTCAGAGGTGGTCGAGTTAACCTGACCGCTGAGACTCTGCTGCTTCTAGGCATGGACCAGGCTTCTGTGATTGAAAGTAAGGACTTGAGAGGTGAAAGAGTTCCCAAGGCTAGAAGTATGAAATGGGGCATCGATGATGCTTCTGGAGTGGCTTGAGCAAGGCTTCTCCAGGGTACATCCAGCTCATCGCAGCGCTCTCCAGTCTCCACCTCTTGAGCACCAGACAATTCCCAGACATGAACTGCAGGAGAGTTGTTTATACCTACCAGTAGCATAAAGGATAAAATTCTTCCAAAAAAATCTCACAGCCAGCAAAACAACACCCGCCAGAAG
>NW_005842058.1:817364-834445 GCF_000455745.1 Alligator sinensis
ATAGCACCAACATTTGAAAGTGGCGGGGGGGGAACCTAGTCGCTAGATAAATTCAAGACACCTCATTTTAATTGTCTGCCACACGCTATTCTCCAGCTAGCGTCTGGCAAAAGGAATGCCAGACACATTTTCTAACTGATGAGCAGTGCTTGTCTTAATTTACAAATAGCTTCTCTGATTAATTGCAGCAGAGATGGAAAATTTCTCCTTTCATCATTGACAAGCCCTACAGGGATTGAGGTCATATTGTGAGCTCTGTTTCTACAAGGGGAAGATTTGAGAGAGAGGGCTGGATTTGCTGTGGTCTCAGTGCACCTGAACATGTAGATGGGCATCTTGTGGGGTTTGCAGAAAGTGCTTAAGTCGGTTAGGTACCTAACTTGCATCGACCGCAGTGAGAATCCGGCACCAGGCCCAGTCCGGTGGTTTCTTAAACCTCATGAGGCATCTTCCTTGCAGAAATCCATCTGACAGCACCTACACTGAAGGTTCATCCCGATTACAATCAGCTATACGGCAGCACTGGAACCACGCTAGCGTGGGAAGTAGAGGCAGACAAAAATGTATTGGCAAAAAAATCACTTTTTGACCATGGAAATAGATTCATTTTCCTAAACATTTCAATAACAATACCCCGCCCCCCAACACACACACACACCACCACCACCCACCCCGAAACTAAAAACTGAATGCTTATTTATTTATTTATTTTATTTAAATTTTTGGCAACAGTGTCCAGGATTTGGACCGAAAATCAAAAGTTTGCAACAAGACAGGTAGTGGTTAAAAATGTTGCTGTTATCATTGTTTGGGGAATTGTGGAAATTTTTTTTTATGGGAAATGTTGAGAAATGAGCTTCCTGCAGAGGAGCTGCCAGCTTTTTCCAACTCGCTCTCACCTGCAGGTGAAGCCACTGCTGCCTCTTCAGGAAAATAAGGCTCCTCAGAGCCCATTGCCATGAGTCGTCTTAGCTCCCCTATCACCAGATGCAGCAGTTTTGGTTGCTTGCTTATGTACTTGGCAAGCTGGAAGGGGATACAAGTTCCATATGGGTTCAACCCCTTCATTTCATCCTCAAATAGTGGCCCCTGTTTCACAAAGCTGGGGCAGGAGCAATATGCACCAAGGCTCCAAGCACCAGCACAGCCTGCACAGACTTGGCGGGTCATGGCCTCCTTGCCGTGCTCTAAAGGAGGTTAGAGTCTCAGTCCCCTCTCAGAGTATTTACTACTCCAGCTGTCCAAAGGAATCACAGATATTTCCTGGCAGAGCCACATCAGATCTGAGCAGATCTTGCTGCTTGAGAATGTGTTCATGTAGGAGTGACAGGAAGCCCCATGCAAACTGCTGGGCATGGCAGGCATGGACCTTAAGGCAGCTTCTGACTTTGTCGCTGGAAACGCGGACTCTTTCCTCTCCAGGGAATGGGTGTCCCGTGCTGTCTCTTCAGACTGAGTCAGGGGCTGTTCTGCCACCAGCACAGAAGAGAGGTTGGGTGAGCCCGTGCGTGCGTGAAAATGCATATAAAAGAATCTATATATATTTTTAGTGATTTTATGCACACATGCATACATCAGTGGGTGTGCAAGTAGATCTGAGTCTCCAGCTCACTCTGTGTGTGTATGAGACAGACAGAGGGAAAGATAGCTGGAAAAGGCATGATGTTGGGGGGGTGTATATGCTCACACAGATATACAGGGCAGGTATTGATCAGTGTACGTGCATGTGTCTGTGCTCCTGAACGTGCATGTGTGTCAAGTGCACAGATTTTATATCAGTGCAAGCATGTACATGTAAATGTGTGCCCTCAAGGGGCTCCTGTGTCAAAGCAAGTGTGGCAGTGAGAATGTGAGAATGACGGAGGAGCATGGTTGTGTGGGTTGTGGGGGCATTTGCACACAGGGGCATAGGGTGAAGGGAGTGAATGTGAGGTTGGGGGGAGGCCTGCATCCAATGCATCCTCACACACACACGTGAACTTCTGCAAGCTGGAATTTCACAAGCAAACAAAACACTTCCCTACAAACACCAGAGAGGTAGGTAGAAAAGCACCACTCTCTCCCGGGGAGCAGAGCCACTCCCAGCTCCTGCCTGGCTGCTTTAGCTAACTAATAGCAGGCTGGTCGGCAGCAGCAGGATCCCCGTGTTTATGTATATTATACTGCTGGATCCAAAGCCTTGAGTGGCAGACGGAGGTGGCTTGCTGCAGGTGGGTGACATTTTGCCTGCAGCCAGAGTGACGAGGCCCATCATGCTTCAATTACAAACAGCTATGGCTTGTCTTGGCAGCTCCTGGCCCTGCTGCTGGCTGCCTTCCTAACATAATGCTTGTGCTTCCCAGCATCCCCTGCCCCATCTGTGCACTGGACGTACCTGCACCCTAGGCAGTTTGCAGTGCCACTCAGAGCAGCATGGAAGAGGCATTGAATGTATAGGACTATGCAGCCTGGTGCTGGATCTGACCAAGCCGGTGTATCAGGGCAAGGCTGAGCTGCACAGAAGAATAACAGGGAGCAATAAGAACTAGTGGAGGAAAGGGAGGAAGGCAGGGGTTTCACCTGGGGTCTGAGCAGCTCTGAATTGCCTAGGGCAGAGGCAGGCAATTATTTTGGGTGAAAGGCCGCTTACCGAGTTTTGGCAAACTGTTGAGGGCCGCATTTCCCTTTCCAGCACAGGGAAGCAGGAGCAGCCCCATGGTCCCAGGCCAGAAGCCTCTGCTAGGCAGGGGTTTCTGGTTGTGGGGCAAGGGCTGGGCAGACCTTGTTGCTGGGTCCTGCCACTAGCTTCCTCTGGGTCCTACTGCCCCTGGCTCCTGTCATCTTTGACAGGCAGCTAGAAGCAAATAAGTATTAATTTTCTAATTTTTTAGGGGCCCCATGGGCCAGATAGAATGGCCTGATGGGCTGAATCCAGCCCCTGGGCCGTATTTTGCCCACCCCTGGCCTAGGGGGTGGAGCCACAGGGAACAAGGCTCCCGCATCAAATAATTAGCTGTGCTGTTGGGTTAAAAATGGCACCTTCAGCCATGCAGGGTCACCTAAGACAGCTCCAGCTTGGGGATATAACAATGTGGTTGTCCTCAAATTAGCCAATAGCTTCATCGCTGCATGCAAGTTGAAACTGGTATGCTGGGTTTTTGGGCAGTGCAATTTGGTGAAACCCACTGACACTAACTGGGGGGCCTAACTCACATAGAGACGCTTCTTATTGGTGGAAGCAAATGGCCTCTGAGCCACAAAAGTCTGTGAAGGTCAAATCAGCTCAGGTTGGAGGAGGAAGTGGGAGAGGAAGGCTGGTGCTACAGCTCAGGAGGGAGCTTGGCAGCTGGTTGAAGTGTGGGGTAAAGAGTCCTGACTTCAGAGAGGCCACTGGGTCAGCCAGCCCGGAGATGCTGACTCCTCTCTCTGGCTATTACTAGAAAAGACCTGCATAATACCCTATCTAAGAATCCTCTCTAAAGGTAGAGGCTCTACCCTGCTGAATTTAACAGGCAATCCCTTTGCCCCACTGGCAGCGGAGCCCAAGCCATCTGTAAGTAGAAGCTGACATATACATGGCCTGTCTCTCATTGACAGTCATTCAGGTATGTTTTACACCACTTGGAAATGTAAATAGCCCATAAACTGGGCACAGATTACATCTATATTCACTTTAAGTCCCCTCTAAAGTGCCAGTGTGCTGTGAAGTAGCCTTTGCTTATGGGAGGCTCGGGCCTGTAGTAAAAATGAAGACGATGATGCTTAATAATAATAATTTTAGAGTAATTTATCAAGCTTCCTATTGCTTTCATCCCTCTTACAGTCTGCAGATCTTTTCCATCCAGGGCTTCTTTCTGCCTCAATAAGGTGGAGACTGGGAAGAATGAATAGTCTGAGAAATGAAGGGATTGGTGTGATCAATTAGTCTGACCTGTCTACCCTAGCCACAACATCTCCCTCACTTTGCTAGGCTGGGTTAAGCAGCTGGGATTACAAGTCTGAGGAGGAAGTTTCTCCTTGAGATTGGCTGTTTTTTTTTTTTCCCTGGCAAGGGAAATACATGAACCAGAGAACAGAAAATGTCATCGTGTGTCAAAGCAGGGGGGCTGGAAGCTCAGCTATTGGATACTGAGATCTCTGTTTCCCTGCAAAGAATAGTTCAGGAAGCAGCACCAATTTCCAGGGATTTTACAGGGGTTTGCAATCCAGCCCTGGGCCTGGCAAGAGCCCCATGATGATTACAACCCACTCCCAAGCCAGCATCCAGAATCCAGACATCACCAGCTATCCCCAGGCCCTCATTGTGTCAATGTGACCCAACCAGCCTGAAGTCCTTCCCAGTGGTAGACTGCATGGTGTGCCCTGGGCTAAATGAACTGGGGGAAGGGGACGGAGGGAAAATGAATGTGGTCTCCATTCTGTGCCTAGCAGGACAAGGGAGCACAGCACAAGACCTGTTGTCACTTCTGGCTTTCCTCGGGCCAATCACCCTGGGCCAGATCTTTACAAACAGACAGCACTTCTAAGTATAGATAGGGACAGTGCAGCCCCCCAGCTCCCCAAATGCCTGTAGGTCAATGCCTAGGAGCCTAAACAACTTCCCAAATCAGGCTGTCATTCTCCCAGTGCCTCAGCTCCCCATCTGTAAACTAACACAGTCTGCAGCGAGGGCTGCCTTAATGACCATGGGTCCATAATGAGGGCTCCTGCAAATGCCAGGGGGCTGCAGAAAGGGCTGCTTTAATGACCATGGATTCATAATGAGGGCTCCCACAAATGCTAATGACATGAATGCCACAGATGGGGCCACTGGGCCTGTCAGTCCAACATCTGGAAATGTGCAGCTACAGAGTGAACCAGGTCTTAATTAAAGACTTCAGGGCGGGCTGTGAAAATGTTTATGTAGTTTAAAGAGCTATCCCTCCCCTGGGCTCCTGTTTACTGCCTGCCTGGGGAATGCAAGGAGGAAGGGGGAGATGGGGAGGGCTTCCCCTGGCAGAAATCCCTGCCCTTTTGCTAGCAGACATTGTTGGGCTTCTGCTGAATGGGGAAGGCATAGAGACAGCCAGCTTGTGCCATTCCCTGCCCTCTGTATAAAAGAAGAGGACAACTCAATGCATCTTGGTAGAAGCAGCATCAGATGTGGTGGCATTTCATTCCCTCAGCACAAGCTGCAAGAACAGGGAGTCCCAGATCTCCAAGCAGGGAGGACGCAGACACCTGGGACTGTATCTGGTGGCCTGGTGTGGTGCTAGGGAGACACCATGCTGCTAGAAGCAGGCAGGTCCCCAGTGAGAGAGGAGGAAAGATGTTTGTGCCCATTAGCACAAGAGGCACAGTGTTCAACTCAGCCTCTTGGCCAAACTCCAAGGAGAGTAATTACATTCTCTCTCTAAGATCTCCTTTGACTTTGCCACTATGAGAGACGAGGAGGAAGAACACCGGGTCCAGCGCAGGGGGATGTGGTACTGTGCTTGCACGTCTGTAACTGCACCAAGGTGACGTGGGTCTCCTGGAGGATGATGAATACCTTCAACTCTCACTGACTTTACTGGGAGCTTTAGATCCTCACAGAAGGTGCTGAGCATCTTGCAGGGTAGGGCTAAACAGCAGGCACCTTGGACCTTGCGTCTTCCAGCTCTCCTACCCAACATCACTCCCTGGCCCTGCCTGTTGTATTGAAAATCATGCCCTCTTCCAGAATGGCGTTTTGTTTCTTGTGACCAGCCCCAGCCCCAGTTGCCTTCCCAGTCTATCCTCAGGCTACCCAAGAGGGTTGGGCCACCAGTGCAAAGCAGGTATTTCACTGGCACCCTGATGTAGCTAGACAGGGCAGGTCTGGGAACACCCTTCCTCCCATCTCTAACTGAGTGAACTTCCCAAAAGCACACGTTGCAATGGCCATGCTCCTCATAGCTAAGCAGGTGCAGAGCAAAGAGCCCTGCTGCTACAACTGAAATAGGATCTATGTGCAGAGCCATGAGAGGCGGTGGGAATGCAGGGGTTGACGGGAAGCAGGGTGGGGAAGATGGGTGCATGGGTGAGCAGGCATGGCAGCAGGGCAGGGATACAAAGAGAGGGAGCAGCAAGGGGAGGCAGGGGAGCCATCTATCTACCATGATTAGCATGTGCTAAGTTCCCACAGGAGGAACAGCTCGCGTTAGTGACAGGTTTATGCAAGATGAGTTATATAAGCCGCGCAGAACCCAAGTCAGCAGTAATGAGATGCTTGTGAAATCTTGCACCGATCTGTGTCGGTGCCCTAATCGCAGGCGACAGCTGGGCTCTGCGGCTGGTTTGAGATGATAATATTAATGTCAGTAAGCATCAAGCAGAGGAGGCGCCTTTCAAAGGGGGATTACACTCCTCACCAAAAAAAGGAAACAGCCCTAATCTTTGCTCTTCTGCTTCGTGTTTGTGCTGGATCCAGCAAGCCAGGGAGGTGGGAACCCAAGGAAGGAGTACTGGGTGGCTTGTTTTTCACGCAGCTGTCACCCAGAAGTTTTCATCCATGTACACACACATATGCAGGCATGAACATGTCTACACCCAGATGTGTGTGAAAGCATGAACACATGTGCACACATGTATGTGAGTATCTTTACACATGCACATACGGAAAGACTTGCTCATGCATGTGCACCTGTACACACACATGAATATGCATATGTATACTTATGCCTACTTTATGTACATATGATCACTCACATATTCACAAACACCGTCACCAACACATACATGCCTGTAGCTTTTCCCACCAGCATGATCAAAGCTATGCCCAGACATACCCACTTGCACATAAACACATTTATATGCACACATGTGCATGTCTGTGTCTGTCTACACATTCTTTTATAAGTGTCCCTACATCTTCACTAATGTGCAGCTTTATGCACATGCACAAATACCCATACACAAGCCTGATTATCTCTATGACTCACCAAGATGAGCAAATGAATACTTGTGGGCAAGCACTGTGTGTGGTCATCCCTACAGGTACATTCACACCTATGTATCAAAGTGGGTGGAAGCTGAAATTGTGCATTGTGCGAGCATCTCTTCTACACACCTGTCTGCACAAGCTCACAGGTACTCCAGCACTCCCACCCACTTGCACCGACTCTCACAAACTCCTCCCATTCACAGCTAAAAGCCACTTGCAATTCAAGGCTTGTGCCCAAAGTGTGGAAGAAGGTGGAACCTGTGCCAAAATTATTAGAGAAAACAGCTGACTTTGAAGTTTTCATTGCTTGCTTCACTTTCATCTTGTCCTGAGAATCCTGTCCCTCTGCTTTCCCTCACCTACCCCTTCCTCTGGCATTGCCCAGGGACACCACAGCCTGATCAAACTGGCTAAAGAACACAGGAATGCAAAGCAGTTCCCTTAGGTCAGGTAGGAAAGACCCTGATGGAGACTTGGGATGAGAAGAAAGCTCAGGCTTGGGACAGAAGCTCCCTTTATGACTCAGGCTGTTTTCTCTTTCCCTGGGAGTGGCTGCCAATCCTGAATTGAATAGCATGCAATCTGTTCTCACCTGGGATACTGGAGGAGTGGGGAGCCCACAGGCACAAACAAGTAAACTACAAAGCTGGGGTTGGGATCCTGTGAATGGTAATGTGGGGAGGCCTGAATGCACAGAGGCCAAGGTAGGGGATAGCAGCTGGCAGAAAGAAGAGCAAAAAAGAAATTTCCACCAGCACAAATAACAAGCAGCCTGCAAAGGTCACATTTCTCTTCCTTATTCTTTAAAGAATGAGAAGCTGTGGCACTGCCTTTCTGAGCCAGCAGGATCCCCAGGTACTGCCCCATGCATCCAAAGGAGGAACCAGGATCAGAGAAACATTATTAACAAGGATAATCATTCTTATTAACATTATTAACAAGGATATTTTCTTGGCAGCTAAAGGCTGCAACCAAGCTAGGACCCCAACATGCTAGGGACTTGCCACAAGGCCTCTGATCCTTTAGGGGAAGCAGCTTCTGCTGTAATGAACCTGCTACCCCCCAGCTGCGGTGGATAAGCCGGCAATATCACAGAATAAAAGCCAGGAAAGAAGACAAGGGAGAGAAAGGGCTGGGGAGGGGATTGGTGGTTTGTGGTGAGAGTTATTGAGGCTATGAGTTTACTTATGTAGAGAAGACCAAGCTGGTTTCTAAAAAGTGACGATCTAGATACTAGTATCCTGTTTTACTGGGCTGGGTGGATCTAGATTGGGGGTGGACCAGCTTTCAAGCCTGCTCAAAACTAAAGGTCCTCTTCATTACTCTGTGGTGGGGTGGAAGGGACATAGGGTTAGGGCTATGATGTTTGTAGCCTTGGAGCAACCGGGAGGCTATTGGCCATGGTTGGGAAGCAGCTTACAGTGCAGGACATGCCAAACTACAGAGTCTATCCCCAGGAGACTAAAATCTCTTCCTATTCCCCTTCTGTGCCTCTCATTACTGCTCACTGACCTGAGGAGAGCCTGCCTGGCTCTTGGTGCTGTTCCTCACACTTCAAATAGAGGGGCTATGAAATTCTCTCATCCTTTGCTGGCAGTGTTTGACCCCCGCTTAGCACAGGTGTAAGTGATGATGCAAAATGGAAGGCCATAGGGGACCTCACCCCAGGGAATTCCACCCAGTGCAGTAGCTGCCCTGTACCAAGTTATGTGTCACTGCACAGGTGCACTCTCCAGCTTCCTCGCAGGGCATGGGACAAGCAGGGAGCCAGAGCTGCCACTTCTGGATGGGGATTTCTCTTTAGGATGTAGCAGTAAGAGCCACTTGGAGAGGAGAGCAGGACATGAGTGAAGGACAGGGTAGGCCCATCCAACAGGAAAGGCTGGAAGAGAAGCAGGGAAAAGCCATCCCCAAGGGGTGTTCATGGGGGGTGTTCAGGATCGATAGGCCAGAAAGTGCCTTGAGAAGGAAATCTGCTGATGACAGTAAGCTGGGAGCAAGCAGCACAAAGGAGCAAGGGTCATAACATTTCAGCTGAGTGGGGTGTAGGAGGGGGGAAGAAGCTTCAGTTAACAGGGCTTTGGGGGCCCAAAAAGAGATGATGGTTGCAATAATATTCAATAGGTTAGAACAGGCTCCTAAGCAGTGTGGGGAAAGCAGAGGGGAAGCACAGCACTTAATGGCCAGGAAAGGCAATCCAATCCCCGGTAATGGATCTGAAATGGCCTGGACGCTCGCTTTTTGTGACAGAGTGCAGCCCCAAGGGGGGAGGGGGCTGAGTGCTGTGCTCTGGATCACTTGCAGCATTCAGGGAAGGACCCTCACTCTTCCATCATAGAAATAATCATGGCCTTCTACCAGTCTATATGTGCCACAATGGGCTGGATAGGCCCTGGGCACACTACGAACCTAGCGTGAGCCTGTCGAACCCAGCATCTCGCACAGGAGATCTCACAGACTGCACCACTACAAGGACCGCCCCATACATTCCCCCAGGGAAATGCAGCTGCCTCCGAGGTGGGAGAGTGACCTGTTTAATGGGTGCCCTCTATCCAATTGTGCCTGTGATAGTGAGTGGGGGTTCCAGGAAGCAGCGTGCATTTCCCCAGCAGCAAATTCGGAGCAGGCAAGACGGGAAGAGGAAGGCACTTGAAATGCTGCCAGGGCCTAGACCCTGAGCTGTAAAAAAGGGTGCCTGTGCCTAGGATTCAGGTAGGATTTACACAGGCAGCTCAGAGAAGCTGGGGGTATCTACATGTGCATTAATGTGCTTTAGTTAATACTCATTATGTCTAGTATGTCCATTTTGAGGTACTAGGAAAATGCATATTAAGCCCAGTTAATACACATTAACTAAAGCGCATACTTTTTAAGTGATGCTTAATATGCGCATTAGCCTGTCTTAATGCACATTAAGTAAAAAGCATGTTTTTTTTAATGTGGCTGTAATGCGCATTAAAATAGACATTCAAGTGTATGTGTAGGCACAGTGTCTCTACAGAGTGAATTAAGATGGAGGGCTAGTTCGAACAGCACAAAGGCCACTGAACAAAAGCCAAGCTGGTGCTGGCTGTCTGTGTCTGTGTCTCTGCTGACAGCCTGCAATGGGCTGGTCTCTCGTCTCTCCCAATCAAGGTGAGAGAGTAGTGGGGCAGGGGTTTGCTCTGTGCAGTCTGGGCATAGGCCTGTTCTCCAGGGCTGTGCCTACACCACCTCTCATTTGGCAGCACCATGTCTTGGCACCAGGTAGACCTGGTAACTTGGAAATGGGTGCATGGCCATGGAGGGAGTGCCATGCCTCCCCCAGCTCCTGACTTGCCTCCATCCATATGATTAGGGGCATCACACACACACTTTTAATCTGCTGCTCCGCATTCAGGCCCGCTCTCCCCATCTGTAGCGCTCAGGTTTATGCTAATCCCACCCAGCAGCCACGCTGCCAGTGTGTGCACAGGGATTGTGTGTCAGGTGTATGGGGAGTCACTCTGCTGACAGTCAGGAGAACAATCATAAGGCACGAGCAAGAGGCTTAGTGCCAGCTGGCTCTGCTCATCCCCCACCTAAACCTGCAGACAGAGGTGGAGGTAGAGCTTGATCTAATTACCCAGGGGCCTACCCTAGCAGGAAGCAGAGACTTGGGAAGTTTCAGGAGGAAGAAAAATGCAGCTAGGGTTGTCCCTAGTTAGGATTGGGAAGCTCAGAGAAAGAGCAGATATGGGACTTATGCCTCATAGGGTCCCTCTAAGGAAGTGCCACTATTACCCAGAAGCTCCTGGGACTCCTTGCAGGTCTTGTGCCATATTCTCTGTTGCCCAGAAGCCCTTATTCCCCTGCAGAGCCCCGGCACTACCTTCTCCCTCATGCACAGCTTTTTCTTCTCATACCTCTTTGCCCTGCTGCACATGGAGGGAGGAGATGGGAAGCTGACAAGAGAGAGAGCAAGATCTGCATATAGATCTTCCCCTGCAACCTCTGCCAGCTGCTTCATCTCTCCCATAAGCTGGGGCAGCAGCACCCTGAGGATCTGCCCTTCCAGAACTGCTGGGCAGGTCCAGAGATTGGGGTTCAAGCAGTAGCTACAAGACTGAAGTTTCCTCTTGCAGGAAGGGATGAGGGCAGGGGGGTGGGAGGCTGGCTGCTTGAATGGTAAATATGTGTGGCATTGGCAGAGAAGACCTTGAGGGGGTGTTGGAATGGGGAAAGATGTGGTTTAAGTTAAAGGATCACAAGGGGATAGGAGAGGAGATGAGATGGGATGAGGCTATGGCTGGCTGAAAGAGAAGTCACACAGGCAGGGAGAAGCTTCTGCATTGTGGATACATGGGAAGGGAGCAGCAGGGATGCCAGGGAAGCCAGAACAGGGGGAAGCGCATGCCAGGCACAGAGCACAACCCCCTACAGCCACAAAAGCAGAGTCAGTGAGTCTGCAGGGAGGGCTCCAGCTGCCCACCCGTGCAGGGCATGGTCAGAAGGGGCCTCAGGGGCTGTAGGTAGCCCAGAGCCACCGAGGGGTAAGTACTCAGCCAGGCTGAGGCAGCTGGGGAGCCCAAAAGGTCAGGCAAGCCTGCTGCTCTCCAGAAACACAGCCTTGGAAAGAACAGCCTTGTTTTGTCTCCGTTATTACTTCCTCATGCATAAATACATGGTATTGATAAAGCCACGAATCAAACTCCGGAAAGAAAACTGTTGCCGTACCTCTCCCTAGCAGGGCCCAGGCACTAGCACAAAGGGACTGACTCTTCCAAGGACAGACGGCTGCCTTGCAGATCCAGTGAAAGGGATCCGGTTGTCCTCTGCCCCCGGCCATTGTCCCCATCCTTCTCCTCCCCCGCCTTCCTCCATTTCCCCAGCATACCCCTTGTCCCCTGGCTCCTTCTGCACATCCGCCCTTACACCCCACCGCCCTTCCTCACTGGTTTCAGAGCAGCTCCCAGTATCTGGACCCCTCCCCGGTGACAATAGGGCAGGGACCTCTCTCTCCTACTTCAGGCTTCCCTGGTTTCAGCAGTCATTTGGACCCATTGCTCTCAGTTCAGACTCCCTGACCTGCCCTTTGTCTGATGCTCAGCCTCCCCCCAAATTCATCAGCCATCACCTCCTGATTAGCTTGTCATGGTGATATTTTCCCTTCCTCTTGCTCACCGTGGTGCCTAGAGATTCAAAGGTCAGGATAATCACCAGGCTGTCATCAGGAGGGAAAACTTCATCATGGCTGGGGCAAGGAGAGGACATGTGCAGGGAGCACAGTGGGGGAAGAAGGTGGAAGGGGAAGTGAAACAACCCATTCAAGCCCTGGGCAGAGGGTGTGGGCTCTGATGAGGGGGTCCCACCAGCCCATCCTGCTGGGATCTCTACATTTTGCATGCCCTCACATAGCTCTGGAGGGAACGATTTCATGGCCAGGCTGATTCGGTTCCTGCTTTCCCTTCCCTCTGCAGCCCAGCAGATGCTCATTGCCAGATATGGTCTCACCCTGCATGAGGGGCTACCTTGGAATGGAGTATGTGGCTTGTGCCCCGTCCCCAAACGCTTGTATTCACTGAGGTTTGTTAGCTAGGGAACCAACTGAATGATCAGTAAAACCCAGAAAGCTTGAAACCCTTTCCAATGCAGCATGGCAGAACAGGATCAACGCCCCCACCCCAGCACCACCCCCTGAACACAGCAGGTTTGGTGGAGAGATGCAGCAGCAGAGCTAGGTGGGAAATAGCAGGTGGGGGACTGAGAAGTTGGGCCACAGCTGGGCACATGGAGCCCAGAACTCAGGTCGCAGGGCATACAGCAGGTGGGGAGGCTGAGATGCACTGGTAAAGTTGGGGGGCAGGCAGATCTGAAGTAACAGGAGTGACACAGGTCAGGAGGAGGCCTTAGAAGAGGAGCTTGGGAGCAGCAGGGGGGGTGTGGAGCAGCACTGTGGTGCATTTGTAGTAGAGGTAAGGGAAACTCCAGCAGCAGCTGCCTGCACCATGCCTGCCCGGAGCCTTTGCAATGAATCATTGCTCTTGCATAAACTCAGTGAAAAATGATCAAAGAAAAGAAGCTCTCTGCCTTTCCCAGATGTTGGAGCCCTGCCTCCGAGGAAGGGCAGAGGCATTTGGCAGCATCCTTCAGGGTGCTGAAGCCAGCAATCCTATGAGCCACCCCCGCAATCGCATGTACCGAGGAGCACCAGGTCACCAACTCAGTACGTGACTGTGGGCAAGTCCTACTCCAGCACTCTGTGCCTCAATTGCCCTGTCAGGTGAGAGGGGATCTTTCCCACTCCCTTTGGAAGAGGTGCTCTTGAATGAAGGGTGCTGGCCAGGTGTGCCAAGTGTTGCTGGCACTGGACTCCCCACTCCCTCGACATGGCTGGGCACTGCGTTGGCTCCCAGGCTTTGTGCTCCTTTGCTGTTAGGATCCCTTTGCCTCCCTCCAGCTGTTGATTAGGAATCAGGCTGTGTTTGCACTCTCCCTCCACTGCTGCCTCTGCTTTATGGAGCATTACCCACTCTGATTTATTACCCAGAGCCTCCTTTTTTCCTTTCCCTCCCCGCCCTCCCTTTTTTTCTTGCCTCCATGACGAAGTGGCCAATTTTCCCTGTAACCTCCATGGTGTGCTCTCTGGCTCCTTTTCTCCTCGGCGGGTCATACCCATTAATACTGAGGGATTCACTGGCTGGAAATGATAGCGAGGGACAGTGATGAGCAGCTAATGATGAGTGGAAATTCAAAACATAAACGGAGCGGCGCTCCTGCCCTCCCCCCGTGGACACCGACGTGATGGCTGTACGTACAAACCCATTCAGCCTGCTCAGACAGAGCAGAGAGGCCTTGCATTCATCTCCTCCCGGAGCATCCTGGCTGCTGGGGTTAAGGGCAGGCACTCATCCTAATGCAGAGACAGGTGTCAGTTGTATTACACAAAATGCATCGGAGAACAGGACCCAGCACGCTGGGCACAGTACAGACTGTCCCTGCCCAAAAACAAAATCTAAGCCAGTGCTTTTCAACCTGTGGTCCACAGACCCTGGAGGCTATGTCTAAAAGGTCTGCAAAAGATGACTTGGATCAATCGAATGTATGTGAATACCCACCCTTACAATTCAAAGGGGTCCGCATCTCTATTCAAAAAAATTTAGGGGTTTGCACATGAAAAGGCTGAAAACCACTGGTCTAAACAAGCAAGGGAAGGAACAAAGAGAACAGCTGAGGATCTGCGATCTCATAGCAGATCAGTGACCATGGTAGGAGGAGAACCCAGGTCTTCACAGCCCTCTGCCCTAGGCCCCGTGACCTCTCAGCTCCCATCACGACTGAGGGTAATGAATCAGTTTAGTAGCTGTGCCAGGTGCCTTAATGTGGTCTCCTAAATCAGTGATTAGGAGCCTCAGCAATGGCAGCCTCTGTTCTGGCTGCACTGGGCATCTTCCCATCTTGCCCCTGCCAACAGGAGCTCAGCACCTCTGAATAGAGCAAGTGCCAGTGTCTGAAATCAAGTGTCAACATGTAAAACCCCAGCCAGCTGGAACAAGTTGGCCACTGCAGTTCCCAGCCTGAGGGAGGGACTTGATTTAAAAATGAAGCCCCTCTGAGAGGCAGGAAACCTGAGAGCACACAGGCAGAAGGATCCCTCAGGGAAAAATGGGCCCACTTGTCACCCCAATGCCAGCTTCCTTCAGGCCCGCTGAGAAATACACTGAGGTCCCAATCCAGTAATCTGAGTTTTAGGCAGGCCGGGGGCCTTGCTTTCTATGGCTGTTAAATCCTTTTGGTTCAGGTGGAGCTCAGAGCTGTTTGAATAGTTAGGCAGGCTGCTTTACAGCTAAAAGTGCAGGGAGGTGTGCAGCCAGGGCAGGGCTGAAGAGACGGGGGCACTCTGAAACAGCTGTGAAGGGACTCTCACATTGCCTGCATCGCACCTGATGCTGGATGGATTCACACCACTGTACACCCGACAGCATCAGGAACAGAGCTGCATCCAAGCTAACATCCTAATTGCTGGGGCATCGTTCCTCCCCTTGGCATTGAACCCCTATATATCACTCCAAGGGGCTACCCAGTGCCTGAACAAGGTGCACTGAATGCCACCATCTCTCTTTGGAGCACAGCCTCCTGGCCTGCCCCATGCTGGCTCCCCCACCTGCTGCCTCCTGCTCTCTTGCCCATCTCTGGTAGTGAAGAAGGGTCCTTCCCCAGGCTTTCTTTGAAATTGGATTCAGGGAAGACCCCCTTCTCCATGGGACCCGAGTCCAAGCCTCCCTCCCCATGATAAGCAAAGCCCATTCCATCATCTCCTCGGTTCACCTTCGGTGGGGGTGGGGACGGACAGGATTTATGGCAGGGGAGCCAGCTGCTGGGGGAAAGGACTCTGCCAAAGCAATCTTTTAAACAGCTGTAACAGCTTCTGCTATCTTTTAATGCACCAATATTTCTTCGAGATTATGCTCAGTTGCTTCTCGCCCCATTATCACTCAAATGTATATTTTATGTGACTGCAACAAAGACAGGTCATTCCCATTACGGAGCAGAGGCAGAATGGGCTTTGCAGACAGACAGCTGAAGCCAGGGGCATCCAAGGAGGTGATGGGGGTGGAGGAGGAAGGGGGCAGGGGACCAGGCAAAAGAACAGGCTTCCTATGACAGCCAATGCAGGGGATCTGGAGCTCTCCACGATCACTGCTACCCCCCCAGGATGTGCCTGGCTAGGCTGTTTAGAGAGGCCATTAGCAGGGACTGCCTCCACTTCTCCTTTCCCTCTTGCATTCACTCCTCTCTTCCTGCTCTTTTCTCTCCCCACATTCCTCCTTCCCACCTCTCTCCTTCTCCGCTGCCCCATTTCCTCCCGTTTCACACTGCCCAGTCTGAAATTCTGCCTTTGGCTGTCCCTCTCCCTGGCAGTCCCCAGCACACACTCCCATCTCTTCTCCTACCCCCCACACCTCTCTCCCTCCCTTCTCAACCACCCAAGGGTCACCCAAGTGACCCTGTCCAGATGCATTATAGCAGGAGTCCTGCCTGGTCCCACACTCCCTGTGCTTCATGTCCCTCCTCCATCATGCAGCAAGCCGTGATTCTCTCAGTAGCTCCTTTAGGCTTGGGGAGAGAGAGTCTGCCACCACATCCCAGCCCACCCTTCCCAGGCCAAGCTGGGAGCAGTAATGCCTTTGGTGGCTTCCACCCTGGAAGATGTTCACGCACCTCTGCAAAGGAGCAGAGGAGGTAGGGATGAGCCCGAAGTGCTCTGGGGTATCCCTGAGTCAGTTGAGATGGAGAGCTGGCAGGACTAGGCCAGCAGTAGCTGCAGGGAGGCAGGACAGGAGCATCAGTGGCAGAGCTGCCTCTGTGGGACTGCAGCTGGGATAACAAGCAGAGCAGTAAGTCAGGGCTGTGCGCATGGGCATTCAAGACAGAAATAGCAGGGGCAGGTGGGGAGCCAGAGGCCAGGACGGCAGCGTGTTTGCAGGCCTGGGCTTCTGCAGAGCCAGAGGGTGCAACAGGCGACAGCAAAGCAACACTATGAGGAGGAAACATGTGCCTGGGTCTAGACAGCAATATCCCTCCTTGGCTTCCTTGTGCAGAGTGGAGAGGACAAGAGGGGCCCTACTGGGACATTAAATGCTTCCTCCCCCTTGGCGATGTGGCATGGGGAAGTGGATTCCCCTTGTCATGCCAAGCAGAAAGGGAACAAGAGGAGAGCAAGCAGGGGTTGTGTCGGTCTGATCCTCCCTCTCACAGAGCAGAAACGCCAGGGTTCAGGGCCTTGATTATCCCTAGAAACAGCTCCCCTTCCCTCGCCCCTGGAGAGTGCAATGAACCTGCAAGAAAGCAGGCCAGGGAGAGAATGGGCACCAAAGCAGCCACCAGAACAGAGGCTCAATAAAGACACATGGATCTGCAGGCTGCAACAGCTGCAAACAGCACCGGCAGAGCCCGGGGACATGCTCACAAGTGACTGGCAATGACAGGGAGTGTGCAGGACAGCAGACAGGTGCTGGCTGAGCGCACATCTGCTTGTCACACTGCCACGCAAGGAGGGGTAGAGTCTATGAGTGTCACCAGGCTTCACACAGTGCCTCCATCCCACTTAGCTCCCGCCACATCAGGGCGTGTGTCACTGAGCATTTGGGGGGGAGGAGGGGGAGTGCTGTCTCCCCCACTCCTGCTGCCCTGACTCTTT
>NW_005842058.1:834476-835077 GCF_000455745.1 Alligator sinensis
AATCACAAGGAGGCTCGACGGGCACTTGTCTGTGGCATCTCCTCGTACCGAAATAAAACAAGTCCCTTTGATCTGAAATCAATGGAGGGTGGCGTGTTGGAGGCAAAGGAACATCAGTCATGGATTCACCTCTGTGCCAGAGAGAGGCATCCTTCACGCCCGTACTGCCACACTCTGCTCTCACTAATTGCTTCTCAGCTTTCCCCCCAGGCCAGATCAGCATGGGATGGAGTAGTGGCAGGGGGGTGGAGAGGCTTCTTCTTCTGTAGTTCAGGGCACAGTCCTCTTCCAGACATCCTCTGAGCATACAGTAACTTATTACCTCTCTGTTGCAGCTGTGACAGAGCCTGGGTCTCCCCTAACATGCTGGAGGGTGGTGCTGGTGCTCCGGCCTTGTAGGTGTGGATGAAGGTTTGAAGTGAGAATTGGAGGGAGACCCTTGGGTCAGCGCCAGTCAATGCAGGGCACCGGTCTTGATGGCCCAGTCCTGAATTCACAGCCCATTCCTGGAGCAAAGTTCATAGATTCATAGGTTCATAGATTCTAGGGTCAGAAGGGACCTCAATAGATCATCGAGTCCGACCCCCTGCATAGGCAGGAA
>NW_005842058.1:835311-835732 GCF_000455745.1 Alligator sinensis
AGTCTCTCCTCATAGGGCTTGGCCTGCAAGCCCTTAACCATACGAGTGGCCCTTCTCTGGACCCTCTCCAGGTTATCCACATCCCTCTTGAAGTGCGGCGCCCAAAATCGCACGCAGTATTCCAACTGCGGTCTGACCAGCGCCCGATAGAGGGGAAGTATCACCTCCTTGGATCTGTTCATCATGCATCTGCTGATGCACGATAAAGTGCCATTAGCTTTTCTGATGGCTTTGTCACACTGACGACTCATGTTCATCTTGGGGTCCACTAGGACTCCAAGATCCCTTTCCACTTCCGTGCCTCCAAGCAGGTCATTTCCTAGGCAGTAGGTATGCTGGACATTTTTCCTCCCCAGGTGCAGCACTTTGCATTTCTCCTTGTTGAATTGCATTCTGTTGTTTTCCACCCATATGTCCAACC
>NW_005842058.1:836479-841075 GCF_000455745.1 Alligator sinensis
CTTGTCTTGCCCCTCGCTTAGGAACACTGAGGCAAAGAACTCATTGAGGAGTTCAGCCTCGTCCCCCCTGTCCATCACCAATTGCTTCTGCCCATTTAGCAGGGGTCCTATTCCTCCCTGGGCCTTCCTTTTACTCCCTATATATATATAAAAAAAAATTCTTGTTATCCTTTACTTGGGATTACATCCTCAGCTCCATGGTAGCTTTGGCCCGTCTAACTGCCTCCCTACAAGCACAAGCAGAGGAGGTACACTCCTCTTTGGTGATCTCTCCCTGTTTCCACTTTTTATGTGCTCCCCTTTTGGCCCGTAGGCTGCCCTGGATTTCTCTGGTCAGCCAAGGAAGCTTTCTGGCCCCTTTCCCTCTTTTTCCTCGCATCGGGATCATCTCCCTCTGTGCCCAAAGGATCATTTCCTTAAGGCACAGCCACCCTTCCTGGGCTCCCATCCCTTCAAAACTCCTACTCTGCAGTGCGTTCTTGACTAAACGCCTGAGTTCATTGAAATCAGCTTTCCTAAAGTCTAGCACTTTCACCCTACTTACTCGATGTCTTATGATGAATTCGATTATTTGGTGATCATTGTCCCCCAGGTGACCACCGATCTGTAGGTCTCCTACCATGTCATCCCCCGTTGCCAATACCAGGTCCAGTAAGGCATTCCCCCTAGTGGGACCGTGTACCTCCTACATCAGGGGGAGGTCCTGTACACTCCAGATCCTGGAGTTCATGCACTCCAGGATCTGGTCCTTACCAAGCTGGGGCTGGGCCCCTCTGAGACGTGTGCTGGGGAAGGAAGCCACTTGTTTGCTCAGGAGCAGTGTCTGGGCATATCGTCATCCCCCCTGGAGAATCCCCAACAGCCCTCAACTACCAAGCTGGGGCTGGGCCCCTCTGAGACGTGTGCTGGGGAAGGAAGCCACTTGTTTGCTCAGGAGCAGTGTCTGGGCATATCGTCATCCCCCGTGGAGAATCCCCAACAGCCCTCAACTTCACTGGCCTGGCTATGTGCCTCCCCCATGACCTGCACTCCTTAGTCCTGGGCTCTATTCCTGGCCCAGCCACAGATTCCCCGTTTGACCCTGGGCAATTCACTGAGCCTACCTTAGTAGCTGTGTGCGGTTCTGATACCAGGGGATGATGCCAGGTAAGAGACAGCTAGCTCAGTTTTCTGATGCCATCCTTTAGTGACCTCTATGCAAAGGCTTCCAACAAGAAGCTAAAGAGCACCCGTGGTGGTGGAGGAGTTTTGGGTATGGGGCTCAGACCTCCTCCCTGCTCTCCACCACTCAGACAAAAGTTCAGGCCTATTATTGCTCAGTGAACTGCTCAAGACCCTGCCAGACCCTGAGAATAGCAGCTCCTGCCCAGCACCAGCCTGGGATTGATTCACACCAGCAACCCTGAGGCTGAATCCCATGTCAGAGTCATAGGCCTGACTTCTCTCTGGGGTTATCCAGGGCCCCCTGCAAGGTGCATCAGTAAAGAAGCCCCCCTCTCCTCGGAGCCGGTTCCCTCAGCCAGGGTGACATGGTGCATTATTCATGCAGAAAAGGGAGGCAGTTGCGGTCACAGATTTTAATTAAAATTAACTGTTGCCAGCAACTCCTGGACAAAATGAAGTCACCAGGTATTGACTCCACTGACAAGGAATGTAATTAAGACCTGAATATTCCTCCTTCTGCAGCCCCCACCTTGGACCTGGCACAGAGCAAACATCTTCTTGGGAATGCTAATACCCATGTCAGTGCTTCTGGGACACAGAGCAAGGGGTCAACTGTGGGGAGGGCCAGTGTCCCACACGAGGGGAGGTATCCAGTGAGATCCCTGGGGAAGATTACAGATCCCCAACAGAGAGGCCTCTCTGGGCTATAGGGGTTTACCCACCACTAGGCCACAAATCCTCTTTTCTAGAGTCAGGATTATGGTTAATTCAGCTAGGCCTGGCGACCAGCCCACGGCCAGGCCTGCCGCTGGTAACTCCATGCAATCACAGGAAACCCTGTCCCCTGTAATCGCCCTTCTTGGTTTTGGCAGACTGAAACTACAGCATGCTTAATGTTTTGGACAACAGAGCAGTCATGGAGAAATGCAGCTGAGACTACAATGAGCTGGATGTATTGGTACCGGGTCACCACCTCAGTGAAAGAGGTTAAATCCAGACTGAGCAGCAAGTTCAGTGGGGCCACTTTGCAAGTGAGAGAATCCCGGGTACCAGCAGAACTTGCTTTATAAAAAGTCCTGCAGAGTGGAGCAGGAAGCCAACGCTTCCCACAAGGTTTTTTGGGGAATCATGCTATAGACCCAAGTGCAGAACTCTGCTCCTGCTCTAGATTCTTATACACGACTCCAAGAAAAATGCTATAGGGAAGATCTCACTCACTACTGAACTCTGTAGCATTTGGGGATCATTTCTACAGGAACTTCTGTAGCTCTCAAGGCAGGCGGTGCATCCTCCAGTGCAAATGAGGTGTGAAGAAGGAGGGCCTGGTTCTGATCTGCAGAGAGGGGATCTTAAATCCCATCTGTGTTTATAGGACTGTGTAGGTGCCTGCTTTGCTGAACTGCCTGTGACTTTCCCCCAAGGGGCCAGCCCTGCTATAAAAATATATGGAACACCTTTTCTGGGAAGCATCATGCAACCACAATGCAAGTGTCAGCTCAAACCATTTATTAGGTAGCATGCCCCCACTCTAGTAATTACTCCTATTTATAACCACATGTTTGCAGCTCACCCTCAGTACAACTCGTCTACTCCACCTCCCGTGTTAGTGTCACTGACACAGAGCGCAGCAGCTATTTATACCCCCCAAAGAGTCCTCTGAACTGCGTTGAGCCATGTGATTTAAGTAGGTTCAAAATCTTTCCATTTCCCTTCCCCTCTAACTCTTCCTGACACCATCCAAGCCTAATACAACCTGCAGCTGCAGAATGCAACTGCCAGGCTAAGCCAATGCTCCAGATTAGGGCTGCATAAGAGACAGGGTGAGAGCCAGCATTGGGGAGAGAGTATGGAGTGTCCTGTTGATAAGGCACACAGAAGATCTGGGCTCCTATTCACGTGATTTCAGTAGGTGATTAAATAGGCACCTCATTAGACCAATTGAAGTCGCACAATCTATTTAGTCTATCAGCAAACAAGGGTAAGAGTTGACTTGATCACAATCTGTAAGTACCCAAGCGGGAAAACTGAAAATTGATAATAAAGGGCTGTTTCATGATGAGGGAGGCACGGATAGAGCAAGATCCAAGAGTTCAAACTTGACACCTGACAGATTCAGACTAGAAGCACTGTGCATTTTAATGGGGTAATTAGCCATCATAGCAATTTACAGAGGGCTGTTGGGGATTCTCCAGCCCCGGTAATTTTTAAGTCAAGACTGGACATTTCCTTCAAATAGCTGCTCTGGTTCAATCAGAAATCAATGCAGGGAAGTCCTGCGGTCTCTGAAACAGTCAGTTAAAATGGATCGTTACAGTGGGCCCTTCCTATCTTTACTCTACGGATTGAGGAACCACTGTTGAATTCTTCTGAAAAGGACATGTAAAATGTGAGTAATTCTGTCCCTTTACTGAGAACGCAAGTACTGGTGACCGAAACTTTCTCTTGCTGCCTGTTTGTATGACACATAGGTAGACAGGACTCCGATCCCAGCTGGTGTGGCTAGTCCCGCACAAATGCCAAACTTGGGACCAGCACTGATATTTGGCTCCAGATCAGAATACCCCTAATGCCCAGAAATATTAGACCCATCGAAGACAGTGACCAACATCACAGCAGCAGTTTGCCATTTATTTATCCAGCTTCCCAGTTATGGCAACACATTTATACAATAACTCAGCAGATTGAGAAAAGATGCTCAAGGGTACATCACCCTATTGCCCAATAAAAATAGATCTAATTCTCCATATTCACACCAGCTATTTCAGGAAGAATTGCTGCATTGAAAAATGGAAACATAGCTTCAAACTGCATTAACACCTATCCATGTAATTTCACGAGGCAAGTTAAGGAAGCAAAGAGGCGCTCATCTGCTCCCTGATGTTCATACCACACGTGCCAAAGTGCTTGCAGATGGCTCAGGCCCACACAAATATGCTAGTAGCAGCCAAATCAAGAAGAGAAATGCCTTGCAGTCTGTGGCTACAATGAGGCCAGTCCTTTAAGAAAAGGGAACAAAAGAAAATTATTTGGCCTCTGCTCCAACATAGCTGCGCTGGGGGAAACAGGGCACTCGAGAGATGCTCTGTAAGGAATCCTGTACAGCAATTGAACCTTGTGCATCCAGACAAAGGAAGACATTCTTCCTTTTTGGAATGGCCTTGTACTCCCTGCTGTGCTCTATACACCTCTCTTCCTCCTCCCGCAGGCTCTCCATGACTGTTCTGTTCTGCATTCACACAGTGCCTGATCCATAGCTGGGCCTCCACAGCTCACTGAAACACAAGCAATCACTTCAGCAGCCCAAATAGTTTGTCTGGTTTTCAGAACCCATTGCAATGGCTCAGTTCAGACTTAGAGAGTTTTTAGATGAGGCTTGGAGAAGAGGATGGACAGAACAGAAGAGGGAGAGAGAGGATGTTGGTATCAGTCAGC
>NW_005842058.1:841106-841322 GCF_000455745.1 Alligator sinensis
CACTGACTGGAAGGGGCAGAGAAGCAAGACAAGGCAGCCGAACCCGTGGCACTATTACACTAGCTCTTTTGCACCGTCGCATGGTGCAACATGAAATATGGCATCCACCAGCTGCTCAGAGACCCTGCAATCATGGCCCAATTAGGAGAGCTGCAGGTCCTTTAATCAACCTCCATGATTGCCGTCTTGCCGTGCCAGGAAGAGCACTAGGGAAAG
>NW_005842058.1:841508-877242 GCF_000455745.1 Alligator sinensis
ACTACACAGAACCCCTGAACCCCAGGCATCCTCTTACCCAGCTGGCAACATCTGCTTCTTACATCCTGGACCAACCCAGGCCCTGCTTGTCTTACAACAGGATGAGCAACAAAGAAGAGGTAGAAAACACACACCGTTTGCCTACAGCTCGGCCGGGACTGCAGGAACCCACGGCTAAGGCAGTAACCTTGTCCTGTCCTGTGTCCCCTCCTGGCTGTAGCTCTGTTGCAAAGCCATGCCCTTCCTTTGCTTTCAGCAGCTTGCATCTGCCCAGCGCCCCAGTCACTTGTTAATGCACCCGGAGAACATTAGCCAGAGTGGTTTTTTCATAAACATGCAATCGTGGCTTATTACACAGAGCGAGCTGAAAACCCTGCACGGTAATTACAGCTAATTGTCTCTCCTGTCTGGCAAGTGCCCTTCTGCAGCCTGATGGCTGGAGACGGTTGCACTGATGGGATCTGATTGCCATTGGATTCAGACAGACATTTTGACAGTGCTCACAACATCCAAAACAGACATGCCTGCTCTCCCCTCCCTTCTGCCCTCTACACTCTGCGCTTGGTACAGGACCACCATCTCCACCATGCACAGAACCAGGATGCTACTGGTTCTTCTGGGCCTGGTGCTCTGGAGGGTCCCTGGCTTGGCCCTTATGCCTGCAGTCTATGTTGCTGGAGCTACTGCTGGGCCCTCTCCCTCAGTGAGGTCCTTTTGGAAGAGGAGCCCTTTATCTTCTCTACTTCCATTGCAAGCTCTTTCCAAGGTGGGGCTGTCTTCTGCTCACCCTCTTGCTGCCTCAGTTTCCCTATCCATAGGCAAGAAATTATATCAGCTGACTTCGCTTGGAACATATATTTGGTCCATCCCCAACAGGGTGCTGAAGCAAGGGCCCAGGACTGAGGACACCTTGTTGTATTCCTGGCTCAGCCACTGACTTGCTGCAAGACCATGATCCAATCCCTTCCTCTCTCTGTTCGTCTCATCTCCCACTGGGAGGCTGAAGGGTTGGAAAACACCATGACGATTCCCACTTCCAGGCACTGTTTTACCTTGGGCAATCATTTATTTTTCAATTATTTATTTTACTTTGGACAGTTATTTGTTTTTCTTCCATACGCTTCGAAGCCCCCATGCCAACCCCTGAGCCCTTCTCATTGCTGCCTCTAGAGTTCCCCGGGTACCTGAAAGCTGCTTCTGGGCCTGGCCACAACTCTTGGTGATGCTGAGCTGTAGGCACATAAGCTCAGTGGAACTGAGAGACTGAGTGCTCCTCCACTTGGACTTGATGGTCAAGGATACCAGTCACCTGCGGCCATGCACCACACCCAGCTGAGAAGGTCATGGCAGGGTTGCCCCTATCTGATGCAGTAGATCTAGGGTTAGAGGGCTCACCTAAGCTGTGGAGGACTGGAAGCTGCATCTCACACCTCCCAGCTGTGTTTTCTACAGGCTGGTCTAGCTGTAGGGAGGGGCAACAAGCCTTATGTATTTGGTGGGCAAGTCAGTGAGTGAGCCTGGCTCCCCAGCTTGTGCTGAAGGGGCTGTCCTGGGAAGGGCAGGTCTGGATTCTGGTCCCTGATCAAGTGTAGAGAAGGCAATTCAGCATCCCTCTGCAGTGGGCCCAGTTACTGCAGCCTTGCTCAACAGCAATCCAGCCCCTGGAGAGAGGGGGATATCCCCAGGGACAACCAGCAGCTTGGCATTTCAGGAGGAACCCATTCTTCCCAAGTGGACCCATGTAGAGCCCCTCTCCAGTGCCTGCAAGGGTGCTTCCCCAGCCCTCACATCTCACTGCATCTCAGCGTCCTGCCTTCTCCCAGCCATGCCCTCCAGTCCCCTGAAAGAGCTCCCTGATTAGGCTGCGGTGCAATGCATTTATCATTCCCATTGCACGTTGAGCCATCTGGATGCTATTGGCCCTCCTGCCACACCACCGAGGATTGTTAACACAAAGCATATGCTTTGTTTGAAATTAATAATAATTTTAGGCTCTCACCAGCTGCTGGTAATTGGCTCCCCTTTCACACAGATAACTGAGAGCAGCAGGGTGGAAATTCAGCCTCTTCCTGGCTCCCTTTCTAATGAGATGAGTGTGCATCCCCAGGAAGGAGGCTGCGCTACAGAGAGGAGCGCAGTCCAGGCAGGGTAATAGGTTTTTAATAACTGTATACATGCTTCCAGTACACCGATGGGCAAGAGGAGCAGGGAGGCTTGAAGGGAGGTCGTGTTTGGGGGAAACTTAATGATGTATTAGCCCAGCGCTCCCTCTCCTTCTACCCCTACCCCATGTTTATCAGCTCGGCCACTGTCCTGATGACAGAAGACAGGGGGTAGCTGTGAGACGGGCTGGCAAAGAGCGCATCTCTCTTCATTATTGGGAACATCCCTGCCAGGACACAGCAGGGCCAGCTTTTTCCCCAAAGGCACTTGTGCAACACAAGGAGTTCACAGGGGCCTTGGCCCATTTGGACAGATTCTCCGTGTCCAGAGGAGGCCATAGTCACAGCTGAGATCTTCCCCTCTGCACGTAGAAAATTGTAGCACAGGCCTATGTGTGAGAAGACACCTGACTGTGGTCCTGTTTGGGCCAGTCTGCCCAAGGAAGCCCTCAAAGTGCAACAGCTACATCTTTTTTTTCTGCTGTACAGTCCAGAGCTGCAAGTTCACAGGTCCTTGCCTCGTGCAAAGAAGCCTGCTCACAAGTGCTCACAGTTCTGCCAGCATGCAGAAACACCCCATCACCAGAGTCTATTTAAAAACCACACGGAGGAAAAACCAGCTCCCTTTTACACCCGGCATCTGCCACATTCTGATTTCAAGCCTCCCTTTTCCCCCAACGAGTGGCAGTGGGTTGATGCTCTGCCTAAATCTGGAGCCGCTCCATTGAAAGCAACACGATGGCATTGGTTTAAGGCCAGGAAGGAGAGAAAAATCAGGCCCAACAACACTGCTGCAAAGCTGCCAAGACTCCCTGGGCTCCAGGGACAGCTCCCTTTGTGTTAATTGACTTTAAAGAGAAAGGTTTTAACAAGCCAGTAGTTTGTAGCATGCCTCAGTGAGACATTCACCATCTCATTGGTAGCGCTTGGGAAATCTCACTTGTACCACCTGCCACAGCTCAGCAGTCCTGCCACACACCAATCCCGCATGGATGGATGCATGAGGCATAACTAGATAGACAGAGCGTGAGACCCCTTGACAGCAAAGTGCGCACGCACACATCCTTTCACTACACTGCCTTCCTGCGTTGCTACAAGCGCCCACCAAGGACACACAGAAACTTGCTTGGGGTGAGAAGTGGACACATTTTCAGAGCCACATCTACTGAGTAATTATTGGCATCAGGAGCAAATGAACACTGAGCATATATTTTTACATTTTCCTGCTTACGCATCATGGTCTAGGCAGGTGGGTGGGCAGGGAGGCTGTGTGGAGATATTTATATTGCTGCTCTGACAAGTTTTGCGCAAGAAGGCTGCATTTAAAATATACAATATATTATTTGAATACAAACAGGGCCTATTAAGGAAATGCAAACATACTAAACATATCTGCTGCTGCAGACACTCCCCGAACCAGATTTTTTCTGTCTCCTCTTTAGGAACAGAACTTAGGGCTAGATTTTCCAGAGCACTCCAAACTGCTCGATATCAGACTAGGTGGAAACGGGGAATGGAGAGCATGATTGTAGATTGTGCTCCAAATGATGTTACTTAGATCCTGGGGCTTGTTCGGGGCCGAGCCGATTCGTTGCATGTTGCAAACGGCGTCCTCCGGCTGCTCTTTTCATCTGATCTTGATCACAGCGCTGGGGTTGTTTAACACACCTGGCCCACATGCACAGATTATTGTGAACAGTAGGGTTTTCTATCTGAAGGAAGCCTATTTTTCGAAGTTTGATTACTGTGTGTGAAATGCAGTGGAATTTTGCATAATAATTGTGCTTGTTCAGCCCATTTTCAGAACAGTGTCTCTTGCCAATGAGTGTTAACTCTCACGGTGCTCTGTGGGGAAATACTTAGCCCGGTGTGCAGTTTAGCGTCTGTCTGTAAAATCTAAGTTCTGGCAGCCAAAAGCTTGAGTGCGTCCACACTTAGAGCTCCCCAGCAATAGCAAAGCCTGGAGTTAAGCCACATCCTCTGAGCACAGTGAGGCTTCTACAGTGTTCAGCAGCAGGATCCTAAGGAGAAGTGTGGAAATGCCTCTGCTTCCCAAGCCAGCAAAGACATGGGCACAGCTACAAACAAAAACACAGCCCCCCCACATGTCCAAGCCAATGAATAGACTTGTTGTGCCCAGAATGAGCAGGGCGGGGGAGAGAATGCATCCCGCATGCACATGAAAATACTTACGATCTGGTTTAATCCAAACTGGGACTTTCCCCCAAGCAAGCAAAACACAGATGTCCGAAGGCCGATAACCCCAGGTAACCTCTCTACATTTTACCAGCTATATTCAATAGTCCTCCTTTTCCCCCCCAACCTACAGGTCTTGCACCTATTGCCTCTCATCCCTCTAACCCTCACAGCCATGCATTTGCATTTTCGCAGACCTGCATTCTGCATATTGGTTTTTATTCACTCCACCCAGGCCTGAAGGAGGGTGTTTGTGCACAAAAGCTTGCAAAGAACAATTCTTCCAACTATTTAGTTGGTCTAATAAAAGTATCACATTTACCCAAAGAACCTTGTCTGCCTGTGTCCTTAGACCAACACGGCTACAACCAACACCCACAAAGGCTGGAAAAGAACTCAGAGGGATGTGCTTAAGGTACAAGTGTCCCCCCACACAGTGGTCCTAGGGCAGGGGTGGGCAATTATTTGGGGCAGAGGGCCGCTTACTGAGTTTTGGCAAGCCATCAAGGGCTGCATGACAGGCAGCCCAGGGCAGATAAATATTAATTTTCTAAATTTTTTAGGGTCCCCACGGGCCAGACAGAATGGCCCGACAGGCCGAATCCAGCCCCTGGGCCGCATTTTGCCCACCCCTGTCCTAGGGGTACTATGCAGTCCATTCCACAGCACAGCAGCCATCACTGCAAATCCTTCCTGTTATTCAAGCCTACATTTTCCTTTGCTTAATCCCATCCCATTAGGCTTCGCTGTTCCCCCTAGACCCACCTGACATAACCCCTCCCTCTTGCAGGCATACACACCCCTTTAAATACAGTGGGCATTTACTGTGTTCCCCACCCCCAGTCATCAGTAGGGTCAGGATACCTTTAATGGTATTGCCATAATGAAAGCGTAGGAGGCTTGGGCAATATCCAGAGAGCTGAATGCTCTCCTGGGCTCCATCCAGCGCCACTTTCATACAGCTTATCGCTATTTTATCCCTCGTCAAATATGCAGCACCAGAACCACTCGCACGGACTTCTGGCTTAATGGCAGGCTGAGATATGGAAGCAATTAGCCAAGAATTGCCTGATGATGTTAAATCCGGACAAGACCACCCAATATCCAGGCAGCTGCCCTTCTTCAGCCCCTTCATCTGGAAGGCAAACAAGATCTGACTTGGGAACGAATCTGCTGTTTGGAAAGAAAGAGTGTATCAGGCCAAGGACCAGACAGTTTCCCATTCTCTCAAGCAGGCAGTGCTCTCAAGTGCATGCAGTGTCATTCCAGTCGAGTCAGGGGAGTTTTCCAACATCTCCAGTACACCAGGCTTCGACCCCTTGCCTTGAGTTGCTTTGCAAGGCTGCCCTGCTGCTGTTCAAAACCTAGGGGCTGGCTGTGGCCTTGCCCACTCTGCTGTAAGGTCAGGGGTAGTTTCAGCCAGGCCCAGAGAAGTACATCAGGGCCAAGGCACAGATGCTCTCCTCGAAGATGGCAACAATTTGGCAGTGAGGAAAGTAGTCCCTTTATCTCTTGCAGGCTGGACACCTGTTCCTGGAAGGCTCTCAGCCTGTTCAAGAAGGTGACATTCATTGTCTTCTCTGCAGGCTTCCTGGGGACCAAGCATGGCAGCAGAATGGCCTCAGGGTGAGGCCAGGCTCTGCTCTGACACAGATACAGACCTATATGAGTGCCAGACTCAGGCTGCAATAATGGCTGTGCTGTGTGGCAGGGTTGTGCTGGGAGCACTGAGCAGGCTCCAGGGAAGAAGAGCCAGCTTCTGGTGTTGCTTCTCCTGTTTTCTCTTTCCTGGCTGAAAAAGGAAATGCGGTATCTCCGCCTGAGCACCTTCACCATGGGCTGTGCCCACAAGCATCCGGCAAGTGCTGCTCCCCTCCACATCCCTCCTTGAGAGCCCTCCTGGCCAGCTTGCCTGCAAACTTGACACAGCTAAGGCTGGTGGGCTGCTGAGACCCTTATATCCTGGTCTCGGTTGGTATATCACCTCCACAGCTTGCGGGTGGGGAAGGAGTACAGTTCCCACGCTGCAGGGGCTGTGGGCCAGCACCAGCCATCACCATTGCCAGGAGTTCAGTAGGATGGAGAGGAGGGTTACAAGTGTCTGAGAATAACACACTAAACCACAGTGAGGATGAGGACAGGCATAAAGAATATAAACCCCTCTGCTTCAAGGCATATGGTTCAAGCCCTATGCCCAGGTTGTGCTATCACTGGCTGTAATGAGAAGGAGGCAAGGCCTGGCTTTTCTTCTCTGGAAGCTCTTGCTAATGTCATGGAACCAAAAGTTTGGCCTGACTGGGGCCCTGCTTTATCCAGGGCAGTGATTCTTTTGCCCTCAGGCTCCTGCACTGCTAAAAATGGTTTGCAAGCAGTGGCAGCTGCTACCATGGGGGCAGGGGCTTCATGTCATCCAGGCAGGCACCAGGCGACTTTCTAAAGACAAGACCCAGAAGCAGTGCAGGTGGCAAAGACCCATGCAGTGTACAGAGGCTGGATCTGCTTCTTACACCGCGGTACAGCTAGAAATCCCCCTTATCGCTCAGAGGCCTCTGTGCAAAGCTGCAGCTCAGGATCCCATTGCTACCCCCACCCCACCAAGGCTTGCTGATTACCAGCCTTTCTATTTCCAGCACTGACCTCACTCCCCTTAATTGATTCCCAAAGAGCTGATTGCATTGATTACCATCTATCCACATATCAATCAGGTCTGTGCTTAGTGCTCTCTCATCAGTCCTGAGCCCTGCTCTTATCTGACTTCAGCCCCACTGATTGACAATGCTGGGGGCTCCGGTAATCAGGAGACATCGCTCTCTGGAAGAGGAGCATTCCCTTTCAGGTTGGCAGAGAAGTGCTTCCCTTCCTGGCTGCCAGCAGGAGAGGATGGATTGGGGAGGAGTGCTCTGAAGGGCACTCAGACAAAGGCTTTCTGCCTCGTCTTCCTTTTCCAGGAGGCAGCAGTTCCCATCTCTCTTCCCTGCACCTGGGAAGCTGTGACAGTGCACTCCCCACTCCCCACCATGCAGTCTGCCTGGACTGCACAGACCTGCCCAGGTGGAGGGGTGAGATAGGGGCAGGGGAGAGTGAGGACGGAGAAAGCCTCTCTAAGAAGAATCAATACGGCTGCATTGCAGGGCCTGCATGCCCATCCCATGAAGCCATCATTGATACAGGGCCAGCATCTGAGCTGGAAGGGGAGGAAGTCACAGGAGCAGATAAGATGCTACAGGTGAGGTCTTGGACAGACACAGCTAGTCCTCACCTTCTGAGAATGAGACATAATCCCATGGCAGGGCAGGGGGATAACACTTGAGCAATCCTGATCACTCCCTTTAAATCACAGAAGACAGTCCCCTGTTACCCCCCCATCATATTTAACCTGTGCTCAATTTCCTAGAGACACCAGGGCAGCATGGTACTGCAAGTCCTGAACAATTCAGAGAATGAATCTTCCACCCCATTCATATTACAAAAGGATCTGGAAGTCTCAATGCAGATCAGGGGCCTCTTGTGCCAAACCCTGGACACGCATGTAGCTAGAGATGATCCCTGCTTCAAGACACTTACAGCCAAACTAGAAAACCCAGGCACACAGGACTGACATGCCTAGAAACCACTACCAAGAAGAGGAGGCTGCAGTGGATTGGCCATGTCAGGAGAATGGGAAGAGACCATATCCCCAAGAACATTTTGTATAGTGAGATTCAAGACAGCTCTAAAAAGTGGGATTGCCCTCTATAGTAGTACCACGATGTGTGCAAGAATGATATGAAGTCGTTCAACATCAATGAAGAAAGCTGGGAGGAGCGTGCAGAATCCCATCTGGTCTGGAGGGAACATCTGGCACTGGGTTCAGCTCAGCATGAAACAGCTTTGATCCACAGGTTGGAAGCAAAGCAAGAAAGAAGAAAGCAGCCCTCTGTAAACTTGGACTCCAACTCGGACAACACATGGATGTGTGAAACTTGTCACAAGCTGTGTCGCTTTCGAACAGGGCTTGCCAGCCTCAAACAAATTCATCAGGCACCTGACTAGACCTCTTACATGTACACCATGATCCAGAGGATCAATGGTTGCCTATATACTACTCCAGTGCCAAGGCCTGGAGGTGGGAAGCCCAGGACTGGGAGACCAGCATCTGAGCCACTAGTGGGCTACACAGTGTATTTCCCACCTAGGATGTGGTGCTAGACCTCCTTGGAACATCAATGATGCTACAATAGGGAGGAAAATCGGAGTGCAGTTTCCATGCCCTCCCATCTCCTCCCCATCTAAAGGGCTAGCAGGACCAGCAGTGAGGTCCAGTGGTAGATGATGTGCTGAGGACCACGTTCCCTCCAACAGCAAGGGGAGGGAGAGGTGCTACATGGCCCAGGCTCCCTGGGATCAATAGGTGCCTGCCAGTGAGGTGATAATCATACCTCCCTGAGGCTGCTAAGTGACCAAAGGAGGCTGCAGGATCAATGCAGAGTGAAGGAAATATGGCTGTGGACACAGTGCTCTGATGGCTTTTACAGCCTTCTTTTCCCAGGAAACACTTGTCCAGGTTTTTATGGACCTCAGGTAATTGCCAATTAATTTCATCAAAGCCACTGAAAGCGGGGCAGGAAATTAGCCAGGCACTGAGAAGCACCTGTGCAGGATGCTGATCTCTGAATTAGCAGTGCCATGGTGGGCTACCCGGGCAGCTCCAGCTTTCCCAGCTATCGACCCAAGAGGGGAATACATGCCAGAGCAGAGGGCCAGCACATGGGACACTGCTCCACTGACCTCTGGAGAGCTGTAGTGGGATGCTGAGGTGTGTTGGCCTGGTGCAGGGGGAATCCTACAAAGCACGAGCAGCCTCAGGGATGTGAGAGTATCCCGGGGGCAAGTGCCCATGATTAAACAGCACCCCCAGAAACACTGCTCCACCTACTCTTGTTCTCAGCCTGCAAACTCCTTTCAAGGCTTTGCAGAGAGAAGGCTTATAGGAAAGGAGATCCCCATGAACAGGAAATCGGTGTGTGCTGTATTTAGGCAGAGTCCGATCTGCCACCTCCCACACACCTCCCTCCACTCCATCTTCACCCCTTCCTTGGCCCCATCATTCCCTCCTCTCTCCATCCATCCCTCCTTCAACACAGAGACAGCTGTATATGGGGATTAAAAGAGCAAAAGGGGCAGCAGGTCAACACTCAATTGCCTTGGCAATAATATGGGGCTGGCTCTGGACTGGACCAGCAAGTAGGGTCACAGATCCAGATATAGTCCAACATGCCAAGCTGGGTGCATGCCAGAGCAGAGCCCAGGTCCCAGGAACTGCTGTGCCATCCCTAACAAGGCTTTGATGGAGCTGCCACTCTTGCCTTGCCAAGCACCATCTTAGCGCCACGTCCCAAGGGAAATCATTAAGATGCATCTATTAAAGGGTGCAGCGAGCAGAAAATGCCTCCCCACAGATTTCAGGCCCCAAAGAGCTGCTTCTAATAGCTTGTGTGTGGCTGCCAAGCTGTTCATCAGCACACAGATGGGTTTTCCTGGGCTCTGTGGGCTGCAGGGTGGGGGCAGCACTGCCTGATGTCCCACCTGTACTTGGGCCCAGCCCTGGGGTGGTCTGCCAGTCCCTTCTCAATGTCCCCTGCCTCTCCTCTGCCTTCTCTCCTTCATCCCTAGGGTCTCTCTGAAAGACATCCCATGCTGATTGGAAAACAACAAGAGGCAGAAAGAACCCACTGCTTCCCTCGGCAGTTTATCTTCATAGTCAATTGTCCTCGCTGCCTAAAAACAAGTGCTTTTTTCCATAGGAATGCATCTGACTTCCCACTTTTGGTTCTGCTTCTGCCCCTCTCTGCTAGATCAAAGGACTTCTTCATACCCTGGACTTCCCCCCGAGGTTGCTGCTAATGCCTTACAATGAAGTCACCCCTCAGTCATCTTTCTGAGAGCCCAGAGGGACCCATCTAATTCATCGGCCTTCCCAGTGCTAGGGACAGAGGGAAAATGATCTCCCTTGCTGCCCCTCTGTTTGCACACCCAAGGACGACATGAACTCTTTTGGCCACAGCATCAGACTGAGCTTCATGTCAGTTATGACCCTTAACTCCTTGGCAGTCACAGTCCCCACAGGACGCAGTCCCCCAGCCTCAAGGTGTACTCTGCATCTCTTCTTCCCAGAAGCACAACTTTGCATTGGGCCGTGTTCAGATACACCTGGTTGGAGTAGTCCCGGCTTCCCAAGCAGCACAGCTGGTCTGTCACCCTGACTATTTACGGCTCCACCAGCCTGGGGGTATCAATCACTGACTTCATCCACAATACTTTTTTATTTATAGCTGAGCCACAGAAGACAGTAGTGCATCCCTGCAGGACCCCAGGGATTACTGGAATGGCCTGGCCTTGGTTTCTAAGTCTGCCTGAAACATTTACCTCCGGGAGAGCCCAAACTGCATTTCTCAAGCCAGCTGGAATGGGCAAGAGCTGGAAACCATGGGAAAAGGAGAATCTGGACTGGGTGGGTTTAGGAGAACGACCAATCCAGAAGGAAAACACAAGTGTTTCCACTATAGATAATCTCCCTGGCTCCGCTTGATGAACTTGGTCTGTGACTCACTCACTGGCTCTTGCACCCTTCTCCTAAGAAGGGAAAGGGCTAGAAATTGCACCCCTGAAGTGAGACAGGAGGAGAGAATCCAGACCACACAATTAGGCAATTTTCTGAATGGAGCGCCCTGCTCCACCCTGCACCGCATGCTTGATTGACATAAATCCCAGGGCTGATTAGGGGCTTGTCATTTAGCACCTCTAATGCTTCCTGGGTAATATGGTTATGGCCTGCTCCAAGAGCCGCTAATGCAGTTTGCAGCTGCACTGTGGCGCCTGGGTTCAGCGGCCATTCGGGGAGTGCGCCATGAATGAGGAGATTCCTAATCTGAGGAGACAGTAATGAAAAGAGCGGCCGTCATCATGAGGTGCCCGGGCTTCCAGCAGAGAGGGGACGTGCATGCTAATACGCAGTCCTGCACACCAAGCACACGGGGCAGGTAAGAGCTCCAGCAGGCCCTGCCTTCCTTCCGCCTGCAGGAACATGGCCCCTAAAGCCGCTCCGGCCTCCCAAAGCTTTGGCTATCACAAAGCGGCAAGCCCAGCTCCCCTGTCTCAGCCCAGCCCTGCAGCAGGAGACCCTCTGAAGGGACATTTCTGCCTTGCCAGTGTTTATTTATTACCCTCTGCATTGCCTTGTCTGAAGAGGGCTCTTGTCAGAGGAAGTGACCCCTATAGCTTAGAACAAATCTCTATTTTGATTAGCCAAGCTCCTAAATGATTTATAATCAGCATAATACAATAACAGCGAGAACTCCCTAATCAGATTAAGCCACTCTTCTCTGTCTGGGGCTTTGTGTTTTAATCTCTTCCATCCTCTCTGCCATTGATTTCATTTTCAAGCTTGCATTCCTCCTGGCTCCCTCTCAGCGGCCCTGGAGGGAAAGTTCTCCAGCCAGCGTGCGCCTCTTGCCAGGACTTTATAAATAGCACTGGATGGGACTGGCCTGGCTGCACCAGCACAGGTTAATTAAGCAGTAGTGGCTCTGGTGGCCTGAAGGAACCTTTTGGACTGCAATAGGAAGCTTCATGCTTCAGGGCATGACCAACATCTAGTGACAAGTTAGACTGGAGCATCCCTTCATTCAAAAGTTTTCTACTCCCAACCCCAGCCACCACAGCACTGGGCTTGGGCAGGGACCCCCGCAACACTGGCTCCTCTGAGCTCCCAACACGCTGCTTTGCAGATATCCCTTAGTCCCGAGTTGCAGCCCTCCTCTTCCAAACATTGGTCCCTATCTAGCCCTGATGAATAATATTAGTCCTAACTAGTGTCCTCCACGCTCCCCATGGCCCAGCCATCTGCCTGAAGATGTGCATGAGAGACAGGGGCAGGTGAGGATGGGTACCCGAGCACGAGATTACACCAGCGTAACAAGAGAAGGGACAAGTGTGCAAAGGGAACCGTGCAGCTGCAGGTATGCCAGGGTTTGCTGGTGACTGCGAGCACTCAGGCGCTGGGCAGGAATGTGAGCCCAAGCATACGAGACAGGAACAGATGGACCAAATGCACAAAGCAATTTGCTAAGCCAGTACACGTTGAGAATCCCATCCCACCCTGTGTCGTTACCTCTGTGCTATTTGATTAGAGCGATTCCCAGCGACTGTTATTAGCCTGGCTGGCATTGTACAAATCTCATTAGACCCATAGGATCTTTAAGTGAAGTCCAGAAGGTATTTTCATTTCTTCTGTTAATGAAGAAAAATAGTGGTGGAAGCCCTCCAAAGAGAAGAGCAGTTTGTACATAACAGCAGCAAGGGATACACCAAGGAGAAAAGCATGTAATAGTTACAGAGCTCAAGATTTTACCCTAAAGCTAGGAGCTTCTTGGAGAGAGAAGGCAAGGCCAGCAATTGCCCTGTATGTAGCACCATTGCTTTGTTGAGCGGCCTGCCCTTCCTCTGAAAAGGTGTCATGGCACAGTAGCGACAGCATCTCATAACCACTGCAGCCAGGAGTCTAAGCCTTGCTCTGGACTTGTGCCAAAGGACCCCAGGTGTAAACCGGTACTTAGAGCAGAGACCCAAGATGGACAGATGCGATGATAAGCATGCCACTCCCTTACATGCTCTTGGCCAGTGCACCTTCACAGTGCCAGCCCAGTGGAATGCTATGCGCAAGCAGACCTGCAATGTTTTCATGATAGCATATGCTTGTGTGATTGACTATTGAGTTAGAGCTAACAGTATAATACCCTGTTGCCCAGACTTATAAAATGAGTCATTTCAGACTCCAGCTGTAGCTAGCATTGTTTTTGTGTGTGTATTTGTACTGTATTGTCAAGGACTCCTGGTCATAGATTAGGACCCAACTGTGCTAGGTGCTGTACAGACACAGAGCATGACAGCCCCTGCTGTAAAGAGCTTGCAGTAAGACACAAGACTACAAATGGATACAAGAAACAGGTGAGGGGAGGCCAAGGCTGCATTGGTGAGCATGGGAAGCTACAATTGCAGTATCCCAGCTGTTGAACCTCTGTCCTCCTTCTCCTGCAGCTCTAGTCAGACTGGTGATAGTAGGTGGAGATTTGAGCATGGAGCCACCCTTCCACCAGGAAAATGAGTTCATCTAGTTGTTCCTTATCAATCACATGCTGCATATGTGCTTTCAGGAAGACTTCCTACCAGCCTGATGCTGTATTTGAACACAAAGCTTTCCCTCTCTGGGCCTGGGGTGCCCTTCTACCCTGGCTGCTGGATGCACCCCCCTGCCCCCTTGCTTTACCTTCCACTGGAGCAGTCCAGGGTGGAAGATCAGACTGGTTGCTTTGGCACACAGGTAGCACATTTTTGGTCACACAGTCTGGTAGCCACTGTCACTTCCTCTGCCCAGCCTCCAGAATGGCCAGGCATCCACAAGCAGAACCAACATGGTAATTAATATGGATTATTCCTTGTTGCCAAAGAAACAGAATTGGGGGAGAATGGAGCATCAGGAGAAAGAGCATTTTTGATTGCCTAAGTTTCCCCAGTCACTTTCTCAGCCATGAAACTTCTTGTAGCCCCACAGTTGCTCTTTACACCCTTGGCTAACCATCAGGATGCTGGGCATTGCATTTCCATGGTTCTGCCCTTTGCTCTGATGCTTATTCAGTCAATAGCATTGTTTGCAATTTCTTTTGATCTGAAGCCAGGGACATCTTTTTCCTCTGGGCACGGCCAGCGCCTCCAGCACAGTCCAGGATGTTGGAGCCTCAGTCGTCTGTGGAGTGACATGCTCAGAGATCCTCAGAGCAGAGGAATGAAGCAGGATGAAGTGCAATTGTCACATCATCAGCTGTCTTAGCTGAAACTCCTGGAGATGGGCTAACAGTGAGCTGTTCCCCTTGTCCAAGGGAATGTTCACCGGGAGAAATTGGAGATGGCTCGTGTGCATTTTGTTGCATGTTTGCAAAAGAGGCCTGGTTGTCACAGTTTGCAAACTTGTTACAACAACAGTCTGTCCCCTCCAGGGAAGTATCCCCAAGTTGGGCTGGATCCCCTAATGCAGGGCATTAGAGAGGCCTCACACACAAGGCAAATTCTTTGCCTCCTGGAAGTCTATGGGAGAACTGCCTTTGACTCCAGTAGAGCCAGGATCTCACCCAAAGGGAGGAATTAGGTCCTGTCAGTCACATTACCTTCCCTGAGTTATCATCAGAGATCCTGGTTCTCTCTGATTTTAAAAAAATCCCCAATTTTCAGTCTGAAAAAAAGGAACCCCAAGTCCACATTCTCCCATGATTTAAATGAAACACCACTAATGTGTAGCTATAAATAGACTGTTGTTTCATTTTAAATCATGGGAAAATGTGGATTTAGGGTTCTTTTTTTTTTTTTTTTTTTTTTTTTAACTGAAAATTGGAGATTTTTTTCCAAAAATCAGAGAAACCCATCACTAGCAACTCAGGGAAGTACTAACACTCCAGAATGAGTCTGACTCACCTTCACTTATGCTGGCTGAACACCAGGTTAACACTACTGACCTCATGTTGTGTTATTCTTCCCTCTGTGGCAAAGTTGGGCTCCCTGACTAGCCACAGTGCTAGTTTCCCCACCTGCCTCTGGGCATGCCACCCACCCGTCCCGCCTGCCACACCTTGCCAGAACATAGTTGTGATGTTAATTAGGCAGGAGGCTGCCCATTCTTGCCCTGGTGCCAGGGGGGCGCTATCTGCAGCTCCATTCCTTCCCTATACTGAAGCCCAAGCTTCGCAGATGGCATCTCAGGCAGTCATCTCAACCATTCCCTTCACCCATTAACTGTGGCCCCTTCTTTGGGACTTTCAGCTTCCCTTTAAGCCCTGGCCCCATCTCAGGCCAGTCAGGACCCTGAGCTTCTTCGCTCTATATGGGTGTCCCTGACTGTGGGCCCTGGCCCTTTTGACCCCTATCTGGGTCCTGGCCCCAGCATTGACCAGCCAGGTCCCTCACTTGGGTCTATACCTCCTGCCTGCACTCAGGGATTGGGGTCCCCCATTCCCAGCTCAGGTGCTTCAAGAAGCATGGATCACTTACCCCAGCAAGCTCAGGCACTTTCCAAAGCTTATCTGGATCCAATGGTTCAAATAACCCACCTAAAGGTGAGGGCTGGGCTTAAAGCACCCCTACTTGCCTTTCACCAAAGTGGTAACTGTCCTGGCATTTCCTGGGGGTTCCTGCACCACTGAGAGCCCCACCAGGCCACCCACTCCCAGCAGGGTGCAGTTTTAGGTCATGCCCAGAACCAGGAGCCTCCAAACATCCCCTTAAGCTCTTGCGCCTACCTCCAGGATACTGCACACAGCCTTGCAGTCAGGTAATGCTGCTCTGTTTATATAGGAGGCCAGAAATCTAAAATGGCCACTGCAATCAAGCACCTGCTGGCTGCTTGGCTCAGCCCTTAAAGTGGCAGGCACCAACAGTGCCCTGCCACACCCTCCTTTACACTGTCAGCAGGGGTGGCTGGCCTGCCTCTCAGCCCCTCTCCAAGCTCCTGGACCCTCTGGTCTCACTCTTAGCCCCTCTCTGAGCTCCTAGACCTCTTAGTCCATTCCCCAACCTCCAGAGCTTACCCCCAGCTCAGATATTCAGGCAGTATTTTCCTTCTGCAGGCTTGCTGTCACCCCCCACCCCACCCCACCCCCACCCCCACCATGCAGAACAAGAAAGACTCTGGCCCTGTGACTCCAGGCAAGTTATTTCAGTCATTTCTGTCATTTGCACTGACATAAGCAAGCAGAATCTGGTCCATGCATTGAAATTTGCTCTATACCTAGAGCCGTTTGCAGCCAGGACTCGGCTCAGTTTAACTTCTTGGGCCCCTGATACCAGCTCAGCGTGACTGTCCTCTGCTTTCAGCCCAATGAAAGGAAGTTGAAATCCTTGGCAATGAAGCTGTTTCCTGGGAGGCTTTTAAAATCCCCGAACATTTCTATTACTGGTCTTGATAAGGAAGAAAAAAAAAGAATTCCTTCCAAATCAATCAAATCAGGGTCTAGACTCACTATATGCCCACAGTCCTGGGCATGTTGACAAAAAATAAGCCCTGGCTTTGCTTAGAATATGTGGTTCCACTGTAAGTGATTGTCAGTTAACTCTTATTTAAGTCGTACCTTTGTAAACGCTGATCTGGGCACTCCACAAAGATTCACTCCTGGACACAAAAGATCAGCAAAGTTTATGGAGCATGTAGATTAGCATTTACGACCATGTACTCAATGCAGGTTGGTCATCAATTATGCTGACTTGCAAGAGAAGTTCAAGTGTCAGTTTAGACCAACCCTCATGTCAGGGGGATAAGGAAGCAGAGACTGGTGGAGCAGGGCAGGGTTACTAAGCTTGCCAGGATGCCGCAGCAAATGGGTGCCAGAGAGTAGCACTTGTTCCTGGTTATGTCCACCCCAGACCATACTGCCTTCACTTGATATGGCATTTGTATTTATTGTGTTTGCTCCTCTTCCGGCTAAAATTCAAACCAAAGCCCTGATGATCTACTCTAGCAGCTGAGTTAAAAAGCCAAGGCAGGTGGAATAGAGCTGGTCTCAGTACGAAATAATTATCTGATCAATTTGCAGGTACCATAAGTGATGGAAAGACTTCATCAGGGGAAAAATCAGAATGACTCATCCTCTCTATGGTACGCAAGCCTGACACCCACCTGCTGGGTCAACCCTACAGCTGGTAAGAGAAATGAGGGGGCAAGCACAAGGGGAGCAACATACTCTGGGCATGACCTCCATGTGCCAGAGGGTGTCAGACACTGGCAAAAACTGGGGAAATACAGTCTTGATTTAAAAACTGAAAATGGCAGCAGGTCTACTTTGAAACCCTGGTAAGGCCACAAAGGTACGTTTCCTCCTTCCTCCTTGCTGCAGCATTTCCTGCACTTGGCGAGCATGATTGTTGGGGGTCTATTTGTTTTCCAGCCTGTTCAATTCATCGTTTGATAGATAGATTGATATGGAGCTTTAATCAGTGTAATATATAAAGCACTTAATTTGCCTTATTAAAACTGTGCACTCTGGATTCTCAGGATCTAGGAAATTAACTCAAGCACCTCAACGTTTATTTGATTGAAAGAGATTATAAATAATTCATGCCTTTTTTTTAACTTTCTCTCTCTCCCTCTTTTCCTGTAAAGACCTAGTGAGGTACTGGGGGGGAGGCATTCTCCAAGGATGAGTGTCTTGCTTTCTTTCCCACTGATAGCGACTCCAGACAATTCTTGTGACCTATTAGTAGTGTTCCCCTAGGTGCTTGCAGATTGAGCCCTGCTGCCCTGGAGAGGCAGTCTGAGTGCAGGGGTGGGCATCAGCAGTGATGCTGATCCACGGTGGGCAAGTCAATTAAAGTGTTTAGTGTTCATGGCATGTTGTACGGAGAAGGCATTTCAGGGAATGTGGATTCTGCTCCTGGGAGTACCATAGGAGAAGCTGATAGATGATCTTAGCAAGTCATTCATCCATCTGGGCCCCAGTTCTCTGCCTGTAAAATGGGGATAATTACCCCTCCTTTGTCTGCTTTATTTAAATGAGGACAATCTCAGGCAGATTATGTCTCTCCGTATAGGCCTGTAGCACTCTGGGATTGCATCCTGCCTTGGCAATAAGTGCTAAATGCCACAGGAAAGCAAATAGCTTTAAAAGAAAAGGATCAGCCTTCTATGCCTCAGCTTCTCCATCTGTGCAATGGGGTTATGGTATGCAGCATGCTCTGTACAGTGCTTTCACAGATTCACACAGATTCACAGAAGTTTAGGGCTGGAAGGGACCTTGTGAGATTAACGGGTCCAGGCCCCTGCTCTGGGCAGGAAAGACTGCTGGGGTCAAATAACCCCAGCAAGGTGTGCATCCAGTCTTCTTTTGAAGAGCTGCAGGGTAGGTGCCTGCACCATCCCTACTGGGCCTGGTTTTTCCCTAGGGTGCTTTGGCGAATAGATGTTCACGTAGCCCCTGCCGCTCTCCCCTGATATATTTGTTAGCGGTCACCAAATCCCCACAAAGTCTTCTCTTTTCTAGGCTGAACAGTCCCATATCTGTCAGGTCACCAGTCCCAAGCAAGTGCCAATTGTATTTGTGATTGCCCCCAAGAGACCAGGTACTGGCTGCTTCAAGGGGTGTCTGTGGATAAACTTCAGATGTTTCTCTTTTTCCAGCTAGGAAGCACAACTGTAAAAATGCTGTGGAGCAGCTAACATGTCTCAGTTAATCCCTGAAGCAGCCTAGGCTGAAGGAAATGGGACTTCTTGGGGCTGGACAAAGGCAGGTATTATCAGCCTTCAGCACTATGGCCAGCTCACATAGGCTGGAGCCTTGACCTGCAGTGGCCTGGAAGGGAGTCCTCCCAAATGGCTGTGCAAAGACGGAGCTTGTGTCCCGTTGTCCACTGGCACAAAGCGCAATAATCCTATCATGGAAGTGGCTTAGGTTGGCCCTGTTCTACTAATCTCCTCCCAGCCCTCGCAGCAGATTTGCTGTTGCCTGCCTACTTCTTGCTAAGAGGGAAGCTACTTGGGGCTGGGATAGCGGGATCCCTCCTACTGCTGCTGCAGTAGGTCCTAGGCTTGGCATCATCCAAGCACTTGGTAGGAGAGGAGAGAAGGCAAGGTATCCCAGAGGCTGTAGAGCAACCCTGATGCTTTATGTCTGTGCTTGTGAGTGATTATTCCTGTCCATATGGGACAGATGAGCGTTTGGCAGCCTCTCCTGTATCACAGGTCCTAGCTGATCCGGGTGCAATGAGAAGCCAATAGCCTTAAGATGAGACTCCACAAATGACTTGCCCCACTGCTACTGTGGTAGGTTGCCTCATAATTTGGCTTGTTGCTGGAGGCTGATCACAAGGATCTCAAAAACGTGCCAGGAGGAAGGCTGATTATGGCAGGGATTTACTCATATGCCAGGTACCTGTGCCGCGTGTAGCTGCATCTTCATAGGGCTGCAGTATGCACACTTCTGTGTGCACATGTATGTGCTGTGTACCTCCGTGCAGTGGCACATGCATGCATGGAGCAGCGTGATCCTGGGGCTGTGTACACACGTGGCACTGCACGTGGCTGCTACACTGTGCATCCATGAGGCTTGGACAGGGAGAAAGAGCCTGTGCATTTGTGCAGAAATAAACATGCAGGGGAGAAGAAAGGGTGGGGGGAGAGGGGTGTTCAGTTCAACTCAGCTGTGCCTGTGTGCAGCTGGGAAGGAGAGCACCGGGCTGGCCTCGGGCAGTGTTGCAGACACTACAGCATGGCAGGTAGTCGTGAGCCCGTCAGCCCCCTCTGGAGGAGCTGTACAGTACAGTGAGTTGCCTGGCTGCTTGTGGAGGATTTATAGTGTGAGAAATCAATGAGGCAGCCTCATGGGAAGGAACCTAGCAGCTCTGCACTGCCCAGCCTGCCTCCTCCACCAGGATGCAGGCAACCCACCACCATGCCAGCTTCAGCCAGTAGCCAGTACCTGGGGACTGTGAGGATGAGGAAGTGAGATGGCAAGGGGCACCCTGAGCATAGAGAATCCCTATGGGAAATTAACCTCATATAGCTAAGGCAGATTGGTGCCACAGCTAGCGTACAAGCTGGGGACCCTGGGCCACCATGGGACTTGGGCAAGGCAATTGCCTTGCCTCCGTTTCCCCCTCTTAAAATGAAGGTGCTGGATCCTGGCCCATATCAGACCTGGAGCTGGACCCCTGCGTGTTGGCAGGATGCACTGAGACCCTCAGAGGGAGGGCAGTGTCAAAGCACAGTGCGCTATGATTAACCTGCCAGGCGCCTCTACCTAGACTGGCCTCCTCCCTAGGGAATACCCCCTGCCCTCCCAGAGGGCATCGCTGCAGAATTTCTCCAGACCAGCCGAGCTCATCTCCCTCAAATCCCCCTGCAAGCCCGGCTCTCTCCAACACTGCACCTGAGCTGCCTTGCTGGACAAAAGCATCCTCAAGTGAACCCCAAAGACCAAAAGGGGCAGACTGTCCCCTATGGGTGATCGGCAAGAACCTCATTACCCCCTGCAGGGATCCCACTGCTTCTATTACGATGAGAAATCGAATATGGAACTGCTGGGGAGAGATAAGGGAATCTGTAACAAACGTCTGGGATTGTGCGGCAAGTGAATGAGAGTCCACAGAGCCGTGCCGAGAGCGGGAACCTGCTGACATCCGTAATTTCACCAAATAAACACAAACAACCCTCAAATAGGGCTGGGTGCGTTGGTGGGAGGGGTGCTGGCTGCAGCAAGAGCTTGGGTCCCAGGTCTGCAATAGGGAGGTAAGGAGGAGAGCCAGTGCTCCTGGGCTCTATTCAGGGATCTAGGAGAGAGTGTCACCTAGTGATTATAGCATGGAACTGGCGCTCGGATCCACTTACTTCTGCTCCCCGTTCTGCTAATGACTGTAGCAGCCTTGTTAGCTCTCTGGAGAGGCCAGTGGTAGGACAATATGAAATTTAGCAGTAATAGGAGCAAGCAGCATGGGCTAAAGCTTGGGCTGGATGAAGGGACCAGCAGCCCCTTTATATGCTGCTGCTTTATATGTTGCTGCTCTGATTCCAGCACATCCCTTGCAGTGCTGGGCAAACAGACTTTTCCCTGCCCCTCTAGGCACTGACAGCATCATCCACTGGGCTCTTTATCACCTATGACAATGGGAGAGGCAGCAAGAACCTCCTCAAGCCGTCAGACTGCAGGCTGAGAAAATCCCCTTCTAACTTGAGCATGGGAAGGGCTAAAGATGGAGCATCCCAATGACACTGCTGCCAGACTCATCCCAAGCCTGTTCCAGGCTGATCCTGCAATCTGCTGCCAGGCCTTCTCATTTACCAGAGGGCATGATCAGAAAGCTGATGCTCTTCTCCCTGTCTCCTGGCTAGAGGATTTGGCTTGCGTGCTTGGTAGCTCAGTACTTAACGCACTGGTGTTGCAAAGCCAGGGTCATGAGTGCAAGTCTGTCGAAGAGCTGATTATTGTAGTTGCTCAAATTCTATAGCAGTAGACAGCAGCATGAGAACAGGGGCGAATTAATGGCTTTTCATTATCAAAATAGAGGACGCATGGCTTTGTGCCTAAAGCACTGCGACCCTGGAAACCTGGAGTTGACTCCTATCCCTGCCATGGACAGAGTGTGTGATTTTAAGGCAATTCTCCTAGGCTCTGCCTACACTAGATAGTGCTTGACTGCTTCACCTCTATGGTGCAGTTAAAGCTGTATGACCCCCTCGTGTGGGTGAAGTTATGTTGGTGTAGATAAACTCATTGGTAGGCTGGTGGAGCTATTCCACTTGCTCTGAGTGTGCATTAATGAGAACTGCATTGGCAGGGGAGTTGCAGCAATCTGCACTTGCACAGGTGTGACTTCCAATCTTCACCCCAGCCTTTCTCTCCCCATGCCTTGCTTTCCTATCTCTAAAATGGAGACTGGGATCCTTCCTTTCTCCCACACTTTCTTTTGCCTACTTAGACTGGAAGGCCTATGAGAGGGAATATGGATGACTGGAAGGGATTCCTATAGCTCTTCAGTGCCAGCCCCCCATATTGGACTATGCCATCCCTGACAGACACTTGTCTAAGCTGCTCTTAGAAACCTCCAGTGATGAGGGAAGTGGTTGTATATAAAAGCACAGGAAAAAAACTGGCTGAGAGTAAAAGTGGTGTCTCTTTCTGTGAATCATGCCTGCAACGTGAGGGCTCTGGGTCACGTGCCTGACCTTCAGCTGAATAAGAGATGCCCACCCAGCAGAGACATCACCCATGGGGACAGACCCATTTCCAACCATTAGTGGAGAGGGGGTGTGCTCAGCTCTCCACACTCATCCAAAGGCGATTGAAGTCAAGGGGGACAATATTGAAGTCAATGGATTTACTCTGATGTATGCCAGCCAAAGGGGATGGGAAAGAAAAAAGAAGGCAAGAAAATTGCAGGGTGTTGGAGAACAAACCCTGGGGGAAGTGTGGAAAAGCAGAGTTAAAAACATAAACAGTGGTGCGTAGATGGGAAGCCAGGCATCCCCAGGGAGCCCAGCGCACAAGCACTTCAGAGCACTGCCGACTTCAAACCCAGCGCTTTGTCATTAATTTATCGGAGGGAGGTGGAACATCTGAGGCAGCAACAGTGCTTTGCTCGGGATGGAAGGAGATAGCTACTTAGGGCTGGTGCTTACGTGTGGAGGGGTCGGGGTTGAGAGCCAGGGCACCTGGGTTCTCGTTCCTGTTTAAAAACAAAGTGTGCTTTCCAGCAATTTGAGCAAGTGGGGGTCTAGGGGTCCAGGCTCCTGGGTTTTCTTTCCAGGATAAGGAGGAGAGAGTGAACGCAATGGTCAAAGCAAGGACTCCTGGGCTTTATTTGCAGGGTAGGGACAGACACATTAGCCTCGTGATGAGAACAAAGGGACTTGGGAGCAGAGTGTGAGCAGAGCCTCCCACATCCACCCCTCAAAGGTACCAGTAGTTCCCTTCACTCTTTGGCTGCTGCTGCAATCCAAGCATCCAGCAAACAACAGAAGCATGCACGCTACCCAGAGCACATGCCCTGTCATGGAGGAAAGCAGGAGCCAGGCTGCAGCAGAGGAGCACAGCTCTAAGGCTGACTCACCTGGCAAGCAGGTATCTGAACCTGCCCACTCCAGGCATCATGGGGAGTCACCTCTTCACTCCACCCGCACTGAAGGGACGCAGGTGTGGCTTCTGGTCAGACCAGTCCATGGGCAGAAAGGGCTTAGGGAGCACTGCAGCAGCCAGGCATGGCGAGCTGGCTGGCCACGGGGTTTATGTTCGGTTGTTGCCAGGGTTCCTGATTAAAGCCAAGCCCAGGAAATGGGAGCATCTGACCTTTGGCAGCGTCTGGCTTGCTGCTGGCTCACAGAGACCACTGTGAGGGTCAGGCACTATCACTTGATAATCTGGGACAGAGGTCCTGTTTCGAGCTGAGTGCCTCGCCGCTGCACTGGCCCTATATCCCAGACACGTCCCATTCCTCGGCTTGCTCCTGCTCCCACGTAACACAGCACTCCTAACGCAGCAAAGGTGCCGGGGGATTCTGCAGGACCCCGTGGACCAGCGTAGGTTTGCAAATGTCAAAGCCAGGCTTATGTCAGGGCTAAAGCCCTGGACCCCAAAATCCCAGGCCTTTTGCTGCCCAGTCCGTGCCTCAGCACCCCCAGAGCTGGGGACTCAGCCCTTTCTGGAGAAAAGGGACAGCCCTGGTGCTCCAACCCACAGCTGATGGTCCCCCTTACTCACTTCCAGGGATGGGGGTCATAGCAGTTCCTAAGACAAACCCAGAGCTGAGCACTAGTGTCTGCAACCTCGGGTACCCCTCGCATCATTCACCCCACATGCTTTGACTCCACTGGCCCTTTCCAAACAGCTTGTTCAGGGAGTTCTGCGGGTTTCTTTCCCCTGCCCCTCCTTCCTTACTTCCCTCCCGATTTTGGTCCTGAAGCTCATGGCTAATCATGTTATCTGGAGCCCTGCTGCAGCAACAGCGCAGTCCTCTTCCCCACGCAGCTGGGCCGAGCCCCGTACCACGGGCCAACAGTGCCCTCCAGTGGGAGCCAGTTGGGATGGCTACCCATACGCTGCCAACTTGCAAAGGACACTGTGGGCTGAGATGCGACTCACCAAGGTGCTTAGGAGAAGGGGTAGGCTGAGCACCAGCTTTCTTCTGGCTGCACCCTTGCCCTCTGCCTACAGACATACATCTGGGTAAAGTATATGTTCGGTGTGTCTGAGGCACCTGGTTTCACCTCTAGCCCCAGCAGTTCCAGTGCTCAGAACCCATGGGGCTTTGTGTTCAAGTTGAACTTGAGCCTTGGCATGCAATTTGGGGCACAGGTTACTGGGAAGTGAGGGCACCCCTGTATTGGGAATGCAGGTAAGACAAGCACTTGCCTGGGATGGTTCAGGTAATGGTGAGCCTGCCTGGAGCAACAGGGTGCACCTATTCTAGGGCTCTATGTTTGCTTTGCTTTGGTCCTCCCTGCCAGACACAATGAGGCAACCTGTTCTGGGATTCACCCTGCAGGTGCAGATGCACCCATTGGAGCAGCCAGATACAGGTTGCACAGGTAGGTTTCACCCAGCCCTGCTTGAGCCAGCAACCCACTTAGCAGCCCCATGGTGTCAGCACTGTCATTGCACCGAATCCTCTCCTGCCATCACCATCCCAGCAGAGATGTCCCTGACTTGCTCTGCAGGGAGCCATACCTATGTGGACCTTGAGCCATCCCATCTGAGCCACTCCAGCTCACACAGGCCTGATGGGCCTGCCTCTCTCTGTTGCTTTCAACTTTTTTCCCCTGAAGCTTCGTGCACAGGATGACTGGGGAGGCCTGTGATGCCACCTGACAGCCAGGGCTGTAATGAGGGAAGAAGGCTGATTTACAAGCTGTGTTTAATAGAGGTGCCTGGAAAAGGGATGGGGATTACTAGGATCTGAGAGGGTTGTTATATGTTAGCTGCCACCTGTGTGCTCAGTCCTGTACTCAGTAAGGCATGGTCCCTGCCCTTAATACGCAGTAAAGGGCACTAGGACCATGCCCCTCTGCTGCAGAGCCAGGCCTTCAGTCACTAGCGAGATAAGTTTGGCAGCCTCAACTTTCCCCTTGAGGACCATGTACAAAGCAAAGGCTCGGAAGAATGCCACCGTCAGGCCCTCGCCGGAGCTGGGGAGCTGGCACCACTGGAGGGCAGGGACAAGTGAAACCTGGGAAGTCTCTGCTCCCTTCTCTCCTCTCTCCTTTCACTGCAAGCTCTTCTTTTTGGTGAACCTCAGGGCCACATTGTCATAGTCGGTGTCCCCAAGCCACTCCTTCCCCTGCCCTGGGACCTGGCGCATGCTGGACACAGCCCTCTTGGGCACTGAGTAGTCATCCCGCTGGGAGCTGTAGGGGTACTCATGGCCAGTGGGGTCCTCTGCCATTGCCTGCAGCTTCCAGGCCTCGCCTTTGACCTCCTCAGGCTCGTCATACACCATGTGGAGAGACAAACTCTCCGGCTCATCGTAGATGTGGTCAGGCTTGGCTCTGGCAGGGGGCACAGGTGGCGTGATCTGGTTCTTCCCACTGGCCTCCTTGATGCTGTGGTACAGTGGGTACAGAGTGGGTTTTGATGTCTTCTCCAAGCTGCTGAGGAAGCTGTTGAAGTCAGAACCCATAAAGGACTTGGCAATGGTGTCAAAGGGCACAGCATAGTCTGAATCCGGGGCCCCTCTCCCCTCAGTCCCCTTGTTCTTGGCTGCACTGGGGCGACCGGAGTCTGTCCACTGGAGGGTGTCACATGGCTCTGAGTAGGGGCTCTCAGCCTCCATGCGTGGGACGAAGCCACCCTTGGTCTCCCCAGTGAAAGAGCCACTGTTGGTAGACTTCATGCACTTCCCCTTGCTTGGCTTCTCTTCCCAGTTGAACTCTGAGGAGAGGCACTTGATGCTGCCTGAAGGGTGGAGCCAGGGCCCCCCAGGTGCCTTGGCTTTGTCGTTGGCAGCCCTCTCCTCACTATTCTTGGTCCGGCTCAGGGTGCGGATGGGAGCCCATGAGGTGTCTTCAGGGGGGCCGGGCCCTTGCAAGTCATCCATCCCATAGGCCTTCTGTGCATCGATGGCTAACTCAATGACCTGGAAGATCTCATTGCCCTGCCTGGTCTCAAATTCGAAGTTGCCTTCCCCGGATGCACACCTCCGTCCGGCTTCAAAGGAGAATGTCACCTGGTTTGGGGAGAGTCAAAGAGGGGGTCACACTCCCAATACTGGAGATGCACCCCTTACGCACACTGTGGATAACAACCTACAGCTGCACCAGTTAGCTGGAGGTAGACAGGCCTGTGCTAGGGATCTGCGGGTCCCGATGCAGACCGGCTGAAGGTTTATACTCATTTACATTCTGCTTTCCCCCCAGAGCCCTATTTGTGCCATGCGAGTGAGTTTCTCACATCTCTGCCTGTGGTATTTCTTGCCAAGAAAGCTGTCCCTGCCTGCCTTGGCATAACCCCTGCAAGAGGAACAGGAGTGATCTGATACAGACTGGGGCCCAGTCTCATTGCTGGTGTTCAAGCTGTGTTTGTGGGGATACCACAGCTTCCCCCACCACTAGCAGCTGTAGGAAGCAGTGTGGGTGGGGTGTCTCATCCCATCTTAGCCATTTTTGCTTGCAAGAGCAGTGGCTGAGGAGGGGACAAGCCAACGAGACCAGTGCCAGGCTCTGCCCACATGAAGCACTGGAGGCAGCGAGAAGGAGCACTGGCTCTGGCGCAAGGCGCTCCCAGACACTCCAGCTCAGCCACTCGGACTGGAAGGTATTTGAGTGTTGACTCCTCTCCCACTTGAGGCCCTGATTCTCATGCTGCCCCCACAAACCCAACACCTAAGCACTGTTCCTCCTTGCCCCCAGTCCATGTGGGTTACCTTATCCCGCCCGAATCTCCGCAGGAGCTTGTACGGCCAGGTGTAGAGGACACTCCCCGTCTCATCATCCTGCAGCTCCAGGGCATCATCCGTGGCCCTCAGGAGGAAACTGCCCCAGAGGTTGCAGCGCTCTGAGGACTCGGTGGCCCGTATGATCACACTGAACTCCCTTGTGGCACCTGCTGCTGCAAAGGAACACGCATGAAGCATGACACTGCCAGTGCAACTCAGCACTGCATAGGATGTGAGCTCCCCAAGCTCCCGATCACGCAGCCAGAGGACAAATACCATCCATCACATCTCCTGCTAATGTTGTAGGATGGAGGCAAGGGGAGCAGATTACCCTCAGGCCTGGCTGTGTTCTGTGGGAGGCATCTGGACCAAGCTGGGCTCGACACAGCACTCAGGGCACCCAGTCCAGTACTTCGGGGGAAGCAGGGACCTTTCAGTGGAAAACCAGCTGCCTAGATTCCTCCTGCCCTCCATGTGCCCGCTGCCCCTGCTTAGGTGCACATGATCTGCCTGCAGCAGTAGCTCTACTCTGTACCCCACTTGACCCGCTGCAGCACAGCTGGCAGAGCGCAAAGCGATTGTCATGGCATTTCCTCCCAACACCCACCACAACCTTCCTGTCCCTGCCAGGGCTCCCTCCAGGCACAGCAGATTCAAAGGCTCCTGCCACCAGCCCACTTGATGTCCTGGAAAGCCTCTCTGCAGGTGCTGTAATGACAGCAAGGCCTCTCTGCAAGGTCAGTGGAGCTGGAGGCCCCTCTCACTGAACAACTGAAGCAGAGGAAACTTCGGAAAAATACTTGTTGTAAGGGCTGACACTGACTCACCCTGACTCACCGCTGCTCCCGAGGCAATCCCATGGGGTAATAGCCCCAGTGTGATGGTGAAGCAGGCTACCAGGGGTGCTAAACCCTGGGGTCTCATCCCAATTCCAGCTTAGGCAATTCCCTTCCCAGGCTCCCTGCATTCCCCCAGAAGGTCTAAGGCGCTGCGTGCTGTTACTGCACTTCCAGTACCCAGCTGCAGGTTCTGCCCCAGAGGGGGCTGCATTTAAAAGGGAGAATCCAGTGACAAGTTTGCCAAGAGCTTGGGGATGCTTGGACATGAAGAACCCTGAGAAGACAAGCAAGAGGGCAAAACCAGGGTGAGCCGCCTGTCTCTCCAAAGCCTTGTCTAATGCCTTCCACCTAGGAGCAAGCCCGGCATCCCCATGCCAGATTCAACATCTCTCTTTATCCAGTCATGTTAATGACAGCTCCATGAAAGAGCAGAGCAACAGGCCACACAACCAAGGTCTGTTCCTACCTCCCCACAGCCTCTTACCACCTCCATTCAGCCTGGTGCAGGCCTAGCACCGGCAGCACTTTGCTGCAAGCTGTGTTCCAGCTCATTCCCCTTCTGGCTTATCTGCTCCCTGCCAGGCACCCCTCCCTGCTTTCCTCAGCCCTATCTGGATGTGGGAGGCTGCCTGCTGGCTGATGGCATCACAGATAAGCAGCCTCCAGATGCAGGATTGAGGATATTCCTCTCCTTCGGAGGGGGAAATGAAAAAGCAACTCCCTGCTTGAGACAGAGACAGGATGGAAGGAGATGAAAGAAAGAGGTGCAGGTTGGATGGAGGCCTTGGGCCTGATTCCCCCTTAGGGTTGCCCCTGGCATGGATTGGTCCCACTGCTCTCATTTATCTGCATTGAACTCCTGCATGCAAGAGACTTTCACTGCATGTCTGAGAGGGAGCGTTCCTGTGAGCTGCGCATGCTTGTGCCCGGGGGTGTGTGCAGTTGTGTGAGCGTGTCCATGTACATGATTCGTGAGTGTGTGCAGTGCTTCCTATGCACACGTGAGTGTGAGTGAGCCATTAGCTGGGCATGCCTGTCAGTACAGGCCAGCCGGGGTGCCCCCCTGCAGGGCAGGCATTGATTTTCTTCCGCTAGGCAGCAGGCAGGCTGTGCCCTGTGACAAAGTTATTCTCCACTCCTGGCTCTCTCACTAAATTGGTCCTGAAAAGTGTCCCCACGTCTGCTGCAGAGGCTGCCACTGCATAGGGAGCTTTGTTCATTAGCAGGCAGGAAGCTTGCAGCAAGTCACTGTTTGCGTGAGCTGGTGAAGTGACCCCAGGCCGAGAGTGCAGCAAGCTGCTGTTGTGCTTGTAGACAGAACCATCTGCCCCCCTAGTAGCACTCAGGACAGATGCAAACCAAGGGGTACAGAGGTTGGAACGAAAAAAAGAGAAGCCCTTCTGGTCGCTGCATTTCCTCCCCTGGCATCAGAGCCTCCCTATGCTCTTTGCGGGGGCGGCTCTGTCTCCTTACGCCATTGCACAAACAAGATGCAGAGCAGTGAATCAGCAGCACGCCCAAGGACCTGACCCTCCCACCTGCCTACACATCCAGCCCGACCCTCCTGCCAGCTGGGCTGCTTGGCATGCAGAGGGAACAGCTCGGTGCAAAGTATTGTGGGACTGAGAGCATGAGATCACTGCCTTGAGTCACTACCCAGAGCAGCACGACCAAGAAGTGGAGCTGGCTTGGGAAATAGTGTCCGACTGATAAAGCGGCTGAATGCTATGGACAGCTGGGAGTGGCCAGTTATCGCAACGAAATGCTGATCTGCCAAACCACAGCAGGAAGAGCACAAGGGCTATTTGTGAAATGAGATTTCCATGACGTTTTTTGCAAACAGCAGGGCCAGGCTATCATTGCAGCCATTTTCAAATGCACAATTAGCAGCATTGTTTAAAAGCAGAGAAGGCACCTAGTCTGAATGGTGCACCGAGAGGGGCTGTCCTCTGCTCCCTCTCCCTCCCTGGTTCAAGTGAGACAGCAAGTTGGGCCATGGGACTGCTCTTTCTTGATGTCGAAGACTGCAGCTCCTCTCTCTGTTGGGCCTCATCTATGCACACACATGGTTCCAGTGCTATATCGTATGTTGTGGCTTTAAAGTCATTCCTCAGCTCTCAGGCACATCACAGTCAGGGCATGGCCAAACTGGGCAGCTGCCCGAGGCCCGGAAAGAAAGGGGGCCTGAAAATAGCATTTTTTTCCATTGTCCAATTATTATTATCATTGTCTCTGGCAAAGGGAGGGCCCAATACTAAAAGTTCGCCCGAGGCCACCAGGAGTGTAGGTACAGTACTGATCACAGTTTGTGGCGCAGAGTATCTGGGCTCCACCACCCTGCACCTTCTCCAGTCACTTGCACAAGGGCAAATTGAGTACAGAAACCCAAGGCTGTGACTGGCAAGGGCCAAGCTTCCAGCTGGTGTCCAGGCTGAAACCAACTGCAGTTACTGAAACCAGCTGGAGCGCTGGCTCTGCAGCTCACAATGTGCTAGCAACAGCTGTGCTGGCAATCGGAGAGAACGATGCTGTGCAATGGGGTTCCAGCTCTATGGCGGCTAAAACACATTCAACACTGTCCCCCTAGCCAGGATAACTCCTGGGAGGAAAGAAAGGAGCAAATGAGGGGTGCCTGGAGACCAAGTACATCACACAGCCTGATGGGGAAGCACTGTTACCCTGGGAATCATTGCATCCATTTTATTTGTTCCTGTTAAGGACCAGCAGAAGCATGGTCAGTCTGGTACAGGAGTTCACTGCTGCTCTCTAGACCCACTGGTTGTAGCTTTGCTCCCATGCACTAGTGACTGGGAGAAGATGTCTCTTGCGAGTAGGCTCATGCTGGATTATATTTAGAGAAGGGTCTGAAGGGAGCCCTGCCCTGTGGTCTGCCCTGAGGGAAAGGTCCGCGCATGGAGAACTACAGTGCAGGAGAGCATGGAAAAAAGGTGCAAGCAGCTGGCAAGCAGGGCCCAGTGCAAGACAACAGCCTGATCCAGAACAGGGAAGTCCATAGGAATCTTTCCCAGATGGGTGATGAATCAGGTTCATGGTGCTCTGGGTGACTGAACTCCCAGCCTGCGGCTAGCAGGAGGTTGAAGGTTACCCCGGGGTCCTATGATTCCCAGCAGCTTCTGTGAGGTCTGCAGTTCTATAAATGGCCCACGGGCCATTTATAGATGAGTCACACCCCCCTGTGGTTTCGGAGTCTAACATCCTGCAGTCCCCTGGTGCCCCCTTTTCCTCTCCGCCTCTCTGAAAGAACAAAGCTAACCACTTGAATCGCTTTGCCAGGGCTCTGTCTCTGCCTGCATTGCCTTTGCCCTGCCATGCCTGCTCATCTAGCTAGCTAGATAGTGTCACCATATGCCATTTTTCTGTATAAATGTCACTCTGCACAGTCAATTGTGTGTCTTTTAGTCTAAGGTAGATTTGCCTATTCATCTGTCTTTCTTGCACACAGCCAAGTCTGTCTTAATACCTGCCAAGCTGTCTTGCTCCCAACCTGTGTCCCTGTGAACTCCCGGAGCCAGGCCTGTGGTGTTCGTGCCTACCACCAGACATCAGTTCGGTTCAGGGATAAGGAAAGAAACCAATTTTCTCCACTCTAACACACACACACACTCATGCAGCTCCTGGCCAGAGTCTCTCCTTGCTCCTACCTTTGGCTCTGGAGCTGTACAGTGAGTTCTCCTCCATGGACAGGGTGCAGGCAGTGGATGGCAGGGATCCCAGGTGGCTGTCCTTCCCCCCTGCTGCCATCTGCTCATCCCTGTTCCTCTGCAATGCCAAGGGAAGAGCAGCGGGTGAGTGACCACAGCCCAGACTCCAGCCAGGCTTGGACCTGCTGTGAGCTGTCTCCTCCCCCACACTAAGACTCGGCAAGCAGAACTGCAAAAGAGGATGCCCCCCCCCTGCTTAGCTGCAGCTTCGTGCTCCAGCACAAGAGGCCCCTGGGTCCCCACACTGGGCTGGCCGGGCTCCCAGCACACTCCAGGCAAAATAGGGACTGGAGACTGTAGGAAAGAGACTCCAGGGAGCTGGCTGGAGAGAGCAGCATTGTGCACTGAGAACTGCATGTGCTGGGTCAGGCCAAGCCCGAGCTCAGCACTATGGAGCTACAAAGGGTGGGGAGGAAGAGGACACATGCATTGGGCCCTCCACCTTCCCTGACATCCTTCAGCACCCAACGCCATGGGGCCCCCAGCTCATCCGGAGTCTTCTCCATGCTCCAAGTAACCTCGGATGCCAGCAAGCTGGGGATGCCTTTGCTCCCTTGAGTCTCTGTTCTCTGCTGCTCAGCCTGCTAATGAAGCCCTTGCTGCCTTAGGTTCCTCCATCCCAGATCCTTGGCATCTCAGCCTGCCAAGGGCCCCACTCCCAGCTCCTCCACTCCAGTCTCTTGCCCTCTACATCCCTCTGTCCCCAAGCCCTTGACACCCAACTCTCTACCCCAACCCTCCCCTCTCCACCAGTCTCACCGGGAAGGCCAGCTCACAGAGCTTGTTGATCCAGTCAGCCACCTCCATGCTCTCTGCTGCCAGCAGGTAGCACTTCTCCGTGGTCTCCACAAGGAAGGGGATGGTCTCCTTGGGGCTGCTGGCATCACTGTTGGCCTCCACCACATGCACACAATCGCTCAGCTTGATGAGCTTCTTGCTGCTCTCGCCCTTCTTCAGCTTCTCGGGGGCAGGCGGGCCTGAGCCCTCGAAGAGCTCCAGGCGGGTAGAAGAGCAGGCCGTCTCCCGGTACAACACACCCCAGAACTTTCTCCATTTCTAACAGAGTGGGAAGAAGCAAAAGGAAGAGAGCAAGATGTGTATCAGTCAGCTCCATGTTCTCTATCAGGTTTGTTCCTCATTCTAGCCCCAAGCTGTGCTGTGGGGAGGGGTGCCAGCTGGGGAAATAGGCTGGTCTGAACTAAAGAGGAAAAGAAAACTGCTCCCACTGACATAGTTAAAATGCTTCAAGTTACCATCGGCTGGGAGATAAACTTCCACCAGCTACTGGGTTGAGCTGGGTGCAGTCTTTCAGCCTGGTGTCATAAAGATCAGGCTAGATCATCTCATGGTTCCTTTGGGCATTAGAAGCCATGTGGCACATTAGGGAACATGGCAGGTACCTGAAGGATGCGTGTTTGGCAGGCAGTTTTCAGAACGTGCCTCTGCTCTGCGGGTAGATTCACTGAAATCAGCAAATTTCTGTGCAGAGTTTTGCTTTTGGTGAACCAAGATTTTGTAATGGAAAAACAGCCTTCTAGAAAGTATGTGGCTGCTCTGACTTGGGGCTTCACTGATGCATGGCTGTCGGGTGCTCTGCAGCAGTACAGGCAGACATACTGCCATGTGAAGGCTGTTCTTATCCTGATTTAATCTACAGAAGCTTGCATTTTGGGCCATCGCTCAAAGAAACACCAGCGCTGTCAGGGCTGTCTGTGCGCTGACTTTAAAATAGCTCTGTCATAAGTGCTGCTGCCCAAATGTTGCATGCAGAGATGGGACAACCACTTTTTTGCCAGGTCCTGCGACAACCTTCCTGCTCTGGAGGCCAGTTCTACCCTAACAGCATGATCAAAGGTGCCAAGGCACCTTCTGCTCTTGGCCAGCTGGACAGATCTTGGACAGACCTTGGCCAGTTGGACAGATCTTGGCCTTTTGTGTGCATACACCTCCTGAGTGATCCTGTTAAAGACAACTGCAACAAGCACATGCTGTGTGCTACACAGCTTCCCGTGCTGCCTGCTCAGCTCTCCTGCAGTGTCACCATGTGCTTGGGTTACGCTTTCATGGGGGAGAGGCTGCCTCATGTTATACCTCCCCAGCAGCAGAAGTGTGATGGTTATCTGGTATCCTGCTTGCTTTGCTGATGTGACACCATCTGCCCCACCTGTCTGGCCCAGTACTCAGGATGGGGGGAACACGGAATGGGTGGAGTGACAGAAATTACAAGGGCTGCTCACATGCATGTTTGCAAGCTAAGGAGACATGCTCTGCTATTACCCTGCCTTGCACTGGCATTCACAGGGTTAGAGACACGCACACGCGCCTTCATTCCTGGAGTCAGTTTTATGTGCTGATTTGGTGCTGAATGGCGTCTTTTGCTTATTTAGATAACTGAAGCAAAAGCCAAATGAGCTTCCAGGCATTGCTACTCCCCCCCAGCCCTGGCCAGGAGGACCTTGGAGTTAATGCAGCATCTCCAGCCCCATTCAGGCTGCCAACATGAGGGTTAACTTGGACCATGCCCATATTTTGTGACATGGGTACTTGAGTGCAAGGATCTGGATCAAGACTCCCCTCCCTCACAATCCCTTGCAGGCAAACAGGGAGCAAAAACTTCTCCAGGATCCTTGCCTAACTGGTTGCTCCCCACACAGGCCAGGCTGCATCAGCTGATCTAAAGGAGAAAGAGGCCCCTTGTAGTTCATTCTCCCTTGAGCCATCTGTTCCCCAGCTGGGGTAGCTGAAAAGCACAAGGAGTCTAATTCACTGCCTTCTGCCTTCCAATGCAAAGCAGAAGTAATGGAGGTGATACCTGGGCCAAAGAAAGGGGAAGCTGAAGCTCCGAACTCTGCCTCTTTTACCCTGCTGCCAAGAAGCACACGGGAGAACCAGACACTGCTTACTGCTGAGAGTGAGACTGGCACTCAGCTCTATCCATCAGGGGTGTTTTCTACTTTTTATCAACTGATGATTTAGCCCCAGGGTCTGTCTGGACCTGGGCCCAAGATACAAAACTTGCCACCGGTCCTGTACTGCCTGGGAGCCTGCAGGGGTATTGGAGCCACAACCCCAGTGAGGACCTGTCCCTATTCACCCCAGCATGGGTACGCAGCTGCCTGATGTGTCTCTATGTTCTTGTCTGAAAGGTCAGCTTCCCCAGCTCGGGGCAAGAAGTTTCACTGCAGCTGGAGATTATTTCCTTTTTTGGCCTCGCCACTGCGGTCCAGAGCAGCCTTTCCATGACCTAGCGTGTGCTGCAAGAAGATGAAAGACAGCAGTCGGGGTGTTCAGCTTGAAGAGGAGCTCTTGGCAACACACGCCTGGCTCAAATCCAGCCAACAATCTCTTGAGACCCATCCAGCTAGCTCCGCTGGAAGCAAGGAGACCCCTGCAATGGTGCAGGGTGGGGCTGAACCAGGGAAGTACAGTACAGAGGAGATGGGGAGCAAGGGCCTCCGAACTGCTGCAGCACAGGCTGTGAGTGGTAGACTTGTGGGGTGGGAGTATCTCCCCTGGAGTGAGGACCATCAACCTGAACCCTACCCTCCAGGGGGCACAGACCATCTCTCCGTCTGCCTGGGGAGCCTCGGGCTGAACCTACACAGAGCTGAGGAGCTGCTTATGCTAGGCTGCCATGGCAAGAGTCACAGGGCTTCCCACAAGGGGAAGCAAGAGTCATTCTCCCAAGTCACAGGGCTCCCCACAAGGGGAAGCAAGATCCCACCGACACCCTGCTGTAACCTGGCTAGTCACCAGTTCAGCAGAAGCCAGAATAACCAGGGCAGACAGAAGGGCACCTCAAGAAGCTGCAACTGGGCAAGGGATCCCATAGATTGGCTGTGCGGGGAGCTCATAGGGCTGGGGATGCATCTCCCAAGGGAGTCCCATGCCTGGCACAAGTAAAGCCCCTGGAAAACCAGCCAGATTCTCTGACTCCAGGGAGATTCCCTGCCTGGATGCTGAAGACAGGGCACCATGGGGGCAGCCCGGTTCTCAAGGGACAAGGTGGAACACAAGGGGCCATCTGCATGGAGGATGGAGGAAGCCAGGGGTCCGGGCTAGGCTTGGGACCCCCAGCCAGAGGCCCACTGCTCCTCTGCCCTGTGATCACCCCCTGGTCCTTACCTTCCCGAAGGTCTGCTGCTGTTGGAGGTAGAGCAAGCCCCGCTTTACAACCACCTCATCCATTTTCCAGCCACGGGCATCCTCTCTGCACCCCACTGCCCTGCACACCTCTCCCCCCTGCCACCACCTGCTTCTCGTTCAGCCCTATCTGCTCTCCACCTGGCCTCACATTTTTCACCTACCACACACAACCCCGTCCACTCTGCTCTGTGCCCCAGTCTGGTCCTGGCTCCCACCCCAGCTATTTAACTCTTTC
>NW_005842058.1:877309-889944 GCF_000455745.1 Alligator sinensis
CCTCGCCAATGTCTGCCTCCTTCTGTCTACGAGGCTGGGCTGAGCTGGCTTCCTATCTTGCTTTCCAACCACGTGACCTGTGGTTGCCTTTTTTTTTTCCCCTCAACATCTACATTTCACACGTTGGCTTCCTGTGCTCATGATCTTACCAAAAAGGGCAGCTGCAGGCGCTGTGCTCAGCGGGGATATTTCTAGACAGCCGCAGAGCCTGTAGGCCAACACCCCCGTGTGCACGAACTGGACTCAGCAAGTGTACGCACCGATAACTTCACAGAGACAGTATGCACCGGTAGCACATGCTGGCCACCTCACAGGGATGATACACAGTGATAGCACACGCTGACAACTTCACAGAGATGACACACACTGATAGCACACACTGACAGCCTCACAGAGATGGCATACTTGCACATGCTGACAGCCTTGTATGCTGATTGTGCTCACCAACAAACACACACAGACTGCACACACCAATTACATTCATGGACATGCTCATAGTCTGGCACACACCAATCGTGCATGCTGACAGATGTACAGGTGCGCGCACACCCTGACACACGTACAGATTGTACCCAAAGACTATCAGCACTGAGTGTGCACTCAGCCTTCCCTTGTTTCCACCTAGGTTCAGATCCAGAAGACCCCCAAAACATGGCATTTGTGAGACTGCTGGCTTGTGCTGGGATCTCTGCCTCTCTTTTGCATGGCTTGATTCTTTGCTCATGAATTCTGATGAAACAGCCATCCTGTCCCTGCAGACAGAACTTCCAGGAAGGGAAATTAGGTGATTTCAGGGAAATGAGGACCTACAGCTTCCAAGCCACATGGTAAATAGTGTCGGGTTTAGTCACAAGAGGCCTCAGAAGAGAAGACAAGCTGTGTATGTCTGAGAGGATGAGACATTAGTGAATGGGGTGCTGGGTCACTTGGTGGCTAGGTGCTGCGGCTTCACACCCTGAAATCACACCTTCAGACAATGGGCAGGGACTCAGCTGTACCTGAGGGGCTGGACACTCCTGGGGGAAACCCAAGGGAGCAGGTGCATGCATCAGCTTGCTGCATGCAGCTTGCTTACTCTGGAAAACAGAACTGAGTTGAACACTATGAAGAAGTCAGGGAACTGGCCACCTTCCTGCACAGGGAAGGTGTGAGCAGCAGCAGGCACCAGGCACTTTCCGCAAACCAGGCAGCATTTCTGGGTGAAACCTCAATGTTGCTGGGCAGCAGTTCTGCGCTGAGCTGCAGTTCAAGGCCTAGTTAAACACTCCCTGGTGACCACCTCATTGCTCCGCTCCTCTCCACGTGACCAGCAATTATGCTGCTTCATGGTTACGCAGCAGCTCTCTCCCACAAGCACCCCACAGTACTTTGCACAAGATACAGGCAGGGATTGTTTTGCCCATCATTGAAATAGTCCCCTCAAGGCAGGATGCAGCTGCTGCTTCACTGCAGCATGGCATCACTACACTGCAATTCAGGGCAGCAAGCTGAGAGGGATCCTAGATCCAACTGAAACCACTGAGGGTATTTAACATGAAGGAATACAATATTTCCCCTGCTGGGGTTTTGGCCAACACACCACAGTTACACAGAAGACCAGATTCTGAGGTCAGTTATGCCAGCATAAGTTTGGAGTGGCTCTATCCACTTCAGGGAGGTTATGCTGTATGTGCACTGGTGCAGCTGAGATGTGTCTCTGGACTCTTCGGGGAGGTATGGCATGATCGTGACTACTCTGGACTGCAGTCTTAGGATGGCTCAGAGATGGCTGCAGAGAAATTTGAAATGGGTACAAAGGAACCTGATAATGAAATCACTGCACTGGAAGGCAAACTGAGGGTTTATTTAGAGAGATGTTTGGAGACAGGGTTTCTCTTTCCATTGCTTCACTGACGTACTGGGCACCCAAAGAATAGGATCCATACTTGTTCACCAGCAAGTTCAGACAGCGGGTATCAGAGCCAGGGCCTTCTGAGCTTCTCTGAGCTATTCTGATTGCATCCCCTTCCTGGCATATTGAGACTTGTAGGACTATCCAAGCCAAGCTTCCTCCATGGGCTGGTCACTGGAGGGGCAGCAGGTCTGAGCCATCTCGGAAGCAGGCTGCACATGCGGGAGGGGCCTGAGCTGTATGCTCTCACTTGCAGGTTGGGCAGCCGGGGCACATTGCTGGCAGGCCTCTGGTCTGAGACAGGAAGCTCGCGGGGTGCAGGTGGTCGAAGTGTTCCAATCACGATCATGGGCACTCGAAATCCCTCTGAACTCCCTGGGAGCTCGGGCAGCTGGAAAGAGTCGGGGGCACATCCTCTCACCCCCCGGACAGACAGCCAAGGTGAGCCAAGCCGGGTCTTCTTCCCTGGCATGCTGGTGAATGCCAGGAATATCTACCTGATGCTCTCTTTCATAGCACAGAGGCTATTCCAGGCTGCTGGGGGCCCTGCGTTCATAGATCTCTCCTTAACCCCAGCAGCCTGCCCTTGTGCCCCCAAGAGAAGTGATGTCAGACAAGAAATGGTGCAGACACCTGCACAGTTCACGCGATCACCTTGACTGTTACACCACAATGTGTGTAGCCACTTCCAGCCAATCAGGAGGCCCATATTCTGAATATTCCAGACCCACCATGTACGCAGGGTTGGAGGGGGTCGAAGAAAGGAATTAGCCCTGCAGAATTGGCACAGTCCATTCAAACTTGGGACACAGATCAAGACAGGGGCAGGGATGGGAGACATCAGCATCAGGACAGAGTCTCCAAGCCAGGTCTGAATGTGAATGATCCCAAGCTTCAAGGGTCCCTGGAGCCAGCATCCTGGGTTGGCTTGTTGGAGCCTTCAGATCCAGATGTGAGCATCTCTGAGGTTTGGCTCTAATACTGCAGTCCCATCCCACTGCTAGCTCAAGCTAAATGATATTAAATTATTGTATTTGTATTATTTTCATCACTTAATTTTTAGTCATGAGGCTGACAACAATAATGTACCATATTTGCACAATAATAGAGAACAGAGGAAACCAAAGTCCCTGCCCAGAAATGCAGACAATCCCAGAAAATAAGCAATATACAAAGCCGACAGAGTAAAGAGGGAAAACATACAGCCAAACGATCCATGCATTTTCCTGTCTCCGCAGGCATGATGTCCTGAACCAGTCCCCAGGACTTGGGAAAGAAAATCTCCCAAGCCTGCAGTGTTACACACATGCCCACGTGTGGTTTGCAAAGGGCTGCTCTTTGCAAAGGGTCCCAATGGAAGGCACTGGAGCCTGGGAGCTGTAAGGAACCACTGGGCAGTCACGTTCACTCTCTACTCAAAGCAGCCAGGGATAAAACTCCTTGGAAGCTTTTAAAAGATAAATGAGTGCCAGGCTCTTCTCTACCCGGAAACAGGCTGTTATTTATACCCACGCTGCAGATAGGATGCAAATGGTTACAGGTCTCAGAGGAAGCCAATTTAACAGCTAATCATTTTCTTTCCTTGAGTGCTTGCAAGCCAAAGGCAGCTTCCTCTAAACAGGGAAATGCACCCCGAGACAGAGGGTGAGAAAAGGCCTATGGCCCACTTACACACAGCCTTTGTGTTGCTTCTTTGCACAGAGCTTGGGTGGGGGGAAAAAGCAAGACCAGGTTTTCTACTGCGTGAAATGAAACTGGACGCAGAAGTGGGTGGGTGAGAACAACAGCCCCTTCCTCACTACTACAGCACCAAGCTGCACAGCAGTGGTGGTTAACACTGTTGGTGTGAGTGGCTCCTGCAGTGTTAATAATGACAGCCATGAGCCAGGAGTTTCTCGCTTCTCTTCTAACACCCTTCATGAGAGATCAAACCCACACCCATGGCTGCTGGGATCTCAGAGACTGAGGCATCTTGACACCAGAGGAAGCAAGAAAAGCTTTTCCTCCCAGGCCAGCTGCTTCCCCTGCTTTCCCCCTTCCAGTTTCTGTAGCCCAGGGATAGCTCATCTAAGGCAGGGGCAGGGACGCATCAGTAATCATCATGATAATCCACCTCTTCCTCGCTAGCCAGGCTCGCTGGAGAGCAAAATGGGGCAACCTCTGTAGAAGGGCCAAGAAAAAGGAAGGAGGAGGGGAAAGCCAGGGACAGTGCCCATAGGGGCCCCATGACAGCTGTTCCAGGCTCTGCCCCAGCCCCTGCAGCTGCTTGTCATCCAGGTTTTTTTCCACCGAACACTATGGCGGAGCCCAGAGACTGATCTGCCTCTGGCTGAAACAGAGGCTCCACAGCAGCCTGCCTGCACATGTGCTGGCACAGACTAGTTTCCCAACCTCTCTGGACCAGCCTCAGATACTATTGCTTATCCCATTTCCCTTGCAAGCAGGGACAGAGACAAAGCCTTCTCTGCCAGTGGTCTCCATCAACCCCTACCTACCACTGCTCTCTCCCTTCCATTGTCTTTCTCTTCCTTTCATCCCTGATTGCCTTTCCCTCCACTTCTATTGTTTTCTCTCCGGGAACTCTACTGACACAAGGTATTTGCCAGGGAGGATATAAGGCTCCAGGAACCAGCTCTGCCTTGTGCTTCTGTGACTGGCAGTAGAGCCATATGGGTATGACCAGGGGCAAAAATCAATCTGCCCTGCCACTGTGAGCTGAGAATGTCATGGCTTCAGGGCAATCCTGTCTGCCTGTCAGGCTCTGGGTGGCAGACCGACCACATGCACACTGTGGGCAGGAGGGTGGTACCTGCACTGGTGACAAGCAGCGTTGCTTTGGTGGTGGCATTGCCCACCTTGTTGTACGCCATACAGAGATAGATGCCTCCATCTGCCTTCCTCACCCCTTCAATCTGCGTCCAGTTCAACAGCTCATATTTCAAAGGGCCTCCCCCTGTACTAAGAGCAGGGAGACAGTGAGTCTTTCACTTGCCAAACCGGGGTTTTCAAAATGTCTGTGCCCAGACCATGCCGAACTGCAGAGGTGTCACATTCAGCTGGAGAAATGCATGCAGTAGAGTTACAGGGTTGCAGTCATGTTGGTCTAAGATCATAGGCAGACACGGTTCTTTGGGTAATTCTGATCTCTTTTATTAGACCAATTCAAATAGCTGGGAAAATTCTTCTTTGCAAGCTTTCGGGTATAAGTACCCTTTGTCAGGCTGAGGAAGCATCTGCAGTTGATGTGCAGTAGAGTTACTCACCTGCGCAGCGTTGCACTAAGATCCTGCCCCTCAGGGAAATGGGAGATGGATTTCCCTTGCATGAGGGTCACTTATCTGACCAGAGATGTCCGGATCATCTCCAGGCAGAGTGGTTTCCTCTTCCTCCTTCCTCCACTCCACCAGAGCCAGCGGGTAAGTGAAGACTTCACACATGAAGATTGTGGTCTGGCCTGATACATTTGCCTGGTTGCAGGGAGGGTGGGTGCTTGATCTGGGGAACTGCAAAAAATATAGCTGAAAGATGGGGATGTTAGCAACTCAGTAGGTCAGAGCCCTGCACCCTTCCCTTGCTCTGCGGAGTGAACCAGGCCTAGCCAGACTGCAATGAGCACAACAATGAACCTAACTTTCTGCAGTGAAGTCAGATTAGACAGACAATGACAAATACATTTGATGTATTGTTCATCTTAGATACTAGGGTTGGGACTGAGCTAGCAGTTCTAATTCTGATCCAGGTGGGAATGCCCCTAAAATTTAGTAGGGCTCAAGCTGGGGGCACTGACTTCAGGTTCATTTCTAAGTATTAAATACAGGGTGGATGTGATTTAAATTGATTTAAATCACTGATCAGGAAACCTCAATATAATCATTGTTTTCTACAAAAAGTGCATTCATGTTGTTTGATAGCCTTTATTCTTTTAACTTCTTGAAACTCTGCACTTTTAGAGAAAGGCATGGGCTTGACTGTGTACACAAACTTGCAGAGAAACAAGAGGCCTGATGGGTGGGTAATCAGTTCTGTTATCACTCACCTCCATATACTGCTGTTAACAAGGATGTTATGTCTGGAGGCAGAAATCTACACTTTTGAGAACTGAAATGAAGCATCACAGAGATGCTTAATGGGATCTTCTAAACTGAGCACTGAGTCCCATTGGGTAGAGTGGCTTTCTTTTAATCTTTACTAATCTATAGACAAGTGTTCCAGGGCACCTTTGGTGGCATTCAGAAGCTGGAGCAGGCTGTGGAGCAGCCAGCAGGTGTAGTGAGGCTTAATGAGGCAGGCACATGACTGCAGGAGAGCTCCTGGACTGGAGAATGGGGCTGAGCAGCCTCACTATAAAACCAGGCCCTTAGAACTGAGCAAGCAGTTGCTGCAGGTTACCCAGCTGGAGCTGTTGTTCCTAGAGCACCTGGAGGTGAAGGGTAGGAATTATGGGGATGGAGGAGGTTCCTGGTCCTGATGAAGGACCCAAAAATACACCCTGCCAGGGTAGGATGGTATGGTGGGGTGGTCCCTAGGAAATGCCACACCAATGCCTCACTAATAAAAGGCAAGTATGGGGTGTTATATAGTCTCAGCCCCCACAACCTGGTGAGTTACCCTATAGAGGGGACAGGCAAGGGGTCTAGGCACATCATCAGAGGCCCAAGGGGCATAAGGCCAGGGAGCCCCAGTGAGGTGGTGGAGTATTGGGCCCAGTAAGAGGGCATGTGAGAAGGCTGCATACAATAGGGTTCCCATTAGTAGGTCTGAAGCACTCTGCATAGGCCAGCCTTGATTGAGTGAGCTGAGTTTGGAGGGGCCTGAGAGAGGGCTGCCAACCCTCCAGGATTGCCCTAGAGTCTCCAGGAATTGGATATAAATCTCCAGGAGATTGCTGAGAGTCACCTGGGAAACTAAATGATAGGGTATTCATTAAAATAAATATGAAATGTTGAATCTGATTTTATATAGTAGTCCAGTGAGGTTTTTAAAGTGTAGTAGTCACATGTGTTTTCCTTCCTGATGTAAAGCTTATGCACTGTAATCCATAACTGATGTATGCAACCATGTGAGCATGTTCACGTTGTGTGTCGTGGGCATGTACATGTTCCAGAAGCCTCCCAAAATAGATTCAAACAGAGTTGGCAACCCTAACCTGAGAAGGCAGACCTGGATGAAGTACAGAAGGTAAGCAGCTCATTAACCTGACCAGGGAAACCCTCAACTGGTCAATGCTGGGGCCAGGACTAGATCAGTCAAAGGGCTGGAGCATCCACCATGTGGGATGCCCAGAGCCAGGGGTTCCAACCGGAGGTGAGGCCAGGGCCTGGGTAGCCAAAGCTCCCAGAGGGGAGTCATGCCGCAGAGGCAGAAGGGTTCAGGAAGCTTGGCAGCCCAGTATGAGGGTGAAGATTAGACCACCTGAGAAGAAGGGATCCAGGTGGGGTCCAGATGTTGGGCAGGCATGGAATGAGATCTCATCTTGGGGCTGGAGCTACATCATAATGCCATTGGCAAGGCATGGGATAGTGTAAGGATGGTATGGAGCTGTCTATTATGCCCCTGCATCCAGCAGTAAATGGGCAGCCTCCTGCCTTGTTAACAACTTCTAATTGGCTTCATCAAAGGCAAGGCAGGTAGGTGGCCCAATGATTTGATCAGCTGTGAGAGCCCCCTGTCACAAGGCATCTCTAGAAATCCCATAAGACTGGGCCCCTAATATAATCCATGGCCTGTTGTGACCTATTTTATAAAACACTCCTAAAAAGTTGCATAAATATATTGTCTCAAATAGTATATAATTGGATGTTATAATCCCCATTCCATGATGATATCTTTGAGCTTTAACATAACATATAAAATAGTTTACATTTAAGTTATAACTTGGTTTTTTGTTTCCTTTTTCCTTCCTCCTTTTTTTTTTAAAAGGATCTTGACAAAAAATTAAGATGAAATAAAAAATCTGATTTTAATTTAAAATCATCAATATAGATGTAGATATATTTTTATCCACCCTAATTATTTAGAAGCCTTATTAGTTTGCATCTCTCTGGAGCCTTGAAATGCCTATCCCAAAGGCTCCCTCTGCCAGGTGACCATACAGCTCCTGCAGGCTAGAAAAAACCCAGTGAAGTCAATGGGAGAACCTATATAAGAAATAATAAGGTACTTGGTACACAGCATATCTATATGACCTGTACAGTACCTACACACTAACAACCTGTATGGATCAGACATGCAGAGCTCCCTGGGCATGCTGGAAAAGTACCCCATGGCTGGCTACTCATCTGTGGTGTGAGCACCTACCCCTCCTACTTCACTCCAGCCAGCAGAAGAGGACATGGACTGTTACCCAAGAGCCCTCTGGTGATGCTGAGATTCTTCCCCTCTGAGGCGTGCGGCCTCCTGGAGCTTGCAGAGACTCTGGTGGGTCATGTGGATGGATGGATACTCAAGGATCCTACCATAATGCAGTTCCCCACGGTTCAGATGGCATGCCAGGTTCACCCCACAGCATCCATAGCAGGAACTGCTGCCATCCAGGTGATGGGGCTGCCCCTCAGTATTCCCACACTTCATGCAGCAGTCACAGAGGTCAAGTACCAATCCTGCCAGGCAGGCTGCAGATCTGGGACATGGCTGGGGCTCGCAGTGGCACTGTGAGCCTGAAACGTCCTCTTCTGCTCATGTCAGCCCAGCAGGATGTGGGAAATGCAATGCTGCAGGGAAAAACCAAGCTGGATGCACCCCCAGCAGCAGCTTTCTCTGCATACTCTCCAAGAGGGTTTAGTTCTTCCCTGCCAGCCAGTCAGATCCCTTTAGGCACCCAAACTCCTCTCACCCCAGGGAAGCATGCACTGAGTGCAGATGGAGCCCCTGCCCTTCCTCTTTTCCTCTTGAAACAGGAGGCCGATGCCAGCAACATGAGCTCTATTCCTCCCCACTCTGTTTCTGAGCCCTCCCCAGCAGGCAGGCTCTGGCTTCAATCAGCAGAGGCATGTTGGAATGGAGAAGAGAGGGGATGTCTTTGTAGGGATCCCATCCAGCTCTGGCTGGGCTCCCCTTGGAGATCACCTCTGCCCCACAGATGCTTACCATTATGGATTTTTATCACCAAGGAAAGATGTACAAAAATTTCTGCCCAGGGCTATGGGTCTGCTCAGTGGACTTGGGAGGAGGGAGAAGCAGAAAGGGCCTTTCTCCTAGTTCTCTCCTGTCTCTTTTTCTTTCTCCCTCACTCTTAGCTCATGTTTCTATTTGCTGCTGCTTTCTCCAGCAGGATGCAGCAGACTGAACCCTTCATGCTAAATTCTCTACTGATGTAAACAGTCACAGCACATCAGTGGTATTTCCTCCACTTACAGCAGCAGGGAATTAAGCTTGGGATTTTTAAGAGTAAGTGAGGGGTGGAAAGGTTGGGTCGTAGGAAGGAGACACGGGGTTCTTGAGCAGCACTTACACTGTCAGCTCCACACCGGGGAATAATAAATAAAACTCCTGGATGATGGCAAAGTGCCATCCTGGCCACCCCAAAGACTTGTTCAGCAAGGCCATAATAACATGCTGCTCCCATGTGCTTTGCCACATCTAGAGAAGGATGAGCTGTTCAGTTCTACAATGCTGCCCCCGAAGTTTCTCTGTGAATGTGCTGCAGGTTTCTCCTTTAACAGACCTGAGTCCCACAGGCTTGATGTGCGTCTCATTGTGGTGCAACTTGAGAGCATCTCCATGTATCTTAAGGCAACCACACTGAATAAGGGGAGATCAGAACTAAGTTTTGCTTCCTGCATTAGCAACAGTGCAGTGCTGTGGAGGGGGGGGAACACTACCATATTTTTTTTTCAGGGATGAGTCATCTTTCTGTCTCCTCTATCAGTCTTTCCTCTCACCTCCCTCTCACAAAGTCAGACTTGCATACAGCTCAATGGAGGGGTACTTCACCTCGCAAGCAGTTGCACTGGCAGCTTGGGACCTGTTGCCAGGCATTATTTAATGTAAGGGTGTTACTATGTGGGCCTTCCTCCTTTCCTGTCTTGTTGCTGCCTCCTTTCTGAAGATTCACCCAAAGAACCTTGTCTGCCTATGTCCTTAGACCAACATGGCTACAACCTACACCTCTGAAGCCTGTCTGCACTTCAGACTCTAATCCCAAACTCCATCCACTCCAACACATCTGGACAGTCCTGCAATTTCCCCCTCCAAACACAGACCAGCACATCCTTCCCCATTCTGTTCCACCACTGCCTTCTCTCCATGCAGTCCTGTCTGCTGATCTGTTGTTCAAGCGGCACCTGCAGAAACACAGGTGTGACCATGACAGGTTTTCTTATGGGGCTCTGCAAACAGCTGTGTCTCTCTCTCTCTCTCTCTCTCTCTCTCTCTCTCTCTCTCTCTCCATCCTGGCTGGGCCTGCAGAAAGGAATAAGATTGAATAATTGAGGCTAGTCTTCCTTGTGCTGATCTGCTCACATGGTTGGTGGGGGGTGGGAATTTACAAGTGCTTTACCTTGGTTTGACTTTCCTGGGTTTCTTTGCAAGTCTCCACTGGCCTGAGATCAAGGCTATTGAGTGGTTTAGAGCTCTTTCAAGAAGTAAAGACCGCTAGACATGGAGCTAATCTGTGCTCTGGAGAATTTCCCAGGAAGTAAAAGTGGAAAAAAAAGGGGTAAAGAATGGAGAAGAGAAATTGGTGGCAAGGAGCCGCTGCAGCAACTGAGGCAGAGATCATGAACTCTGGCAACCTGGGTAGTACAGGAGTTTAATTGTTGAGGTCTCTTATCTCCAGAGGGCTGTGCTCCCAGCTAGAAGGACTTCTGAAGCTAGCAGCTAGCCAGGTAGTTGGTGGGTACCACTGACCATACACTAGATCTCCCAGACCTGAGGATCAGTCAAATGATCATTTCACCTTCTCCCACATAAATGATATGCTGATGTTCAGTGCTTTGCTACCAACCTGCCATGAGGCAGAAAAGAGGTACCAAGAAGGGAGTTAAAACAGAGATGTAACCACTTCTCTGCAGGCTGCCTGTCACACTGTATCTTAAAACACTGTGCAACTAGGGCTGAGTGCAAAGCATTTCAAGCATAAGAAAAACCTAGCTGAACAAAGAGGAGAGACAAATGTACGCAGCAGCCTATGTCCAAACCCCAACTAGATGGGAATGAAGAGGAAGGAGATTATGGAGGAGGGTGGCACAAGATGAAAAAGGTGAAACTTAACTGTGATGCTTCTCTGAGCTATATGTATGGCAGTTGGATGCCATGGTGAAAGAGATCTGATCCTTGCAGGTGCAGCTAGGATGTGCCCAGTTTGCTTTACAGATGCGAGTGCTGAGCGAACATGCAGCTCAGAGGCTAAAGGGTCACAGGCTGAGGTAAGGCAAACACTTGCAACATCTTCCTCTGCTGTGGAGCACCCATCTCCTTGGATTTCAGCCGTACTGTACAACCACACCTCGACTGGCAATCCATGCCAGTGGCCAGTGCCTGGCACACCCAAACTTAGACCCAGGGGCTCTGGAACTGGGCACCCAAGATGCAAGACAGCTGCTGGGCCACCTATAAAAAAGAGGTTGCCAGCTGTCTTTCCCCAGGTGCCCTGTAGTCCCTTCTCCCAGCAATTTCATAGAATCATAGAAGACAAGGGTTGGAAGGGACCTCGGGAGGTCACATCTAGTCCAACCCCCTGCTGAAAGCAGGACCAGCCCCAACTACATCATCCCAGTCAGTCAATCCAGGCCTTAAAAACCTCCAAGGATGGAGACTCCACAACCTCTCTAACCTGTTCCAGTGCTTCACCACCCTCCTAGTGAGAGAGTTTTTCCCAATATCCAACCTAAACCTCCAAAGCAACTGTAGACTCTCCTTGTGCCTGGAAGGGGGGATGTTTGTGCCTGAAAGCTTGCAAAGAACAATTTTTCCAACCATGTGGTTGGCCTAATAAAAGACATCACGTTTATGCAAAGAACCTTCTCCCCTTAGACAATTTTTTTCCAACTATTTAGTTGGTCTAATAAAAAAATGCCAGCTTTACCCAAAGAACCTTGTCCCCTTATGTCCTTAGACCAGCATGGCTACAACCAACACACTCTAAACCTCCTTGACTTTTTACAGGCTCCCAAGAAGTTCCCCTTTTGGGCTTCCCTTGCTTTGCGGTGACGTTGCTGCTGGCTTGGTCCCTGGGTGAAACCTTTGCAACAAAAAAAAACTTTTCTGCTTGGCCTGCATTGGTGGTATAGTGGTGAGCATGCCTGCCTTCCCTGGGTGTAACCGCATTGCTTTTGTGGGCAGGACTCCCCTCCCCTTGGGTGCCAAGGCTGAGACTGAACCCTACAGACATCCTCTGGGGCAGGAGCTAGGATGGGAAAGGAAGGCATGGAGAGGGGGTGCTGGCCCCCCTGCTAAGGACATGGGGGGGGGGGGGCTGCACCTGCCACCCCCTCACAAGCCAGGGCAAAGGGGGCATGCAGCAACCCTGGGGGGGTGCATTTCAGCAGGGGTCCTGAGCACTGTGGAAGCCAGCAAATGCCATGCCCCCGAGGCCGGGGAAGCAGGTCCTGCAAGGCCAGGCTGCTGCAGGAGCTGGGAGCAGAGCGGTGCCCCAGCCCTGGGCACCCCCAGACCTGCGCCGCCCCGCGGCTGCGGCCCCTTTAAGAACCATGTAAACAAAGCCCGGGCCCCGCCAGTTCCCCCCCTCCCCTCTTAGATTCTCCGCCGCCGACGTCACCGCGCCCGCTACGCCACCTGCGCGCGC
>NW_005842058.1:890070-894760 GCF_000455745.1 Alligator sinensis
GCCCCCCGCCGCCCTCGGGGCCCAGGGGCCGGGGCCCGCGCTCCCCCCGCGCCTTGCCCCGGGCCAAAGCCCTGCTGCCCGGGAGAGCGGTCCTTGCAGCCCCCTCCCTTGCCCTGCTGCCCGGGGCACGGGGAGGGGGTTGCAGGGGGGGCGAGGGGGCATGCAGCACCCCGGGGGGCTGCAGTCCAGCCCGGGGGGACCCCCTCCATCCAGGCGGGTGCTGCGGGGCTGGCAGCGAGGTGCTGAGTCTGGGGGCGCGGGGGCAAGCTGGCACGTGGGAGCGAGCGGCCTGGCGCGTCTGTTAATCTGCGGGGTTTCCTTTGCGCCACGGGGAGGGGGTTGCAGGGGGGGCGAGGGGGCATGCAGCACCCCGGGGGGCTGCAGTCCAGCCCGGGGGGACCCCCTCCATCCAGGCGGGTGCTGCGGGGCTGGCAGCGAGGTGCTGAGTCTGGGGGCGCGGGGGCAAGCTGGCACGTGGGAGCGAGCGGCCTGGCGCGTCTGTTAATCTGCGGGGTTTCCTTTGCGCCCCAGAGCCATTTCGAGGATTCGTAGTGGGGCGCAGGGACGTCCCGTCCGAAATGCAGTGCGCGCGGGTTTCCAGGCTGGGACTGGAGTCCCTTTTCCTCCTCCCCCTGCGGTTGTGTTTGTCTCCTGAAGGCTTGTGGGTGGGGGGGAACGGTGTTTGCCTCCTGAAGGGAAGCAGTGGCTTTCCCAGGATCTGACCTGGTGGGAAGGAGCGGAGTCGGTGGAGCAAATTGCAGCAACGGGAGGTTGAAGTTGGATACTGGGGAAACACGCTGTCGCTGGGACGAGGTGGTGGACTTTCCATTCACAAGGCCCGGCTTGGTAAAACCTTGGCTGAGATGATATAATTGGGGCTGGTTCTGCTTTGAGCAGGGGGGTAGGACCGGATGTGACCCCCTGAGGTCCTGTCAACCCTCATTTTTCTATGTTTTATGTGGCCAGATGTGATGTCAGGAGCGATTTTCGTGTGACAATGTACCTTGAACAAGGTAAACACTCACCTGCTACCTTTCGTGAACCAGCGCAATGTGCAGTTGACACGCGTTGAAGTGCAGATGGAGTATGGGGATAGCTACCATCTAGGAAATAGCTTTTTTTATGTAATAATGGTAATTGGACTTAGCGTCTTGCTGGGCTTGTCTGGTCCCAGCCCAAGTGCAGGGAGGCTGGACCTGATGATGTGTAAGGTCCCTTCTAGCCCCTAAGAGCTATGAAACTATGACTCGTGAAGTAGGTAAGATAGCTGAGAGGCTGGGTAAAAGGCAGTGACTCGGATAGTTTGTTTTTGTCCGTGTAACTGTTAAATAAATAAACTCTGCCTTTGCTACCTCTGTGAGCCACAAGGGTGAGCAGTTTAATAACTTAGAATATAGCATGTGTAATTCTCAGGTTGTCTAACAAGGCTGAAATTATATCCCAAGCAACCTAGATGATGATCTTTTAGGGATTGCTGCATTACTCGATAACTGACAGACTATACAGGTACTAGCGAATCGCTTTTTTCCTTATTTGCCAGTCGGGGCACAACAACTTCTGAGACCCTCAGGGTCTGGTGACCCTGTGTTTCTTGCTGTTCTTGTTGCCTTAAGCAAGCTTTTTCTTTCTAAAAACATTGAGTCAAACCAATGGAATTTAAAGCTGCAAGAACAGGATTAACACCTAACGTAGGCATGGGTGCGCTAGTTAAACTTTAACATCAGAAGCTGAAAGATGTTCCACTTGGAGAATATATTATTTGCAAGTACTATTAAGTCTCTTGTGGCTCAGTGAGCAGGATGACAGGGCCTAAGTACAGCTGGTGCGGACAGAGAAGTTACAGGTGGTAGCTGCCTGGTTTCCTTAATTCTTTCTCATTCTCTTTCTGATACATTTATCTGTGTGAAAGAATGAAGGACCAGCTTGAAAGCATTTAATCTAGTTCTGTTCAGGGTATAAGTTCGGTCAGTTCTGTGTTGATTTCTGGACATAGAAAGCTAGAGGGCATCATAGATTATACAAATACTTTCAGCATCTGTTAGAGGGCTTTCCACAATCTAATGATAATCCAGTCCTTTTAGTGTCTTGTAGCTGCATAAAACTTGGCGCTCTGTTATTAGTTAAGCATGCTGACGAGTACAAAACACCTTTTATTATCAAAATAAAATAGGGAAACATTGTCTGCATGTTTAGATAACTCAGAGCGTTGCCTTTTTGCTGTATATCATGGTACCTGGTCTTGTTTTGGATAAAGAGGTGTGTTTCGGATATGTTGATAACATTTGGAAGAAGCAGGGTAAAATCCAGAAGAGTAGCAGCAATATTTTGCTCAATTTTTAGTTGTTAAATATTGACTCATATTGTAGCTCTGGAGAGTTAGGAAGAGCCATTAGAATCAGCAAGTTCATACTTAATACAAAAGCTTAAGCTTATTTAGATCTCATTACTAGAATTACTAATTTTCATTATAAAGTGAGGCTAACGGTGGACTTGTTAGAAGACCACACAAACAACAGAATACCATCATTATTCCATAGGTCTTTTGTCCTAAATTCATAAGTGTTAGTTTTTTGGTTTTCTTTTTAAAAAAACACTTTTATTTTCTTAGCAGTCTCTTACAGCCAAAGGCAATTGTGCAAGTTTTTTTGCTGGACAGTTTTTGAGAACTGCTATAACAGGCTTTAGGATTGAAGAAAAGAGTGACAGTGATAGTGTGACAGTGAGAATCCTGTATTATAGTTGCACATGGCTGCATAAACTTGTGCAGCGTTGGAGGAAGCCTCCTTTCCCTGTTTACAAAACAAAATTGCCTTCTGTTTGGGTAAAGCTTTTGCCTGCTGTCTTTGAAGGCCATTCAGATTCCATCTGGTATAATACAGAAACAAGGGGCATAGAGATGTCATTAGAATTAACCTTGTGGGGAAAGGAATGCTGAGTTCCCTTTGGTTCAGTTCTCCCCATTTTTTACTGTGTGTTTCTTTTTCTATGCTACCTCTTGGATGTGATGATGTTCTATAACTTCAAATGGGAGAAATTTATTGGGAGATATCCAGGGGAAGTCTTTGCTTAGAGCAGAGGCATAGGATGGTTGTTCTGTGGCTTTAGATACTGAATTATTCCTGCAGGTTCCCCTGGATGCAAGTAAAAGAAGTCCTTGCACTCACCAGACACTTTTGCCCCTTGTTTTGCTTTCTAGGACTCCTGCTTTTCCCTGTGCTTCAGAATCTGACTCTTGTATTTTTGCTCTTATTGCAACAGGACAGGTGCTTGATTAGTACCTTCATACTGTAGGAAGAGGTCAGTCACTGGAGCAAACAGAGAACTTATCATTGATCATTTGCACTCGAAAAGCAGTAGGTTCAACTAACATGGGCAAAAATGAAGGGGCGTTAATCATAGGATTCCAACTCCTAATTGCCTGATGGTGGTTAATTCCAAGTGGCACTCGTCCAGACTCTGAAGAAGCTTATATCTGTCTTTTAAGATGGGTTCAGGTATGCATCCAGGTCTTTTAAAGCATTGGTGAGAAGCAGTGAAAAGTTAATCCTCTCATTGCAGAAATATTGTATCGAAAACAGTAGGCAAATGTGGTTGGAAGCATTTGGATAACATCTGTCATTTGCATGAACTGGGAAACAGATTTAAGAAGCAGAAAGTTGAGTGACTGAAAATTGGAGAGTAATGCATGTTTCCCCTCGAAATACAGCATGCAGTGCATATAGCTTTAAACACAAAGTTGTAGTGAGTGTGAAAAAGCTGTGTGCATGTATCTTTGCAGATTTTCAGGGAAGAGCATCAGGATCTTCTCACCTGTTGGAAACAGCCTCTTGTGCAAGTCTTGCAGTCCTACCTGCGCATCCCTAATAACCCCTGAATTTTTGTGGTGTGGTGTGTATCTGTGTCCAGTCCAAAAAAGACATTCCCTTAGATCAAACACAAAATCTAATATGGCTCGGGACATCTGTAACACGCAGTGTGTCCCAGAGAAAACCCTTGAGACTGGTTGCATGTTTCCCATTTGATATCTCTATAACTGTGTGCTTGCCTAGTAAGACTCACAGTGTAGCTTGTTGCCTGACTACAAATTGCTTAGAGTACTGTTTTCATTTGTTTTACTCCAGGCTTTTACCTTCAGCATGTCACTGAACTGACTGAGAGCTCTTATTAAGGACTTATCCTAGAATAGGATGAGGTGTGCTCCTGAACCAGGTGGAAAACACTGTTCAGCTAAACATAGTGTTGGCAGCTTTTCTCTTGCAAATTAGACTTTTTTTTTTTTTTTAAACTATAATTTACTGTCCAGCTACCAAGAAACAGAACTGCTGCCTAAATTAGTGGTATGTGGATCATGATTGCATTTCTAGGTTCCATGCATGTATGTATGTGGGAACCCAGAACTGCTTATATGATCTGTATACTATTAAGTTAGCCAGCAGTTGTGTATATGTTTGTGTACATACACACGTGCACACCTCTGTGATCTAACATCAAGATAATGACAGAGTTTAAGAATAAAATGGGTTGACTCCACCTTATTTTGACTGCTCAACCTGACTGTTTCCATTCTGTCCCTTAGTTTACTTTTAAGTGTCTCATGGGATGTGCTGCTTTTCTAGGAAGAAGATAATACTCAGTCCAAAAGATACATAGTGAGCCAATGCCTCTGAGAGGAGCTTTCTATCCTCTTCCG
>NW_005842058.1:894791-955207 GCF_000455745.1 Alligator sinensis
CCTGTCAATTGAGGAGAGGAAAGGAAAGGAAAAAATTTGCACTTGCTTCTTTGTGATTTTTCACCCTTGTTAGTAACCTACTAAAGTCAGGGTGAAATCTTGATCCTGTTGAAGAAGTCTTAAGGTAGTTTTGCCAATGACTTCAGTGGTCCAGAACGCTGTCCTCAGTTTCTAACTCATGCATCTTCTATGGTGCTTCATTTGAAGGTCTCACAGCATCAATTAATCTTTGACTCAGCCGTCTGACATGCACTGGACCCATGTTACAGATGATGAAAGAAAGGCACAAGCAAGTGAAATGGCAAGGTCACCACAGTGTCAGGGCAGAGAATAGAGTGCCGGAGTTGGACTCCTCCTCCCTGTTTTAATGACTAGACTACAGTCCTGCTAATATCCAACGCTAACACAGTTCAGGAAACCTTTTCATTTTAAGAGAACACTGAACCTTGTGTAACGCAATGAGTGACTTTATTTGCTGATCATGTTGTCCTGTTACCCTTGGTTTTGGGCAGCGCCATTGCTTTTATGAGTCTGCAAAGCTTAGGCCAGGGGCAGGCAAAGTTTTTTGGCCGGAGTGCCGAAAAAACCACAATGTCTACCTTGGAAGGTGCCAGAGTGCTGACATGCTGGAGCCTGGAGCAGCTGTTTGCAGCCTCCCAGCTGCAGCTGGCCCACGGAGCCCCGTCGGCTTGTAGTCTCCCAGCCGCCTGCTGGGAGCAGCCTGGGCTCTGTGGCTGGCAGCAGCTGCTTAGAGCCTGGGCTGGCGGTGGTGTGCTGAGAAAAATGGCCTTGCATGCCATGCTTGGCACATGTGCTGGGGATTGCTGACCCCTGGCTTAGGTCTAGTATAGTGAAGCACAAAAAAGTCATGTTTTTACTGGCCAGTTTAAAAAGTAGAGAAGTTAGCTTCTTGCTACTTCCTCTTTCCAGTGCAAGGAAGACAAGTGTCAGTAGACTGTGGTACTCTTATTCAGTGGGACTGACTGTGACTGAGTTACATGTATATCCTTTCCAAGCCAGAAGGAAATGCTTTTGTTAATGGGATAACCTGATAACTTTAGATACAGCAAAGTATGGTCAGGTGCTCTCAACTCCTACCCTCATAATTTTGCCATGCTGATAAAGTCTAAACACCTCAGTTGCTCTCACTACCTGACCTATGTCAAGTGTTTTGCTGTTGCTGTTCCCATCACTGTCCAACTGTGTCACTGTTGAATTTTTCTTTCTCTAAATTAAATGCTGGTTTTGCATTTGGAGGAAAACAACACCTTGAAATGGCTCAGCTGTGACCCAGATTAGATTTGAATAAAATCATCAGAGATGCTGCAGCCTAGCAGGTCCACTGAATAAAGTATCAAATGTAGCACAAATATATATAGCTGTACAGTGTGGCTGTGATGCATGTATTCCCTCACACTAACCATTAAAGGCTTACACAAAGTGAACCCAGATACTCTTAGAAATGGGTGCTACATAAATGCTCAGAATAATACCTGCTGCATCCTGGTTCTGTTCTGTCAAATAGATATTTAGTTTCAGTAGCAAGTTCTCACTAGTTAAATTTCATTTTGTTAATGCTTATGACAGTCTTAATTCTGTAGCAGAATTATCTGAATTAGTTACATAGAAAATACTACTTTAAACACTGTTTTAATTTTGGAGTATCAATAGAGTTCAGGGAATAAGAACTCCACCTGAGTGTTGAGTGCATGGTGGTGTTCTGAGTGCAGGTGGTAAGGCTTCTTCAGATTTCCATGAATGTTGATGATGAACGCTAATTCTCTTTTTTCCCTATTAACATACCCTAGTTGTAGTACTTTGTCTTGGAAGTTTGGTTGAAGACTTGCTTTTAACTAGGGGTGCGCTGCTAAAGATTGGGGGGGGGGGGCAACCAATAGCCAATTAATGAGCCATATGGGCCAATACCAGTCCGATTGCCAGTATGGAGCCTGGCAGCTTAGAGTGCAGTGTCTGGCTGGTAAGTCTGGGGGGGGGTGCAAGGGGGGGGGCAGATCAAGGCCCCTGCAGTGAGGGAGGGTGTGGGGTGGGACAGGGGCAGGCTCTGCTCAGCCAGGGCAGGGGCATCAGGGAACCACAAGCAGCTTTGGGAGGGGGGAAGGTGGATCCCACCAGTACACGTACCCGCAGGGGTGGCATGTGCCCGCAGATCTGTGCACAGGGCGAGGATGGGCTGCCACTGTGGGCTGAGGCCTGGGGGCGGCGCTGGGCTCTTCCCGGTGGGGGAGCTGGGCTGGAGCTGTGCTCGGGGCAGGCAGTGGCAGTGCTGGGATAGGGTAGAGGGGGTATGGGGAGGGGTTTACAGCCACCCCAGAACTTGCCCCCCCCCCACCTGCCCATAACCCTCCTCTCACAGCACTGCTGCTGCCCAGACCAAGCACAGGTCCCTCTCCAGGAAGAGCCCAGCACTGCACCTGGCCCCAGCCTGCAGTGTCAGCCTGCCCTCACCCCATGCACAGATCTGGGGGCAATCCCACCCCCCATAGCTCCCCCAGGGTGTGTGCATAGCAGCAGGATCTGCCCCTCACCCCACCCCTGCTGGGCAATCCCTGCACCAGCCCCACTCCCTTCCACACTGCACATCTACTTTTAACCCTCCATGTAGGAAGCATCCCTGTTTAAATCTGAGTCTGCAGCTTGAAATTTTACTTTAGAACTGAAAGAGGCAAACATAACTTCCATCTATAGGGTGGCCCAGCTGCCAATGATCACAGTGGTAATTTATGAAACCTTGTTAGGCTGTTTTATTCCCCCTTATCAGTGCAGAGGTTTGGTCTCATGTTTCAGTGATGTTTTCCGAAGCACGAATCTTTCTGGTGAACTCATAATGGAGCTGAGCATCCTTGTGCTTCTTTGGCCCCAAGGGGCACTGAAGGGGGTAAACACCTTACTGGAGACATTTGCTGCCTTGCAGGATTGGGCCTAAAAAAGTGTGTCAATTTTTTTCAGGTTATCCTTTGAAACCAAAAGTGCTTGGGAAGAGGAAAGGATAGGATAGTGTCATGATTCTTTAATTATGTTGAACAGGGTGCTCAAATCCTGGACTGTGCAGCAGATAGTTTGGGTGTGGTGAATGCATCTGTTCAGTTATTCATCCTATTTCTGTATTGTTAGTAAAATCTAGAATACAGAGATGATGGAGCATAATTTAAAAAAAAGGTCTTTGAGGGCCATGAATTTATCGGAACAGGGAGACAACAGTCAATTAGCCAGGTGCTGTTAAACAGGAAATATGATTGCTGAACATGTTGGAATTTTTTTTTGAGCCATTAATGATAGTATGTTGAAAGTGACATCTTGATACCTGGCACTGCCCTGGGTTGCATTGCATCATAACTGCTGCAGCTGTGGCAGCTCTGCCATTGGGCATAGGATAAAGGGAAAGGAAATCCACCCAGATATTGCTTGACATTGCTTTTTGTAGCATCAGTGCAGCTTTCTGTTGAGGCTTTTCAGTGGCTGCAGAGTTCCAAAGTACTAGGAACTTACTCTGCTTATGGCTTACACCCAGCCCCTGAGTTGGCTTGCAATATAGCATCTTGAACGGTGCATCCCACTTAACTGTATAGCATGTCCCAGGTCCTAATGTGTTGTCTTTTGTTTACATTGTAACAAATATCTATTATCCCTTTTGTTGGTTAAGTGTATAAATGCCTTAAGTACACGGGCAACTACTCAGTTGGTTCAATAAAAGAAATCATCCACAGAAATCTGTTTCCTGCATATTTTCTGGACCACTACAGCTACAGCATCCCTCCAGCACTACCTTATGTACATAGAACCTCTTCACCTTGCTGTCTAGTTCATAATGTGCACTTTTTTTAACTGGATACTTAGCAATATTGATTAGGAGCTGTTGGTTTCAAGGCCTCGATCGCAACCCTGAACTGACTAGATCCTATCAAGTTCAAGGCTTCTATTAAGGGCATAAGGCCACCGGAGAAACAAGGTTAGGAGCCTTAATGAGGTGTAGAATGCTTACAGCAGATTGCTTCTATGGTTAATGAGCATTGTTCACACTGAGTTTAGATAAGGGCATACTTGCTGTCTAGGTATACCTTTTCTTTTTCTTCCCCCAGTTCCAGGGCTCTGCACTTCAAGGGAGCTCACTATACATGCATTTCAGCGCTATAATGTCCTCAGATGATGGAAAACTTTCTTAAATCCATTCCTTCCCACGCTCTTGTTGAAGATGATTTGGGCTGATCCCAGCTCATACCGTAAAAGCATTTATCCTGTCTGCTTCTAGGTTTGTTTGTTTTTTATTTAAAGCTTCATCTTGAATTCCCAGCCAAGCCTACTTAAAATTAATGTCCGCTCTTTCCCCTGTTCCACATTATTAAAGGAGCTTGGCAAACTGTGTTTTTAATTAAAAATGCAGAAAGAAGGGAAGCAGATGAGAAGGTATAGAACAGGACAGGCAAAACGCAGTTAGCTGCTTATGTAGATCAAGTAGATTGATATTGTTTGAGTGTAAGTTGATCTTAATTTGATTTCTCATAATGGGGAATTTAGGGCTAATGGCTCAGCCTTGCAAGAGGAGACTTTTCAAATGGGAGATGGATGCTTCTGAACTGTTCCCCTCCTGCTATGTCATATCAGAGGAATCTACAATAAAGCGTGTGTGTCACTAGATAAGCATAGTCCAGAAAAGTAGGACTAAAGGGACCTTCAGAGGTCATTTAGTCCAACCCTGCCTCCTACCTCTACCAGAGGCAGGATCATCCCTAACCAAACCATCCTGTACAAATCCATAACCTGTTAGTAAAACGATGCAGTCAATCTTGACACAACCACGAGGCATAACACCTTACCCTGCCACAGGTAAAACAGGGGGACAGTGGTGTCCAGTATAGGAAGTACTGACAATATGATCAGTAACAAGTCCATTACTTTGTACCACTCATTCCTTTTTTTTTGTTATTTCATGCTTCAGCTGGACAAGTGCTAGTATTTGGATATCAGTTTGTTATTCTAGATGTATGAAATAGTCATTTTCTTCAATGAGTTGATACCCTCCCTTCTCCTCCAAAGCTTTTATTTCATTAAAACCATCTTCCTGCTTTCCTTGCACTTGTTGTCATTGTGTAATTCCTTCCTCTACTTTCCTTCTCCCTCCCCCAAAATGCATCTTCAAAGTGCATTATAGATTCTCTTTGTATGAGGAAAAGAGGAAACTGGGACCAGTTAAGTGACTTGTCCAAGGCTCCACAGTGATTAGTGGCAGAGCTAGGATCAAACTGAATTGTTGTTGCTTTTGTGAATCCTTTGGTCCTTGTGGCCTCTCCTTAAGAAGATACTTGCACATTCTCAATGTGTGCATTAAGGCTTTTCAGTAATTGCTTGTCCAGTCTTTTGGGTTCTGTTACCTGGTAATTCAGGCAGCCATCTATAAACCTGTAAACTATTTTGTGGGCATTTCTGTGGTGCTTGTTAATACAATATCTGTGTTTTTCATTCACTAATACTAAAAACTGTAGTTTGATCTTAAATCTCGGGACCAAAGAAACAGGTTATAACTGGCTGTAGTTCTTTTGAGTGCCCCCTCATCAAAATAATTGTTTTCTTTAGTGTGGGGGGCAGATACTGGGGAAATGTGGAAGCAACTCAAACGTTTTCAGATTCCTTGACTAATCTGTACAATACAGAATTGCCTCAGACTTTCTATTTGTAAAAGTATTTGTCAGCATAATTTGGAATATTTCACTGCCTTGTGCTCAAATCCGATCTTTGGGATGGAAGGGAGGTTCCTCTAGTCCAATGTATCTGCATCAAGTAGGAAAAGGGTGCCTGCTGTTTTCCATAAATTAACTGTTCCTTCTCCAAGCCATTTACTTCTGATCCTGTACAAGTCCCCAGCACCCAACTGATCAGTTCTGTGACTGGGCAAGTTCATCAGAAAGATTTTGCTAGTCAATAAATGTATCCTCTTAATGGCTTTATCCTATTACAAGGTTACCAGCAGGCCACATGTTTTTTGTTTGTCACTAAGATAATTTTGTAAAGGCAGCAGCTGCTGTTTTTACTGTTAAATGCTACCACTTCAGGACCATCTTTAAATCCCTTCCATCCTTTCATCTATTGCCAGTAAAATGAGCTCAGCATCAGTATACCCTCTAGACTCTCAATTCCAGACCTGTAAAGGATTGATTCCTCTCTTGAAAAGGCGTTCAAATGGTCCTTGAACACACTTTTCCAAATGGTGTATCCCACCCTGCACTCCAAATTAATTGTACTCTATTTACTAAATGTACATTAGCTAGGAATGTTGTTTCTACACAATCCAAATATTTTAACTTAATTTCCTATTTGAAGGCTCTATGCTCATGTATCATTAGTCAGGAGTGTTTGCAATTGCAGGAGTTACAGTCCAAGGACATTGTACTGGAAAATACTGCTGAAGAAGAAATTGTAGTAGTGGTGGTTGATACTTGTGAGGGCCTCAAGTTAAACAAGTCAGTTCAAGGTGAGTTTGCATACCTTGCCCTTGTTTCTGCCGTTTCATGGATGAAGAGATATAGCTGCTTTGTTTTATTACAAAGGAAGCAGCCACCAGGGTACTGAAAAACTGTGGAATCAATTAGGGATAATTTTGTTTTAGTGGGCCCTGTTGTATGACGGGTGTCTCCAGCCTCTTCCTGCATTTGTGTAGTTAAATATTGCTAGTAATGCATAGGTGAACACAATAGCCTCTGTGCATACCAGTACCTTATGGGTAGCTTGGCTTTCTGAACTTGCTGTAGTTATCCAAGCAAATACTTATTTCTTAAGAAGCTGATACTCCTTTTTTATAATACGCTGTAGAGTTATGAATTTGCACTTAGACACCAGTGATTTTTATAGAAGAGCTTAACTTGCTCAAAATATGGCATCTGTCACCTGCTCTTTCCCATCTCCCCCATATTCAGCAGAATGGTCTCAGTCTTGCATCTGCATATAATGCTCACTCTGTGTGTATACTGCTTCTCCTGTTTCTGCTCGGCTGGAAATTGTTGACCTCCATCAAATGAAGAGATCTGGAATATAAAAGGAGTCTCAGTCCTAAACATTAATTGGGTAGAATGAATTTTGTCACATGGCAGTATAGATAGCTGTACTACAAAAAGCAAAGGGAGGTAAAGAATTGAAAGCATGTCCTCCGCTGTAGTAGCGGAGGTGTCAGTGGCTGCTCAAAATCTTTCTTTGTTATTCTCCCAAGTCGGATAAAACAGCTGTCGTTGGTCCTGGGCTGGCTGCACTGCTTTACCTTCTCATAGTCTCTCCACTGCATGGCTTTCTTAGTATGAAATTCTGTAGCTTACCTACTCCTAGACAAAGATGTGGTTCACAGCACCCAGAATACCGCCCCCCAGGCCAGTGGAGGTTGGACCTTGGAAGGGTTCCCTTTCAGGAGCATGTGACACTAGCAGTGGTACAGGACCATCTTCAACACAAAGCATAAATTGGCCTAAAGATGCATGCCATTACAGAAGTAGATTTAAAATAAGAGACCTGCACACACATTTCCTAACCAGAGCCACAGCCCTTCTATCCTTTGATCTGGTGGGACTAACTTATTCCCCAGCTCTGAGATAGGGGTGGGGAGGGGAGCATTTAGGCCAGCTCACAGTAGCATGCTTTCTCTGCTAATGACCTGACCGTGGTTACCTTAACTCCATTGAAGCTGTCTTGTCTGTGCCATTGTTTTACCTTTCTTCCTGGTTCTGCAATAATCCCTTAACAGCCACCTTTTATTTAACTGTGCATTCAGGCAAGCGGCAATAGAAAACTGGACATTATATTCAGACTACGTAATGTAGACATTTTCCAGGTTTGGTTTAGAAGTCACACCTGCCAGAGCAGCAGCTTTCAAAAGCATCATGCATTAGACTGGGTTCCTCAAGGCCCTTACTTTCATGTAATGTGCAGACCAACAGGTCCCCTAAGATGCGTGGAACAAGAGACCTGGGGAAAACCTTCATGAGGGACCTTGCTGCTGTGTGATCTCAGTGCTTTGCAATAGGTTGTGTTTAATTGTAGTCTTGTTAATTATTTGATTTAAAATCTAAACCAAGACTCTTCCTTCAGATGAGACTTAGCCTGATTAGACTCCTGGCCATATAAACAAGTAGGATTTTTTTCACTTTCTGCAGTTCGCTTGCTTATCGTGTTTCTGAAATGAATGCTAAAATGCAAGGGCTTCTTTGTTTGACGGGCTCTTGGCTAGCTTAGGCTGTGGCTCAAATTACTGTTCCACTAAAGCACTGTGATTTGAGTCAGGCTTGCAGACTCCTTGGTACATTTATTTGGATCTTGTTATGACCAAGTGTGTCACAGAACTGCAAACCCCAAATACACTAGGGCAAAATATCCATCACCTCCATGTGATCAGACAGTACTGGAAAGCAGTTCTGTCCCGTTGTAGGAGGAATTATCTATGTTCAGGTTATGCTATGGAACCAAGCAGGCATTGATCGTGCCTCTGATTCCTTTGATTCATAATTACTAGCCCTTGCCACCTGTGTATACAGGTTGCTGTACATGCAGATCCTATTTAAAAATACATTTATAGTTGTCTTTTAAAAGTTTTGCCCTAAACCTGCTGTCAATAACTGCTGGCTGCCGAGATATAATTAGCTTTAGTCCCACTCACTGAAGGCATGCTTCTGTATCACTGAACTAGGCACCCTGTTATCTTTCCTCCTACTTTTAGTCCCCTTTAGCAAATTGTCGTCCTTATCGGAGGAACGTAGCTGAGTCTTGGTAAAATTATGCGGAGGGATTTATTTGTATCTGAGTAGTTTAGTTTATTGAGCAGTTTCTGTTGGATGTCAGCAGTTTCACCACCCACTCAGGCTCTCGCATTCTTATGCTTTAAGCTCTCAGGGGCAGGTACTGCCTTTGTTTCTGAGCTATATATTCTTGTGTGTGCAGTGTTGATCTTGGGCTAAGGCATTATGGTAGCTGGTTATGATAGTTGCTGATAAGGAAGTGCAGTTCTCTTCAATTAATGATAGGCATGTACATTTTGCCAGAATAAAGGAGCCTACCCCTTTGTTGTCTCGGAAATAATCCTTGCAGGGCACATTTGTGGTATACAGAAAGGGTATCACCAACCATTCCTGTGTTTTCAAGCCTAGTATTTGTCTCTCTGGGTCAGCATGTGCAGGAAGCTTTGCATAGCCTTTCCGTTTATCATCTTGAGCCAGGTGCCTTGAGTCACTCTTCACAACTAAAGAAGGATGTTTGCCTGGAAGGATGTTTCTCTTTGGGGAGGAAATAAGAAGTTTGTATTGGTTTCTTGATAGATGCAAAGAGATCCCTGTGGATATTACTGTAATAAATAAATAAATAAATAGGTGATGTGATAGAAGTGCATAAGCAGGCTTGCTTACTCTGCTACTAGGGGTAAGTTGAAATGGATGATTATTGTTCAGATTTTCTCATTAGTGACAGGCATGTGTGGAAGCTTTAACATAACACTACAGCAATGGTATCTTTTAAGCGCATAATAACAGGACTCTTTTTCTCAAGTTCAGCAGATAGTTGCATTATTCAGCTTTTTTTTTTTCCTTGACACACCCAAGCTTCACTGACTGACACATGCCCTCAACCTTTAGTCACTTTTAATGCAGCAGGCCTTTACTGTTGTGATTATATCTTTAGGACTGGGCTCGTGAACACACAGGCTTTCTCAGAATACTTTCCCCTTTTCTACTTTGTTTAGATGGAGTGTAAGCAAGCACTGGTTGAGGACTTTGAATAGCCAAGGTTTGAAGGCCATTGATTAGCCTGGATTCGAACAAGGATTCCTATGTATCTGCAAAAAAGTTGCATACATCATAGCACTTCAGCCAAACCTTCATCACTAGCAATAATTTCAGGAGTACTGCATGCATCAAAGAAAAACTGTGTGGATTACTAGGCAGACCATGTGTAAAAGAAGGGAATGGGATGGTTTTGAAAAATACCAAACGCCAACACAGGTGGGCCTTTGTCCTATTTACTTTAAATTGCCAGCTCCGACATGGGGGATCTGATGTGAAGTGAGCCATGTAGTGAATAGTTCCAAAGATGCATGTAATTTGTGCTGCTTTTGTTGGCAGTTTTCTTACCTCAGCATTATGATGTCCTAATCATGTTGTATGATCCTAAGGATCGATAGCACAGACATAAAGAGAAGCCCTTTGTATGCTTAGCGGTCTCTGATGTTTTCAAGGTGTGACGTGGCTTGTAGCGCACATGGAACTCAGAAAATAGATGTTAGAATAGATTAAATGACTTGGGACAAAAATAACTGTCCTAAACACGTTGCTGATCTCTGGCAAGAGGAAGGTGTGCATGTCTCATGGAATTTACCTTCTGGCTATTGCAGTGTAAATTGCTTCAGGAAAAACCTGCAGGGCATCAAGAAGATTTGGCTTGGGCTTGGGTTATACCAAATGGGCCATTTATTTATTTATTTATTTTTAGATGCCCGAAGTGATGGGGATGGATCGTTTGCCTGTCTTAAAAGCATTTGGTTACGCTGTATGCTCTGACTTAATGTTCTGGTTCTGCCATCTTGGTACCAAACATACATTTTGTCAGTTTTCTGAAATGGTGAGCTGTCAGCACGGCAAAGTCGAACTCTTATTGAACAAAACCTGCTTAGAGCTTATTGCAGCCCTCTGATACAGAGGGTGGTGCTTAAGCAGCCATGTAATATAGGATCAAGTCCAGAGCCATCCCCCAGGGCTTTTTTAGGTAGCTGTTATTTTCTTCATGGTATTTATTATCTGAAGATGATGGCACATTGTTTATATTTGCTCTGCGGAGAACTATTTGATGGTGACACTTTAATTTGTATTTTTGAGCTTTTTGTCTCGTAGCATAAACAGATTGAATCAGGGTGTTGTATTTCTCATCCCAATCTGTGAGTTCACCAGATACCATCTGTGGGAAAACCTTGAGGCCAAGACTTGGAGAAATGTTTGTCTGAAGTTCAGTGACCAACTTTGGCCTGAATTTCAGGAGTGTTAAGAACAAGCAGATCCCATTGAAATGAACAGAAGCTGGTGGGTACTCTGCACTTTTGAAAATCAGACTCCTCCCATCTCTCCCCCCCCCCCACTCCAGGTTTTTGGAAGCAGGTAGAAAAACTTTAGAGCTTTACGTACTTAAAATTTACTTTGAGCTGAAACTATGTGGTTCTGGTAGGTGCCTTTCCTACAGTGTCTGAAAAAAAGTTAAGTGCTCAACAGAAAATGTTGTTTAGCTAGATGGAGAAACAGAAGTGTGGGTTTTTAGGTATTTGACTGGTATCGAAGTCCTTGTGGCTTGCATCTGTGTCAAGGTGGTGATTTCATAAGAAATAGATACAGATAAATGGCTGGGAATGGGATGGGGAAAATGCAAGAGATTTATTTTTACTGTTGGTTCTGTTCTGAATCCATTTCTTTTTAGATGCAGGTCAGTATTTGAGGACCATTGCTGTTGGACTCGGCAGTTACCAACGTGCTTACTTATGAATTCTGGAATGATGAATTTTACCCCATATTTTATTTAGTATGCTGTACTATTCAATTTTTTAGGGACTTGATTTTCAGCATGTAGGTGCTTATAGCATGTGTGATCAGTGTAAAACAATCCAACGTTGGTTGGGGGAGAGACTTGTTTGACCTCCTCTCTACCTCCTGCAATTTGATTAGTCTCTCTCTTGTGTCCAAAATGGCAAATTAAAGTTGCTATGATGTGATTGCAAAGTGACGGTGCAAGGAGAGTTGTCCTGTGGTGGCTGGAAGAGCTCATCAGGACTCCTTCCTCTTGGTTAAGTCCCTTAACTGCTTTGCATGTATGAGAATGAGGATAGTCTCTTATCTCAAGTGAGTTGAGGCTTAATGTTTATGAAAAGCATTTGGAATTGGGTGCAGTGGGTGTTTGTGGTTGTAGGAGTTTTCCTTCCATCTGTTTTTGGGTTTGCTTCAACTTGGCCAAGTGCCTTTACTCATGTTAGTGCTATTTATGTGTTTAAATGGTAGCTCTCAAGTAGCATTTCAGCTTGGGAGTAGTTTGCTGTCTCATGCTCTCTCCCTTATCTAATATACTCAGGGTTCCTGCTCCATAATCAGTGCGCTAAATGGCGTTTTTATCTTGGTTAAAAAGGTAGATGCTGCTCAGTCTTGCCACAAAATAATCCCCACCCATTTGTTGCCCGTAACAACCGACCATCTCTGATATTCAGAAGCTGAGCAAAGGCTGGAGTAAAGCTCGCCTGATTTTCTGTGTCCAGTGGGGGAAGGAAGAGAGACCTTAGTATTCTGTCACATTGCAACTTTGTGAGAATATGTTGATGAGGATTTACTGTTGCAAACCTCCAATGCAACAGCAGGACAGCTGAAATGTTCTGCTTATTAATGTGTTGAATAATCTAGTTAAAGCAGACAAGAAGGAGAAATGTACATCAGCAAGGCTTTCCCTAGAATAATGCCAAAAGGATTTTCATCAGGGGAAATGATCTGATTGGATTACAGTTGCAGCCTACTGTGAATGTTTTCAGGCTGTTTGAGAACATTAAATTAAAAAAAAAAATTACCATTCATCGACTTGGGCTAAGCGACAAACAGTAGGAAATTCCAAGCTGACATCCACTGCACCCTTCAGATGTCTTGTCGTGCCTTAATATTTCTGGCAGAAATTCCCCAGCATGAGACCCTGTCTGCTGTTTGCTTCTTTGGGGTCAGCTGAAGAAGATGCATCAGCTTGGAATTGACTCAGCATTTCTAGATGGGGACATGAAGCAAAATTATGATGAATTAACTGCAGGTGTGAAGTGAAAGCACATTAAACCTGCATAGGACTATTTGGTTTAGGTTAATATGAACAAAGAACACCTTTGTTCATGCAGCCACATGGGTTTATTGTGCTTTAGCTAAATCTTCTTAATTTTTCCTAAGTGTCCCTATGTAGACAGGCGCTCTGCCATTAGAAGACAGTGCTATTAATGCTTATACTCTGTGTGACATGAATCCTTAGGGTAACATTGCTGTGACTTGAAATTCTCCAGAATAGGAAAGGGGTTGGGGTTTTGATTGAATTTAGTGCCTGTGGAAGTAGAACATCCATGATGATGCTGTCAGGATGTTGCTTGCCAAATTCAGTAATTGCCACACTTGAGTACATTTCTGAATTGGGGCCATTTAAAACACGGTCTGTGTAGGATCCCCATACAACTTGACCAGAGCTCTGCAACCTTTTTGTGACTTTCTCTGTGAAGCTGATGCTGGGTGTCCCTTGAGCAGGCTGCCAATTCATCTACATTGTTCAAAATTACATTCGTGGTACGGAGATGTGTCCTTTAGAAGCTGGAATGACCGCCCTCCTTGCCATTTTGATTAGGCCATACTTTGAATCCAGGTTTCCAAAGCAGGGAACCGAGGCTTGATTGTTAACTCCCTGCAGTGGCATATCACCTTCCTCCGACAAAGGAGAGATTTGCATTGGCCTTTAGCATGTGGAGAACATATTTTTCTATTCCTTGTTGACCTGGTTCAAGTCAGTAGCCTTTTCATCTTCACTTGCTGTATTCCCCTCTGCTTGTGTTTTTATCATGTTTCCCAGCCTAGACAGAGCTGCCATAAGCTAATTGCCACTGGATGATTGTAGAGTAACAGAATCTCTTCCTGGGCAATCCAGCTGGCCATACATTTCGGTCTTCTAAATGACAAACAATTGGCCCTGTTCTTCCCTGTGTAGAAATGAGACTCATTCCCTAAAAACAGGCATTTGGGAACTGCTGCCTGCAGCATTGATCCTGAAATAGCAAGATGCTTGGGGCTTAATCAATAGAGATTGGTGTACCTGATGGGAAATTTACCTTGAAAGTTTTTAAAATAAAGGTCCTGATTTCATATTTTCCCCTCTTGTCTGTTGCTTAGGCTTACTTTAAAGAAGTGGATCCAAGTAGCTTTATTTTTTTTGTCCCCCAACACTTAAGTTACATGTTTCTTACGAGCGCAAAACAGTCAAGTCACATTTATTCTAAGAACCAAGTTCGTGCTAATCATGCTTTGTGCATGAAGGATATTTTGCCATGACAAATGGAAGATGATGTTAAACTAAGTGTCTTTTTTTTTTTAATTTAACCTGAGTTGAGGACACTAGAGCAGAAGATTCAGTAGTTTGCCAGAGGATAAATAGAACATTCTTTGGTGGGGAGGGAGGGGCGAAATGTCATGTGCTGGCCTCTAATGAAATATTAAAGAATGGAGAGCAGCTATAGATAGTTGTTGTACCCCTTTTTCGAAAATATATTTTTATTCTTGCTTTAATTTTGCAACTAGAATATGACATCAGTGTTCAGTAGTAGTTCTCTTGCAGAACCATGTGATGCAAAGTTTTGTACTGCTGTTAATGAAGCTGTGATGGCTTCTGAGCTTTTGGTTCGTTGTAGTTATGAAACGTCTGGTATTTGTTCACCAGTGTCTTGTATACCAAGGTAGTTTAATTTAGTAGGACGCTAAGATTGATTTATAGTTTCTTCATGGATTCATAGACTGTGAGGCTGGAAGGGACCTCGGGAGATCGTTGGGTCCAGTCCCCTGCACCAAGCAGGAAAGACAACTGGGAGTCAGGTAATACCAGCAAGGTGACCATCCAGTCTCCTGTTGAAGATTTCCAGGGCAGGCGATTGCACCACCTCTGAAGGGAGCTTATTGCACAGTCTGGACACCCTAGCTGTGAAGACATTTTTCCTAATGTTGAGCCTGAAACTGTCTTCCAGGAGTTTGTGACCATTACTCCTGGTTTTCCCCAAAGGTGCCCTGGTGAACAGTTGTTCACCGAGCCCTTGATGTACACCCCGATGTAGTGGTAAGCCGCTATCAAGTCCAGTCTCAGCCTTCTCTTTTCCACGCTGAAGCATCCCAGGTCCCTCAGCCTTTCCTCGTATGGCTTGCCGTGCAAGTCTCCAATCATATGGGTGGCCCTTCTTTGGACTCCCGCGAGCTTTACCACATCCTTGCTGAAGTGCAGCACCCAGTACTGGACACGGCACTCCAGCTGTGGTCTCACCAATACCAGTAGAGTGGAAGAATCACTTCCCTAGTTTTGCTGGAGATGCATTGATTGATGCATGCCAGGGTATTATTTGCCTTGTTGGCTACAGCATCACACTGCCGGTTCATATTCATACTGCGTTCTGTTATTACCCCCAGGTCCCTTTCATTTGTGGTGCTGGTCAGTTTGGCGTTGCCAAGCCTGTAAGTGTATTAGGAGGCTTTTTGTCCCCAGGTGGAGCACTTTACATTTCTCAGCATTGAGCTTCATCTGATTCTGATCTGCCCAAGCTAGCCTGTCTAGGTCCACCTGTATCTGCAGCCTATCTTCAAGCATGACCACAGTCCTCTGTAACTTGGTATTGTCTGTGAACTTGGCCAGCGAGCTCTTTACTCCCACATCCAAATCACTGATAAAAATGTTGAAAAGCGCTGGACCAAGCACTGATCCCTGAGGGACACCACTGGCCACTTCTCGCCAAAATGACATAGAGAGTTCTAATGAACAGATCTGGGTCCTACCCCACAGGCAGCTTTGTACCCACCTAACTGTCTCACAATTAAGGCCACAGTCCTCCAATTTTCTCACGAGAACATCATGGGATATTAGATCCAAAGGCCTTTTGGAAGTCGAGCTATACTATGTCAACTTCCTTTCCCTTATCCAGGTGGTGAGTTACCTGATCATAGAAGGAGATGAGGTTGGTAAGACCAGACCTGCTGGTGGCGAAGCCATGCTGGCTGTCGTTCTGAAAGCTGCCTTCTGCAAGCCTTTTGTATATAGACTAGCTCATAATGCCCACTGGAAAGCAGGAGGGCTAGCTCTTCCTGCTTCTCCACGCTCCTGGCATTAGTGTACAGGCACCCGAGTCCTTCTAACGAGGCCCTCAACATCCTGTCACGCTGATGAAAAACTACTCCCTCAGCTCCCACAAGAGTGGCTCTTCTAGTGTCCCTATCAATGGAGCTTTCTTGTATGTCGGTCCCTGGGCATGCTCCAGTTAGTGTTTCCCCGTCCCTCAGCAAACTTAGTTTAAAGCCCCATCTAGAAGATCAGCCATCCTGGCCATGAACAGGGACTTACCTCTCCATGTGAGGTGGATGCTGTCTCTTCCCAGGAGTTCTCTCTCCCTGAATTGTGCGCTGCGATTGAGGAAACCAAAGCCCTCTGTGGCACCACCATCGGAGATGTCAGTTCACTTCCTCGATACAACCTTCCCTCCTAGGGCCATGGTCTGCAACAGGGGGCACAGAAGAAAAAACTACCTGAGCCCTGGAGCCCTGTAGACACTCATGACCCGGTCCAGATTACTCCTGGCCGTGTTGTTCGTTCCCACATGGATGAGGCTCATGGGGTAGTAGTTGGAGGCCCTAACGAGCCTGGGGATCCTCTCCTCAATGCCTCGGATGTGAGCCCCAGGGAGACAGCAGACCTCAGGGGCTAGGGGGTCCGCACGGCAGATGGGTCCCTCAGTGCCCTGCAGGAGGAAATCCCCCACCACCACCACCTTGCACCTCCTCTTGGGGGTCAGAACAAGCTGCTTACCTTCCTCCTCCTCTGGTGTCACCATCAGAGCCTTCTCATGTGTAGGGAGGGGAGCGTACTTGTTGTGCAGGGCCAGGGGAGGAGCCCTGGCCCTACGTTTCCTGGAGCATGCATTTTTAAGTTTTGCAAAACAGCATCTCATTTCTGACTGGAGAATGCACGTGGCCAGACTTCACCCTGAAGTGAATTTTGCCAGCCACTTTATAAACTGCTGAAAATAGACTTGTGGTGAAAAATGACACATGCTGGTAGATGCTTAACCACAGCTATGTGAACAGCATTACTATAATAATTGCTGAAGAGCTTGTGGAACAGATTGCTAAGGCATTAAGGAAAGCCATCCAGGCATTTGCTACACCTTTAAACAGCATGGTTGTTTTGGACGGTTTTTGATCCCAGATTTATTCTGGGAGGGGGCATAGTAAGATGTCAGGACATTCACAGCTTGTTAAATCCAAGGGAGGAGAATGATTACATTGGAATGAAATAGAAATGTGAATTCCAGCTTTTGAGGAGCTCAGCCTTGAGGTTTTCATGTCTTGTGAAAATGGAACAATTCATCCCAGACTGCTAAAGCAACTCATAGTCAAACAATAGTTTGTTGCTTCATTATGACTAAAAGCTCACTGATAATGTGCAAAAGAGGAGAGAGAAATTTCTATATTTAGGTTTCCTGTTCAGAATTTCAGTCAAAGGCGTGGCCCAGCAATCAGCTGGTTAATGTTAATTATGCATCACTGTCTCTTCCCCACCAAAGCAAACAGTCTTTGTTTTAAAACTGAAAACTGAAGGTCAGGGATTGGACACATTCCTGAAGACTTACCCTGGTTACTGTAGGCTGTGCACCATGACAGTTTTTGAAGTTCATCCCATTTATTGATATAATATGTGATCTGCTTGAAGAGCCCAAGGAAATAAATATCCATCAATGAAATGTACCTTTTGAAGTAGTACATATAAGTCTATCATCAGAAGAACTCTCTGGGTGAATCACAGTTCATTGTAGATAATTCCTGGCTATGTAAAAGTGAACCTGCTATATGGATTTGGATTGCAGCAAACAGAGGAAGTCCCTATGTAAAAGCATCTGCTGTGCCCTTTAGTTGTTTAAGGGTTGTTTTGTGCTTGGGTCACTTTATCATGCACAGGGTCTGAGATGAAACTCAAGATGCTTCCAACACCAGAGTATGTTAGAGTGAGTGGCACATGATCTATAAAAGGGATAAAAATTAGACTTATCACAGCTTTACATTGTCCAAACTAGGTCTGAACACTCTCATATAACATGAAAAAACAAGCCGTCTCAGCCCCTGCCCCACTCCGCCCTCACTGCAGGAGCCTTGATCTGCCTCTCCCCTACACCCTCCTTTTTTTTTCCCCCCACACCCCTTCCACCACAGACTTACCAGCTCTTCAAGTTGCAGTGCTGCGTATCAGAAATCGGATCGGTATCGGCCAACATGCCTCCTTAAAAAATGGCTATTGGTATCAGCCCCCAAAATCTCTATCAATGTACCCCTAAGGGCAAGCTGTGGTGTAATATCTTTACCATGACTTCAGCACGGCTTTTGATATGGTCTCGGACAGCATTGTTACAAGCGAGTGAAGGAAGTATGGGTTGAATGAATGGACTGTAAGGTGGGTAGAAAGCTGGCTGGATCATCGGGCTCAATAGATAGTGATAAATGGCTTAATGTCTAATTGGCAGCCCGGTATCAAATGGAGATTCCCAGGGGTTGGTCCTTGGGCTGGTTTTGTTCAATATCTTCATTAATGATCTGGAAGATGGCATAGAGTGGTCCCTAAGCAAGTTCATGGATGACACCAAGTTGGGGGGAGTAGTAGATATGCTGGAAGGTAGGGCTAGGATTCAGAGTGACTTTGACAAATTGGAGGATTGGACAAAAAGAAATCTCAGGTTCAACAAAGACAAGTGCAAAGTGCTGCACCTAGGACAGAAGAACCCCATGCTGGGGGTGACTGGCTGGGCACCAGCTCTGCAGAAAAGGACCTGGAGGTCACAGTGGAAAAGAAGCTGGATATGAGTCAACAGCGTGCCCTTGTTGCCAAGAAAACTAATGGCATCCTGGGATACATTAGTATGAGCGTTGTCAGCAGATCAAGGGAAGTAATTATTCCCCTCTAGTAGGCATTGGTGAGGCTACATCTGGACTCTTGTGTCCAGTTTTGGACCCACCACTATAGAAAGGATGTGGACAAGTTGGGTAGAGTCCAGTGGAGAAGGCCAACGAAAATAGTTTGGGGGCTGGGACACGAGGCTTGTGAAGAGAGGCTGAGAGAACTGGGCTTATTTAGTTTTCAGAAGAGCAGACTGAGGGGAGATTTGATAGCAACCTTCAACTCTCTGTAGGGTGGCTCCAAAAAGGATGAGGCTGGACTGTTCTCCGTGGTGGCAGATGACAGAACAAGGAGCAGTGGGCTCCAGTGGTAGCAAGGGAAGTTTAGGTTGGATATTAGGAAAAACTGTCTCACTGGGAGGGTGGTAAAGCATTAGAACAAGTTACCCAGAAAGGTGGTGGAGTCTCTATCCTTGGAGGTGTTTAAGGCCCGGATAGACCAAACGCTGGCTGGGATGATCTAGTTGGGGCTGGTCCTGCTTAAAGCCAGGGGGTTGGACTAGATTCATAGATGTTAGGGTCGGAAGGGACCTCAGTAGATCATCGAGTCCGACCCCCTGCATAGGCAGAAGAGAGTGCTGGGTCTAGATGACCCCAGCTAGATGCTTATCTAACCTCCTCTTGAAGACCCCCAGGGTAGGGGAGAGCACCACCTCCCTCGGGAGCCCGTTCCAGACCTTGGCCACTCTAACTGTGAAGAAGTTCTTCCTAATGTCCAGTCTAAATCTGCTCTCTGCTAGCTTGTGGCCATTATTTCTTGTAACCCCTGGGGGTGCCTTGGTGAATAAAACCTCACCAATTCCCTTCTGTGCCCCCGTGAAGAACTTATAGGCAGCCACAAGTTCGCCTCTCAACCTTCTCTTGCGGAGGCTGAATAGATCCAGTTTCTCTAGTCTCTCCTTGTAGGGCTTGGCCTGCAAGCCCTTAACCATGCGAGTGGCCCTTCTCTGGACCCTCTCCAGGTTATCCGCATCCCTCTTGAAGTGCGGTGCCCAGAATTGCACGCAGTACTCCAACTGTGGTCTGACCAGCGCCCGATAGAGGGGAAGTATCACCTCTTTGGATCTATTCGTCATGCATCTGCTGATGCATGATAAAGTGCCATTAGCTTTTCTGATGGCTTCGTCACACTGCCGACTCATGTTCATCTTGGAGTCCACTAGGACTCCAAGATCCCTTTCCACTTCCGTGCCACCCAGCAGGTCATTCCCTAGGGAGTAGGTATGCTGGACATTTTTCCTCCCCAGGTGCAGCACTTTGCATTTCTCCTTGTTGAACTGCATTCTGTTGTTTTCTGCCCACTTGTCCAACCTATCCAGGTCTGCCTGCAGCTGTTCCCTGCCCTCCGGCGTGTCCACTTCTCCCCATAGCTTTGTGTCATCCGCAAACTTGGACAGAGTACACTTCACTCCCTCGTCCCAGTCGCTGATGATGTGACCTCCTGAGGTCCCTTTGACCCTCACTTTCTGTGATCTCTCAGATGTACTTTTTTACCTACCTTCACTCTTCAGCTGAGTGGAACTACTGCTTGACTTGAGTCTCTGGACTGAAAGCCCTCTTGTTGACCAGCTATGTTAACATTTCCTGTCTGTATGTCCTAGGTAGCTTCAAGACCTTTTTCTCTAGGAGTCTGTGACATCTGCTTTTTCAAGTGTCTCAAAAACTGCTCCTTCAAAACAAAGTACTTGTGTACTCAGTATTTGTGTGCTCAGTGATGCATAGAAGTAGGAGACAAGTAGTAAAGTAATAAATGACTCTGCATGCATTTTGTCTCTGTTTGAAGTTGGTTTCGGTATGTTTACGTGAGCTGCATTACTGCATCTTTGGGTAACTGGCTCCTGTATATTTGTCAGCATCCTCTATTTGAGCAGCGTATACATCTTCTCACTGTTTTTGGGGTTCTGTTGAATGGCCATGGTCTTAAAAATATTTTACCCCTTGGCAGCCAAGCTGCGTTATTTTTATCACCTGCAAAATAGTATCTCTGCACCTAATGTCCCAGCTCTTATTATCTTTATTGAAGATGTTTACACCATTTTTTTTTTTTTATCACTGCTATTTCTTTTTCTCCTTGTTTTCCCCATCTGCCTTCTTTGAAGTGTATTGGTGCACATAGGCTAGTTAATTTAAAGTAGATAAGCTAAGATGCATAGGATATTCTTCATATAATGCAGATACCTCATGCAAGAACATCAAACTTCTGTGACTTACACTTGGACTAAAGGAAATGTTTCGCTAAAGATTGATTATCTTTAATGATTTACTGTTTTTTATTGTTTAAAATATTTGTCTTTCTTAGTGGTGTTTGATGCTCTCTAAGCTTTTAAAACCACTACTTGTCATTTGAAAGGAAATACACAAGCTGAAAACACAGGTTTATGAAAGTGGCAAATTGATAATCCTCTCTGAGGCGAGGCACAGTATGTGAAGAGTGCTTTTTTATAAGCCTACCTCTTGCAATTTTCTACCGCATGAACACAAGAAATGCCATGTTAGGCCAGACGTTAAGTTCATCTAGTTTACTATGCTGTCTCTCTCAATGGTGGAGATGGATCCTAAAGAAAAAGGTATTGATGCAAGTTCTGTCCAGACTGATCTGTCCCCTGCCCTTCTGCTGGATATGCCGTGTGTTATAAATTTACCCTGTAGCACCCACTACACCTCGATCATTGTATTTCTCTTGAGACGAGATGATTGATTCTTCTGTGTTGTTCTAAATTGTCCGGTGGATTTAGTGGTATGAGAACAAAATAACCAAACTTAATCATGCAGCATTTTCAGCCCAGCTGTTCAAGGTGGGAAGGAGGTTTTGTGCTAGTCCAGTGTGATATTTAATGTTCACCATAGGAGAAGAGAGGATTTGACTCGCCTATTCTGGATTTTGTGATATTAGTGAAGTGAGCAACCTGCGTAAAGTCTTGCAGTAAGCTAGTTCTCTTGTAATACTTTAATGTTTTGTACATTATTTATAAAGTGATTTATGGCAATAAATGAATGTTTTTCAGCACAGCCTATTCCCACTGTGCCTTTGATTGCTCAGTGTGTACATCCTTTTTTCCATTGGGATAGTGCAGTTGGATTTTACTGTATTAGTGCAGATTTAATTGCTGTTTCCTTCTTTTTTTATTGCAGTATGCTTTCACAGAGTATGTCACTGCTCTTTCTTAAATACTGTATGTGTGTATCCTTGGCTCTGATTTGGGAAGTACAGTGAGATTTGTGTGAGTTCCTTGTTCAGAAATCTTTGGGCAGAACTGTTTCTCTGGAGTAAAACCTCTTCATCTTATACCTATGGGTAAGAGATAGGAAAGTGTTTCCTGAAATACATAAGTGCAGTAGACTTCACAAGAATCGGTGCTTTTGGTTTGCCACATGATGGGAGAAATTCCACCTTGATTATTTGAGAAGAGGATGAAGTGTGTTTCTGAGACCATGAGTGAATGTTTTGGAGGGGGGAGCCCGTGCTCTCCAACTAAACCAAATTAATACTTTTGCATTAGAAAAGAATACCTGAAAATGCAGGCTTGTGGGGCATGTGTGCTGGAGCATGAGTGAACATCAATTTCTACAGTGTCTGTAGCATTACACGTGCATGTATGGTTGAAAAAACAGTTGCAGTTTTTCTTTCTAGGAGGCTGAACTCAAGCTGTCAAAAATTATGTTATACACACAAGTCACTGTGTTTTAAGACTCCTCTGGGCACATCTACGCATGCTATTAATGTGAATGAATAAACTCTGACACAGTTTGCACCAAAGTTTATTGCTCCTGTTTTAGGTGCACCTTCCATGATAGCGGTATGCAGTGTTACAGCTACACTCAAAAAGACATACAACCCATAGGACTGGGGGAAATCCCTGGCTCAGTAGCTAGAACCAGCTCCTTGAAAAGCGCTGAACCAGATTCTTAGCAAATGCTTTATTTGTAGTCATCTTCTTGATTTGAGTTTATTCAGCTAGTTGTTTTCAGTAACTAGTTCATTCAAAGAGGAAAAACCAGTTGGTGGTTCAAAAGACTTGTTTTCTTCTTTCAGTCTATGAATAGAAAGGTATGAGAGTGAGAAATATTACTTTTAAAATCTTGGATGTAGTGACCAAAAATAGCGGGTTCTATTTGTTGCTATATATAATGCTTCTTTTGTTTAATAAATCAGCTTTAAATGCAAAACATATTTTGGGACTCCTTTCCCCCCACCCATTCTGTAAATAGCATATAAATTGTTTTACTTAATAATCTGGAAAATGCTGAGTTTATTCATGTTCAGTTCAGCTTTCCTTCCAAATCCATGTTGAAACAAATCACAAGTAAAGTATTTATCATCTAATAAAAAGTGCAACATTCAGTGTTTTCTAACATTATGGAGTAGATGATAAGAATCCAGACAAATATATATACCAAGTTACGTAATTGGCCAAATAATTGTGTAAAGGTAATATATTCTCTTGGTTATCAAGAAATTACCAGTTAAGAGCAAGAGTTATATTTAATTGCAAATCAACATCTGTTAATGGTTACTAGACTTTTCTGGGGAAGATATCTAAAGCATGCATGCAAAACCAGAATAAAACTGATTATTTTTAAATCATGGTTCCCTTCTTGCTGATTTTTAGTTGCTTGGTTTAAATCAGTCCACTGTGATTTAAGTAAATGTCCAACGCAAGCTTTTACATAAAATTAGTAGTCCTATAAACAACTTCCTCACTCCAAAATGAAAGAGAAACCCAAACACCCTGCTTCAAACACAAGTATCAGCCCTTATTGTGCCTTTCTATTAACAGGAAAATCAGTAGGTAAATGAGATGTCTAGTCTGGACTATATAGAGCAGGAGGTTGAGTTTCTGAGAGCTCACCATGGAGAATGCTAAGCCCAAAACCCCCTTGCTTTGAAGCAGTGAGGAAATCCAGTTGAGCACCTTTCCAGTGCTGAGCCTGGCTTGTGGCAATATCACATATGAAAGAGGTCAGTCTCCCTCTACGTAGGGTTTTCACAGGTTAAAACAGCATATCGAACTGAAGGTCATAGCCAGTGCAGACCACAGAGGTACATTGCTAGCAGTGGTCTCTAGTCTTGTCCCAGATAGCATGACCTTCTGTAGCCAAGATTAGAAATCATGTTAAGACAGGGTTCCCATTTGGCAGATACTACACTCATCAGGCTAGAACTGGAAATGATCAGAGCTTGAAAAACAGCTTTGCACAACTGATATATCCTTATCAGTGTTCAGAGTGCTACCGCCACTGCCGTTCCTAAAGTGATGTTTACTTCATGTGCCTACACCCTTATCACATACAGGTTTTATAAATGGAGGGAAATGTTAAAATCTTGATGAGAGATTTTTCTTCCCCAAGATGCATGTTTACAGCAGTAGAGGTACAGTTGCATAACATGTAGTAATGTCAGATCTGATAGTGTTAAATCTCTGAAAGCAAGGGATTGGGGAGAAAACAGTGCCAAAGTCTACAGAAAGGTGCTTGGAATAGGACCTCCAGATTTTCCTTCTCAAGCTTTTAGTCCCTCTGGTGATCCATGTGAGCAGTTTGCTGCTGGTTTTCTTCAGTTTCGTCCACCGGGGTCTCCTTTCGTTTTCTAATTGCTCAAGACTGAAGACTCAAAATGGTAGGAGCTTTTTATTGGCCTAGGTTTGTCAGAGAGGACAGCTCACATGTAAATGTACAGAAATGCCACTGAGATTTTAAAGCAATGAAACTGATGGAATTTGGTTTTATTTAAGGCAGTGAAGAATTTACCATCATTTTTTAGATGCCAGTATTTTTTTTTAGCATTGTGTATTTCTCTCTTTTTTTTTTTTTTTTTTTTTTTTACAAGGCATGTGCCTCCACTTAAGGCAGCCTAGTAACATGTGCTGGGCAAGAATAAGATATTTACTTATGGTTTTTGTCATTATGGAGCTGGAGACTACATTTTGTACCCAAATCCATGCGTTTTCAGAGGTCCTTTACAACCTCCTGCTCCTCTAAGGCTGCTCAGATAACCAGGTCTTCTCCCATATTATCTTGTCTTCCTACCTCGTAGCCCTTCCAGTTCTCTTCCCCCAGGCCTGTTGATTTTTCTCTCTCCTGATGAGATCCCTTTATTTCAGATTCTCTCTTCCTAATTCTCCAGTCCCAGCTCCAAACACTTGCCTAAAACTTAAAGGAAAAAAGCAAGTTGAAAATTAAACTTTGGAAACATTTGCAAAAGATACTTCTAGTGCACAAAATGAACATTATGCCGTGGAGAAATTGTGCACGTGTTGAGAGTGGAGGAAAACAGCGTGTTTTAGAATTAGTCAATACATCATGGAAGTTATCTTCTAGTTTCAGGACCATTTTGCTCAGGGTTACTTTGTTCTGCAAGGCAAGATCAAAGTTCATTTGCAAAGAAGCAAGTACAGTGAGGGGGAGAGACGGGATAGTCACCCAAAAGATGCATTCAGATGCAGGTTCAGTTCAGCAAGCCTGCTTGAGAAAAATATAGGATAAAACAGTGTTACACAGTACCCACCTGTTGAGCAAAGGCACCATTCTTGCTCCCTCTGAAGCACAGGTTTTTGTGTAACAGAGTTTGATATACACGGTCTGACAGCAGAACAGGTGGGGAAATGATTGTGTGAGTGGTCCTATATCAGCTGGTATTCACAAACTGATTGTGTCCCTTAGAGGAAGCCCTGTATTTTGTCTTTGTCTAAAGGGTTGATATGATGGGAGCTTCAGCAATTGAAGGACGGCTTGAGTTTTCATTAGGTGGAAAGAAAGAAGGTTGGCCATCTAAAAACAGTTACTGTCACATGGTGGCACTAAGATTGCTTGTCAAGTTCAAATGCTGTGGAATCATAGAACCATAGAAAATGAGGGTTTAAGGGACCTCAGGAGGTCACATCTAGTCCAACTCCCTGCTCAAAGCAGGACCAGCCCCAACTAGATGATCCCAGTGAAGGCTTTGTCAAGGCAGGTCTTAAAAACCTCCAAGGATGGAGATTACTACCACCTCTTTGGGTGACTTGTTCCAGTGCTTCACCACCCTCCTAGCGAGACAGCTGTTTCTAATATCAAACCTTAACATCCCTTGCTGCAACTGGAGACCTTTGCATCTTGTTCTGTCATCTGCTATCACTGGGAACAGTCCAGCTCCCTCCTCTTTGCAACCACCCTTCAGATAGTTGAAAGCTGCTATCAAATCCCCTGGTTAACTGAGTATTAGTTGATCTGATTTACAAACCAGTGGCTGTGGGGTGGGTAAATATTTATCAAGAAGTAAATATAGGGTTTTCTGTGGTAGTCTGGAGGGCTGAAATATGATTTTTAATGCCTGTGTGGGTGTGTTCCAGGGCTGAGCTGCCCTGTAACTAAAATGTAAAAAGAAATGTTCTTTTTTTTTTTTTTTTTCTTGACTTCTTTCCTGTGGTTGATCTCTTACAGAGCCTAGCCCAGCTAGAGAACCTGTGCAAGCAGCTGTATGAAACTACAGACACCACAACACGGCTCCAGGCAGAGAAAGCCTTGGTCGAGTTCACCAACAGTCCGGATTGCCTGAGCAAGTGCCAGCTTCTCCTTGAAAGAGGGAGTGTATGTAGGAAACCAAATTGTTAAATCCCTGTCAGATGAGTTGTATGCAGGCATTTTGACGAATGCTCTGGTTGATACGGGGAAGCACTAGTGTATGGTGTGCATACCCTATAATTTAAACCATAGCAGCACTTGCATACATCTCCTACATACTAGAACTGGACTCTTTTTGGTTGGTGTGACTTGTTCCAGTCACTCTTGCAATTTCTGTTGCTGTAGAAAAACTCAGAGCTTGCGCACTGAGGATTTCTTTTTAAAATAAACCTCCCTAGAGTCTCAGGCTCTATTTAAATTATACCAACTTAACCACACTTAAGTACAACTGTGAAAAGTGGCCATGGTCCGACCCTTATGTATCCATTTTTCAGAAGGTTTGGAGGTTTCTTTTATTGCCGGTGTAACAGAAATATGGTTCTGTGCCCCGCTTAGGAAACTGTGATTGACTATGGGCTTACAACATCACAGAGCAGGACAATATCCCTCTTGGTTAAGTCATTGGTGAAGATGCTGTTCCTTAGTGTGGTTCTTGAATCCTGTTTTGTGTACACGCATAAGAAAAACCCTGATAATTTTACATAGTTGGGCACAGTTTTCTGCATGCTCAAAGGAACAATTGTTAGTGTAACACGGCTCTGACACTAGCACGTTTGCATACTCAATAAATCTTTACCTTAGCTCTTAGTATCAAATGGGCCACATTTAGTGTTAGAGGAACCTAATGCTTCTATCACTTTTGTTGTATGATTACACTGATTTTGTCCATGCATGTGTTTATACCAAAAACATGACAATTATGAGACAAATCTGTGTGTTTTGGTTTGTAGGGTTGGTTTTTGATAAATTGTAGGGACCAGTTCTTTTTAGAGTTTGATCTTAGAATTCACAGTTAATTGAGGCTCTTTCATTTTCCCATGCCGTAAGAGTTCTAAAATTATTTGGGCAACTGATCAAAGGCTAGAATCCCAAAATGAGATGTGAGTGTCTTGGGTGATTTAAGAATAACAGAGTCTACTCTGCACTTACAGTGCAGAATCTCTTAAAGCAGAGGCTTGTTCCTTCAACAGCTTCCTTAGAGCAACTCAGCAGTTATTTAAAGCATGGGCAATAAGAGCCTGTTTCAGTATTAATGTTACGGTTGAGATGTAAACTGCATTGGCACTAAATCCCATTTAACTTTTCTTTTATACAATGCATTTTTTTCCCTATGTGTAAGTAGCCATTTGATTCACTTTTGTGTCAGGACAAATCGTGCTTAAAATTGCTTGGTCACAGGATCCTTCAAGGTTTGACTCATGGCAGGATGTACATCCAGGCCTTCAAGTCTATCAGATTGGAGCCTTACTCCAAGAATCAGGGAAACACTAGCCACACTGTCGCAAAGATCAGCGAACCAGAATGGGGGGGGGGGCGTTGTGCAGGCCTGACAGGCCTGCACCGGCTGAATTAATCATCTCTGAGTTGTAGGGTCTTGGGGCAGGAGGAACCTGGGTTTCCACAGGGGGAAATGGGAACTAACCTTTGTGTTTGAAACTGTTTGTACCTTCCAGTAAGGAACTGGCAGCTAACTCCAGGAAAAGGGAAGTTCAACCTTTTCTAGAAAACTGCTAACACCCAGTTTTGTTACCTTGACTAGAACCCATTATGCATCTGTAATCTGTGACGGATTGCTCTTTTGTAAATCCTGCACACAAATTGGATGATCCAACTCACTTATATTAAACTGTCTTAGGCATATTACTATAAATGGGTTTCCTGTCTCTAGATGCTTGGTGTAGGTTATGGAGATAAATGCTTTTTACAGCACTTTATAATAGAAGTACTAACACATGAAACTATTGCCATTTCACAGCCTGCAGTTTATAGAATCTCATATATCCGGGGATTTTGGAGGGCTCAGTCACATGATGGGCATCCCTGAATTAAATTGCAGTGTGCTGTCTGATGGGCTATTGTGTGTGATCTCTGCAGAGAAACCTGTATTTTGTAATCATGTGAAAAGGTGTTAAGTGAGCACCTGCTAAAATGTAATAAGTCTCTTAAGTCTCAGAGGGCTACTTTTCTCCTTAATAAATTGTGCCTTCAAACCAGTCTGATGCTGATTGACTTGAGTTAAATTACTGCTTTTTTTTTTTCTTTGCAGTCCTCCTACTCCCAGTTATTGGCAGCTACATGCCTTACAAAACTTGTGTCACGCACAAACAACCCTTTGCCATTGGAACAGCGAATAGACATTCGTGAGTAGAATTCCTTTTCCACAGTCAAATTAGTGCTCTGGTACATAGATGGTATACTGTGATAAATGACTAATTTGCTACTTAATGGTGACTGGGAGACTTTGCATGAGTTACTAAACTATGCGAATGATCCAATAACCTAAGACACATGATGAAAGAGGATGGTTTTTGCTTCTGTGCAAGATATTCTAAGCTGGGGTGGTCAATCTGCAGCACACATACTACAAGTGGCACAAGCAGTTTGTGTGTGGCAGGCAGCAGATCAGGGAAGAGACAAGCAGAACAGTGGCAGCTAAGGCAGTAAGCAGAGCAGCTGACTGGGAAAGGGAAGAGGATCTGAACTGACTGTTATGACTCAGGAAAGAGACGTTGGAGTCATTGTAGATAGTTTGCTAAAACGTGAGCCCCCCAGTTATCTTTCCTGCTTGGTGCAGGGGACTGGACCTGATGATCTTCTGAGGTCCCTTCAGGCCTTACAATCTATGAATTGGCCCAATGTGCAGTGGCAACCAAAAAAGCCAATAAAGTGTTGACTATCATTGAGAAGGGAATTTGAAATGAAACAAAGAACATTATCGTGCAACTACAAATCCCTGGGGCACCCACATCTTGAATGTTGTGTTCAGTTCTGGCCTCCCCATCTCAAAAAGGATGTAATGGAATTAGAAGAGGTACAGAGGAGGGCAACCAAAATGATCAGGGATCTGGAGAAGTTGCCATACCAGAAGAGACTAAAAAGGCTAGGACTCTTCAGTTTGGAAAAGAGAGGACTGAGGCAGGAAATGAAAGGGGTCTATAAAATCATGAAGGGTGTGGACCAAGTGAACAGGGAACTGTTGTTCACCAGGCCTCAGAACAGTGAAACTGGGGGATGCCCACTGAAATTCAGAGGTAATGGGAGAAAGCACTATTTTATGCAGTGCGTAGTTAACTTGTGGAATTCATTGCCACAGGAGGTGGTGGAGGCAGATTGTATAACCGGATTCAAAAAGAGACTGGATAAATTCATGGATGATAGATCTATTACCATTTTGTTCAAAAGTCCTTAGAGGTGTTTCCTCTGGTATCTCTAAAACAATAATGGTGGCTGCCAAAGCAGATATTGAATAGGGGATCGATCACTCTAGAGATCTGGTTTAATGCTCCTCCTCTTTAGCATCCACTTTTCCCACTGTCAGAGACAATGCTGGGCTTGACGGATCATTGGGCTGAGCCAGTATGGCACTTCAGGTTCTTAGTGTTATCAGAACAGCACTGAAGGAAGGTACAGGGCTAATTAGTGAGATACCTGCCAAAAAGGTTGGCCCTCACCTATTCTAAACCATAGATTACTGGGTTTGAATGTCAGATACTTGGAGGTATCTGAATCTAGTTACCACAAATATGTGGTCTTCAGTGTCTTGATTCTGTCTGAAATGGGTTATCTGTCCCATATTTCGTCTCTTCCCTGTCTGTCTCTTGATTGCAAGAGAAGGATTTAATGAGTCCAATTGTAGAGAAGCTTGACTTGTATTTTTTCCTTTTTTCTTCCTCTACTCTGGGGCGTTTTCTTGTTTGTTGTCTTCTAGGTACAAGTAATAGTAGAAAGGTATTGGCCAGGGTCTGTTTTTTGCCAGTGATCCTGTACAGGGATATTTTTTCCTGTCTAGTTCCTATCTGTATGAAAGGACCCCAAACAGAGACTGATTTGGTTTTATAGCTGTGCTGTTATATTGAAACTCAGGCAGGGTTCTTATATTGGCCATCTCCAAGAGTGGGGAAACATGGGAACGAACTTGAAAATATATGATTCTAACAGTGCAAGGCTGAAATCAAACCATGATGACACTGTGGATTGCCATATTGCGTCTTCCAAGCATGTGAAGGGGAGACAGAGTCACTGAGAGGATATGTTTCCTTTGGGAGAAAGGAAAAGATAATTTATATAATGCAAAGAACTGCTAGTGCTCTGTGGGGCTCTGAAATGTCATTTGCAGCATTTCCTGAAGGGAAGGCCATCTCCTCACCTTTGAATGACATTTAACTCAGTCCACTGTTTCGTCTGCCTAGAGAATGAGAAATCATCTTGTATTAAGTGGTCTGTTCTAAGGAATGGCACCTAAACTATTCAGCTTAGGGCTAAATTAATCTCTTCATGTACAAAAAAAATGTGTTATGGGGAGGAAACCTAGATTTTCAGCACCCATTGTTTTGTCTTTCAGGGAACTATGTGCTGAACTACCTTGCCACCCGGCCAAAGTTGGCAACTTTTGTAACACAAGCACTAATTCAATTATATGCCAGGATCACAAAGTTGGGCTGGTTCGACTGTCAGAAGGATGAGTATGTCTTCAGAAATGTGATCACAGATGTCACAAGGTTTTTACAGGTCAGGAGCATTTTCTTCTTTTTTTTTTTTTTTTTTTCCCCCTTTAATCATGAGCATCTTTTTCTTTTTCTTTTTCTTTTTCTTGTCTGTGGGATGCTATTGTCCGTGTATTACATGAGTTGCCCTAGTGGGCTAGTCTGTTAGCTAATCTATTTAATTGTTTGTTTCCATTCCAGCAGCTATTCCCACTACTCCTCCATGGTTATCATCACCTGTCCTGACAGTTGTCTCGTATTAGATAGTGTCATTTGAGGAAGGAATTGTCTCTTACTAAAGTGCCAGATGCTCATTATGCTCTAAGTTTTCAACTGCAGTGCAGATCTTGAGGGTTTCATTAAGTAATACCTCTCTGCAGTCCCCAAATTTAAGTGGTCCCTGCCAAGTGTTGAAAAATGAAAGATATTGGGACCTTGAGTTAAGTCAAATCCTATTCCTGGTAGGCAGGTGTCTGCATCTAGACCATCCCCACAACTGGATGCTTGTTGGCTGTCAGCAGTGAAGCCAAAGCTAAAGACTGAATGGGCCTTAAGGACAAGCTGCTTTGACCTGCCACTGGTCGTCCCATCCTGTCCCATTCCACTACCCCCCCATTGTTGGAGCCATATGTTGATTTTGTTATTCCAATTCTGTTATTGAAACTTCTGTTAACAGGGCTGTTGGCTGGTATTTTTTTGTGTTCGCTAAGGTCTTCATCCTACAACAGTCGTGATTCATGCACTTAACTTAAGCAGCGATTGCAGTGGAACTAATAACTGCATTAAATTAGACGTGTGCAAATCTTTAGAGGACAAACTGTAAACATGTATCAAAGATAACCGACATACAATGTTTTTATGGTATCTGTTAAATAAAAGCAGGTGTATTTTGTTTGATTACTGCTTAAATAGTTTGTTAACTTTTGCCAAACTTCTCAGCAGCCATCAAGTAGTAAATACCACAAACAGTTCCTTTAAATGCTTTTTCCGCTTATCCTGTTGAATTATAATATTGCTGTTAACCAAGGACATGGCATCTCCAGCCAGGCAGATCTGATCTTCAGTATGTTGGCACTTTCTTGTAATTGCAGTAAAAGTTGGTAAGAACAGTGTAACACTGCTCTCTTTTTTTTTTTTTTTTTCTCTCTTTCTCCCTGTCCCATCTTTTTCATCAGGATAGCGTAGAACACTGCATCATAGGAGTGACAATCCTGTCTCAACTAACTAATGAAATTAATCAAGTAAGTGCTACAGCCTTCCTCAGTGAAGTAAGTGTCCAATTTTCTCATTCATATTGTGTTCTGCTGTGTGTCTGCACTTTTTTGTTGTTTTAACACAGTCCTATGCCTTTGTGGTAAGACATTGACATTTCCTGTGTTACAAGGGCTATTTTTTTTCTATCCTCTTGTTCTTTGTAGCATTTCCCATCTTCTTTAGTATCCACATGTGTAATAGTCTGATAAATGTTGAAACTGTCAGCAATTGGTTTCTCAACCAGTGCCACCTTGTCTGTGAAGCTAACCCCCTCAGCCCAAATTAGCAAAGCATCACTGTCAGTTTTGTTGTTCTCCATCCTTTTTTTTTTTTTCTCTCTCTCTGGGTTTTTTATGGACTTTCATGTAAAAAAAAAAAAAAAAGCCCTTTCTTCCGTGTCAGCAGACATTCCAGTACCACTTTCTAGGGTTATAAATATAGGGCATAAACATAAGAAATGCATTGAATATTCTGGTTTGCTTTTCCTTGCAAATCCAAAGTCTCCCAGCATCATGTGAAACATTGTACCAGTGCTGCTGTTTCCCAAATCACAGGGTGGGTAGAGGGGTGGAGAGGTTACATGATATGCCCAGCCCTTCATTTGAATTGGTAGCAGAGGTGAACCAGGACTGGAGTTTATGGCTCCTTAATGAATTTTAATTTAAATATGAATTTAGGATGCGTAGTTTGATCACAACAAAGCAAGCAACTAGCAGAAATAGGCTCCTAAAGCTTGAATTATTTTCAGCCATCAACTCTGCAGGCACATATAAGAACTGCAATGTAGACAGCTTCCAGTTGTCCCTACAAGTGATTTTCTCTGGGGAACCTTTCTGGTTTGGCTAGCCTACTACTACTAAGTTTGTTGAAAGGGCCAATACTTATCAGTTGTGTTAAGTGATTCAACTTTTATTTGATGAATATAAAATTTAACTTAACTTTTTTTTCTACTAATACTTGTTCACATGGTTGAATTAACCTGGCTTTGATAGTGAAATTCTAATGTAGAATTAAAACGATCATTTGCAATCCAAGTATAGGCCAGAACTTTAATAATTTGGTGTCCAACGGTTGTGTCCTGACTTGGTGCAAAGCACCCCCAGCTGCTACTGAATACATTGTAGTTCAGCACCTCTAAACACAAAAGAGCCTTATGATAACAAGTAAGGCATGCCATTGAGATGAATGAGCAGCAGAAAGGAGGTTTCAGATTAAATGCGTCTTTATGTTAGCCGTTAAGCTTTCTTGCTCCTCCCCCTACCCCCAGGGTATTTGATTATGAGGCAGGAAATTTATTTTATTTCCCTGTCAAAAAACATTACCTAGGTAACTGCGAGAGAATTTTGCAGGAATGCATTAAAATAAACATCAAGTCACTGTGCCAACATGGTGTCTTAGAGGCTGATACAGAGTGTGCCATCTGTAACCTATATCAGTCTTATAATATCAGGCAACATCTGCATGTATTATTCCCTAACACATATGGTGCAGACTTTAATGTAATGGAGTTGTAAAAGAATCTGGCAATCTCCCAATTGATTCACAGTAAAAGCTAAAGGTGCCTTGAAATTTCCTGCTCATCCATGTATCTTCTCACTTGACTCTGACTGCCAGTTGGGTTCAGGAGATGATGTGTATTTGGCTTTTCCCAACAGTAACTGACTCTCTATCTGCTGGCAATTTTACATGAAGGAGTGAAAATAGACTAGGCTCTAAGAAGATATTTAGTGGATGTAGCCCATGCAAGTCGACAACTATGAAACTCAGTTCCCTAATCTGGGTCTCTAAATCATATAGGTGCTGTTCAGATTTTATCCTGTTTCAGGGGTGTGCAATGATTTGGGCCAGTGGGCCACATTGGGAGTTTTGTTAAGCTGTTGCGGGTTGGGTCAGTACCCTTCTCCCCCCCCCCGCGCAACAGCAGCTCACCAAAACGCCATATGTGGGATGGGGCCATGGGCAGGCAGGGGACAGTGTTTGGGAGTGGGAGGGGCAGGCAAGGCCAGGATCACAGGGCAGGGTTATGGGGCAGTGACAGCACAGAGCCGGGGCAGAGCCACAATCCTGCACACCCCTGCCTCCCTGCACACCCCTGTGCTTGCGGAATCTATGCCCATCACAGGGGTTTGTGGACAGAGGATTGTGGCTCTGCCCCAGGCCCTGGCCCCACACTGTCACAGTCCCCAGATCCCGAAGTTTTCCCAGCCCTGCCCACCTGTCTTGCTCCTAGACACCACTCCCTGCCTGCCCGCAGCCCCATCCCGACTGCTCAACTGCCCGCACAAGTCCTGATTCCAGCAGTGGGTGCAGGGTGGATAGCTTGGGGCAGCGAGGCCAGGTCTGATGACTGCAACAGCCAGAATGAGCTGCCACCACTGGCACTGCTGGGAAATGGAGTCCAGCTGCCGTCACACCACCCCAGCCCCACTGCATGCCCGGGAGCAGTGAGACTGGCTGCATGTGCCACAGCCTAAGCTGCCCCCTGGTCTTGTGCCAGGTGGGACCAAGGGACCTGCCACGGGCTGGACAAAATCCCTTGACGGGCCATGTTTTGCCCACCCCTGCCCTAATTCTTACTTTTAGAATTGGTTCAGGCAGACTTGGTTTAAATAAGTTTTGCTTTCTAGCAGAGATAAATAGAACTATGTTTTTTAAACAGTTTGGAAACATTTTTTAACTTAACACTCTAGCCAGACAATGTAGTTTTGTCAATAGTTCAATGAAACAAATGGCAGCACAGGAGCCGTTGTTCTACATTAATAGAACATAATACAATTCTAACGTGTCCCTTCAGTTTAATCAACTAGTAGAGTGCAAGGGGAATGTCTTGATGTTCCAATAATATTTTATTGGCCTTGTTCCAGCTCATTCTGCTAGCTTTCTTTCTTTTCTGCCAATGACTTCTAAGCACTGGTTTTCTCTCTACCCAGGCGGACACTACCCATCCTCTGACCAAGCACAGGAAAATAGCCTCTTCGTTCCGAGATTCATCTTTATTTGATATCTTCACGCTCTCGTGCAACTTATTGAAACAGGTAGGGAGATTATGGTTGGTATTGTACCCCCGAAGCAATTCATATTGGGGATGCAAAACGTTAAGCTGATGGCCTGTCTGGTGTACCTGCTATGGGACAAGTCCTTTCTTCATAGAGATGTCTGGTTTTCCTTGCCCCTGCCTTTGGGGTCATTTTCACAATGGGTTCCTAGTTCTCACTTCTCAGCATGCTTTTGTATGGTAGAACTATATAGAGCCATGTTTATACACAGGGTGATATCCAAGCTTTCTTTTCCAATCAGTAAGTTAAGAGTCCAATATAGATTTTATAGAGTCATTTTTTTTTAAGTACACTGCCATGACTACAAATCTTCCAAAGAAAGTATTTTCTTAGGTTATGTGCTTTGGGTGTAAACATTGTTGTGGAGGAAGCTACTGATTTTTTTTTTTTTGAATTTTTTTTTAAGTCTCTGCATTAAGAAGTTTTTGATGTATAAGCACTAAGAATAAAACTCTACACACAAAAATTTGAAAGCTACCAGTATAATCTGATCCTTTTTTCTCAGTGGTTACATATTCTTGCTCTTGAGTTAATGATCAATGAAACAAAGTGAAATCCTAGTGAAGGAATTTTTATAGTCCTTGCTTGTGTTAAAAGGTCAAGGTAAGAGCTTTAGGGGAGCCAGTGGTTCACCTTGACTCATTTAGGAGAGAGTTATGGACTGTCTTGTCTTTACTAGGATTTTACTTCCTAATAGTCACTCCATGTTAACTAACTTGCGAGAAGATCATATCTGTTTTCCTTGTGAAGATGTACCTAAAAAGAGCAGCAGTAAGCATCACTGGAGTTTCAAAGTTATTGTGCCGGTATCAACTCTGTGTGTCAGTCTAAATATATTTTTGTTCTGGCATAAACATGGGTTGGTGGTGTGATTATAGAATCCTGTAAGGGACTCGAGGGTGATGTAAGCCAGCTCTTGCACAGAGAAACCTTCTTAAACTCATGCCCGTCCAACTTCTTAGAAACCTCAAATGAAGAAAATTGCTAAACTTCTGTATTGATTGATTATTGTTAGCAAGGTAGTCATGTTGGTGCATCACCTAATGTGATAAATATTTCAAGGCATATTGTGCCAGTGTGCCTGATTGGCCTTTCTATCCAGGAACAGCTAGAGCAGCATGAGCACCTCTGCACCAGTAATGGCATCCGCTGTACGGAGCTTGTGCCGCTATAATTAATTAGAAGGAGACAAAACTTCCTAGCGTAAGCAAAATTTTTACTTGCAAGAAAAAGGGTTGCTCTACAAGGAAATTCCTGGTGCTCCATCAGCTTTGTTCCATGCAGGTATCTGATCTGTAACATCCCCAGATTTACTCAAAGGGGCACTGCCACATGGGGAAAGTTGAGAACAGCATAATGGTGTCACTGTGTATAAGAAAATGGAACTGTGGGAATGGTGGGAAATTAAGAGTTTGGGTTTGCCTGTAAAGCTGAGTGAAGTGTCAAAGCTGAACAAACAGTGGGGGTGGGAAGCAAGCTTGATTTAAAAAATGGAGACTAAAGTATTTTTTGTGTTAGTAATGCACCTAACAGTATAGGTGTCGCAAGCTTCCTTCACATTTTGGCAGGATTCTTTTAAAGTTGTGTGATTAAATTAAAATGTTACCCGCCACTCCCTATGGTGTGTGTGTGCACATGCTATTTCACTTGTCCCGAGAAGGTGAACTGGAACCTGGTAGTTTGAATTAAGCCAGTTGTTGAGGAAACACCCTCATGCTCTCTGTCCATACGTCTTGGGCACGCTGCTTTTGTTTTGTAGAATGCCCTGTTTAAGGACAAATCGGAATGTTTTCACTTGCCTCACTTAATGTCCGTGTTTCCCTGTAATAAACACCTACTGCCCCATTTACTCCTATGTTATCCATTTGGCAGCTTGAAGAAGCCTCCTTCTCGTAAGCCAGATGTTTCCAAGGTGATCCTCTTGAAGGGTGAAGGATTGGGCTGCTAGGAGCTAATGATTACATGTGGATGGTTGTCATAAAAGCAGTGTGCAATTAGGCAGTCATTGAAGAACACATCTGATACAGGCTTTGCAGAGGGAGAGGCAGACGTTTCCAACAGTTTCATGAACTACTGAGATCACCTTGTAGTGGACTTGAAGTAAAAGGCATTTAAAAGCACAAAGCACTGTGTCAAGCACAGACTGTCTGTCATATCCCCAGAGTCCAGATCCAGGTGTGGCTTTAGAACAGGTGTGAGCTGATCCAGCATCTCAGCCTCAAGAAGAACCTTGTGTTGCCTCAGAATGTCCCGTGTCCTCTGTGCTCACAGCAGGGCTTTGCAATTGGACCAGGGTTTATCCAGATAGTTTGTGCACAAAATGAATGCTTTTATTTCCTTCCTAAAGGCTAAGCTAGAGTAACAGGATTCCCTCCTGCTAAATGTATGCCAAGCAGACAAAGTATTCCTGTGTTCTACCCTTTTAAAAACTTGGTAATCTGATGAATCTTCCAAAATAAATATTAGCTGGCACCCAAGCATGGGTGGTAGGAGCGTGTGAAGTGGGCCGTATTCGATTCGGATTTGGCCTGAATTGGGGACAATGGTTCAATTCGTTGATTTGGATCACTGTCCCCGATTTGATTCGGCCAAATCCGAATCTGAAGATTCAATGCTGATTCAGACATAAACACAGCTTTAAATGTTTTTTCTACATACCTCGAGGTACCAGTGTGGCTTTTGAACACTGCGATGCTGGGGCAGATGGAGTGTCCCACAGAACTGGGGTGGGGCCTGCATGCTCGATGGCAAACCAGAAGTCGACTGGAAAGCGCATGGGAGCCACGCGCCCCCCCCTCCCCCCCCCAGCTCAGCAGTCAGCTGCAGAGGGACACCCCCGCCCCCGACCCAGGAGGCACCAGTTGCCGGGCTGGGGGAGCACAGTGGGGTTCCCCAGTACACTCTCTGGCAGACCCAGAAGTGGGCTGGAGGTGCTTCTGGTCCACTTCCAGGTCTGCTGCCAAGCATGCTGGGGAGCCCTCTGCACTTCTGTGGGACACTCCATGCGCCCAAGCATCGCATCATTCACGAACCCCTGATACCTAGAGGTATGTGGAAAAAACATTTAAAGCTGTGTCTGTGTCCGAATCACTGAATCTCTCCGAATCAATTTGGAGGGTTCGGATTTGATTTGGAGAGATTAAAGGGTCCTCTGATTCGATTCGGAGACTCGGCCACCGAATCGGGCCAGATCTCCACCGCATCAAATCGGGGACCAAAGCTTCGTACAGCCCTAGCGGGTGCCCTTCTGTAGTACAAACCATCCTTCTTAGAGAAGGACTCAAAACCTGAATGCAGATTCTGATTTAAAAATATAGAGGACATATATATTTAAGTGGTGTTTGAGGTAGCATCTCAGCCTTGATGTCAAGGTGACACATGATGCTTATGGCTGTCGCATCCTATCACAATGGGTCTGTGCTCCAGGCTCAGCTGCCGCTTCACTTTTTCTAAAAACCATTGCATTTTGTAGGCTTCGGGGAAGAACTTGAACTTGAATGATGAGAGCCAGCATGGCCTGCTCATGCAGCTTCTCAAGCTCACACACAATTGTCTGAACTTTGATTTCATCGGCACGTCAACAGACGAGTCCTCAGATGATCTCTGCACAGTGCAGATCCCGACCAGCTGGAGATCAGGTAAAGCTTTGAGGGACAAAACAGTATGCATCAACAGTTTACCTGTTGAAGATATGCTGGTTGACTCACGGCCTATCAAATGTCTATGTATAAATCCTTGAATAGGAAATGGGAAGTACAACCCAGTTGTCCCTGTATCTGATTACACACCTGATTCAGATTGATGATGTAGATTGGTCCTAACTACACAGGCACCCCTTTTCTACCCCTTCAGTCTGCGCTGCATAGAAATTGCAGAGAAGTTGGGCTGGAAGAGACCTCGAGAGGCCATCTTGTTCAACCCCCAGGCAGGCAACGTCCTAGAAAGATTGAACCTACAACCTTGGCATTTATTAGCATCATGCTGTAAAGCAAGTGAGCTAATCAGCCAACCACATGAACTTCAGAAATGGCGTGCTTGGTTTGTGTGAAAAGCTAGAATTTGATTTTCCTTTTTAGGAAGACAGAAAATAAACTAGAAGGGAACTCTGCCACTAAGGGAGTTCAGATCTTTCACAGAACTTTTCTTAAAAATGGGGTTCCCTAACCAAGCATTCATTAAGACACCGTTGCAGTGTTTGGTAGTGCTACCACATTAATCATTTATGTATGCTTGTTTTTTTGAGTGTAAAAGGGTGTTCATTCTTGACTGCCCTGAGTTCTTCAGCAGCCCTTCCACAGGCTTTTAATTACTGTGGATGTATGGTTTCTTCGAAGTTTGGCACAGGTTTCTAAGTCAAATATTTTCTTCTTTTTTTTTCGTGATGCAGTCCTTTGTAGTATAATGTGTGCTTGCCATCAGAGATGGGGCAGATAAACATATGTAAATCTGTGGAGTGCAGTAACTCTGATGTTCACAATAAAGTGCTCCTTTCTGTTTTTCAGCCTTCTTAGATTCTTCAACCCTGCAGCTGTTTTTTGACCTGTATCATTCCATCCCTCCTTCATTTTCTCCTCTGGTGAGTTACAAGTTTGCAGATCTTATGACACTGGCCGCATACTTGTGTTAAATTTCTACCAGGGGGAAAAAACGTCGTTCTCCCAGTAGAAACTACAAGCGTTCATTCACTTTCTCTGGCGGGAAACATGCCCCTTTCAGGAGAGAGAGATTTTCCAGGTGTCTATGAATGCTTATACACTCCCCTCCTGGTCAGGTCCAGGAAGAGAGGGGAGCAGCAGCTGTTGCTTCCTGCCTCTTCCCCACACCAGGGTCTGCCCAGTTTGGGGAAAGGACTAGGGCCTTTGTCCCGTTGTTCCCTCTGTTTCCACCACTTTTCCATGCCATGCGCCTACAGCCCTACTTCTTTGTCCACCATGGAGCAGCAGATGCCCTCCAGAACGGGGGTCCCAACACAGACTGATTCCCCATTCTGGGGAAGGCATGGAGAGCAAAGGAGAAGGGGCAGCTGCAAACTAACACTTGTACAGCAGGTGTTCTCTTTCCTGGAATGATTTGTAGTGGTGAAAACTTCTCAAACATTTCCACTGCTAGAAGGGAATACCTGTTAGAGGCTACTGAATACTAAGAAGTGTTTGCAGTCCTGATGCTTGGCTTCTGGTTAAAATGGTAAACAATGAGTTCAGAACAGCACCTAAATAGTTTACTAGTACAACATGTAAAAAAAAAAAATAAATCATGAAGCAGGTCCTCAAAGAATCCATTTGTAAGCACCTGGAGGGGAAGATGATGCTTAGAACAGTCAGCATGGATTCGCCAAAGGCAAGTCCTGCCTGACCAACCTGATTGCCATCTATGATGAGATGACTGGTTCTGTGGATGCAGGAAGAGCAGTGCACGTAATATACCTTGTCTTTAGCAAGGCTTTTGATATCGTCTCCCACAACATTCTCACAAGCAAGATAAGTAAATATGGGCTGGAGGAATGGACTGCAAGGTGGATAGAAAACTGACTGGATCATTGGGCTCAGAGGATAATAATCAATGGCTCTCTGTCTGGTTGGCAGCCAGTCTCAAGCAAAGTGCCTCAGGTTGGTCTTGGGGCCGGCCTTGTTCAATATCTTCATCAGTGACCTGGAAGATGGGATGGAGTGCACCCTCAGCAAGTTAGCAGATGACACCAAGTTGAGGCGAGTAGTAGATATGGGCTTGGATTTAGAGAGACCTTGACAAATTGGAGGATTGCACCAAAAGAAATCTCATGAGGTTCAATAAGGACAAGTGCAAAATCCTGCACTTAGGTTCGAATGATCCCATGCCCCAATACAGGCTGAGGACCAACTAGCTAAGCAGCAGCTTTGCAGAAAAGGACCTGGGGTTACAGTGGACAATAAGCTGAACATGAGCTAAGTGTGCTCCTGTTGCCAAGAAGGCTAACGGCATACTGGGCTGTGTTAGTAGCAGGGGTGGTAGCATATTGAAGGAAAAGATTCTTCCCTACTGGTGAGGCCACATCTGAAGTACTGTCTAGTTTTGGCCCCCCACACTAGAGAAGGGATGTGGACAAATTGAAGAGAGGGGAATGAAAATGATTAAGAGGCTGGGGGACATGACTTCTGAGGAGAGGTTGAGGGAACTGGGCTTACTTAGTTTGGAGAAGAGAAGACCGGGGGGTGGGGGATATTTAATAGCAGCTTTCAACTCCCTGAAGTGGGGTTCCAAAGAGGACGGAGCTGGACTGTCCTCAGTGGTGGCAGATGATAGAACAAGGAGCAATGGGCTCAAATTGTAGCAAGGGAAGTTTAGGCTGGATATTAGGAAAAACTTTCTCAGTAGGAGGGGTAGTAAAGCACTGGGACACGTTACCCAGAGAGGTTGTACACTCTCCATCCTTGGAAGTTTTTAAGACCCAGCTAGACAAAGCCTTGGCTGGGATGATGTAGTTGGGGCTGGTCCTGCTTTGAGGGGTGAAGTTGGACTAGATGTGACCTCCTGAGGTCCCTTCCAACCCTCACTTTCTATGATTCTGTGATCGGGCTGTGCAAGTTGCTTAACACTGAGTTGTTGCATCCAAGCCAGTCTCAACAGCGACATATATTTTCTAAGCCTTTGCAAGAAACACAACTTCATTCCCAGAGGACTAAACATCTACAATCCCCTGACTACTACACACAACTCCAAATATGCTGCACAGCTATGCAGAAGAACTTCAGAGAAAATTAGAAATCATCTACTTCACCTACTCTACTCCACAACAGACCAACTCAGGAAGGAAATCGTCATACACTACAACAACTTAAAAGATAGAAATCCATGCAAGTTCCCTGACAATATACAGCGGATACAAAGAGACTACGAAAAACTTTCTACAGCATTCATCCTACACACTACATACTCTGACCTCTGACTCATAACAACCTCTCTCTACCAGAGAAAAAGGCCATAGAATCTCTAAGATCTAACCACCAAATAGTAATAAAACCAGCAGATAAAGGAGGAGCCATAGTCATCCTAAACCGTGAGGATTACATAAAGGAAGCCAACAGACAGCTCTCTGACACCACCTACTACAAAGAACTACAAGAAGATCCTACTCCCCTTTTCACCAAAAAACTCAACAATACCATCAAATCATTTCCACCAAGATTACAAGAAAAACTACAGACCTTGATCCCCCCGCTACCTAACCCAGGGACTTTTTACATGCTCCCTAAAATCCACAAACAAGGGAACCCTGGCAGACCTATCATATCCAACCATGGGACCCTAACTGAGGAAATATCAGGTTTTGTTGAATCCATCCTAAAACCGCTTGTCACCCACAGAGCAAGTTTTGTCCAAGACACCACAGACTTGCTACGGAAACTTAAAAACATAGACCACCTTCCCAGGAACACACTCCTAGCCACCATGGACGTTACCAGCCTATACACCAACATCCCACACCAGGATGGCATCCATGCCTGCCTTACATATCTACAGGAACAAGATTACAACCCAGAATACAGACCCAAAGATATCACTGAGCTTATACACTTCATCCTCACACACAACAATTTCACTTTTAATAATCAACACTTCCTCCAGATGATGGGAACAGCTATGGGCACTAAAATGGCCCCACAGTATGCCAACCTTTTTATGAGCCACCTGGAAGAAGACTTCCTCAAGAACTGCACCATCAAACCCTTGCTGTACTTACGATATATCGATGACATCTTCATCATTTGGAGTGAGAACCTGGAATCTCTACTTGAGTTCCACCAGAAATTCAACAGTCACCATCCCTCCATCCGACTTTCTTTAGAATACTCCAACACCAACATCCCCTTTTTAGACACAAGGATCAGTATCCAGAAGGGTAAAATACAGACCACAGTATACAAGAAACCCACAGACCAACATACATATCTGCACAGAACCAGCAATCACCCGAAACACACCAAAAAAGCAGTGATATACAGCCAAGCCCTCAGATACCACCGCATCTGTACTGAAGGGCACACCCGGGATTGCCACCTCACCAATCTTAAAAAGGCTTTCACCCAGCAAGGACACTCCTCCAGAGAGGTAGATCGCACGTTTGAAAGAGCCACCTGGATACCACGTGAAGAACTGCTGCAGTACAGAAGAAAAACACCCACAAATCGCACACCGCTGGTTATGACCTATCACCCATCCCTTGAACCTGTACGGAAAATCCTCAAAAAATTGCAACCCATATTAGAAAAAGACCCTATTCTTAAAAAGATCTTCCCAGAGCCACCCATCCTAGCCTTCAGACAAGCACCGAACCTCGCCAACCTCATCACCAGAAGCAAACTTCCTCAAGCCCAGAACACACCAAAAGGATCCAGACCGTGCCGTGACAAGAAATGCAAAACCTGCCAACACATCTCCACCACCCCCGCTATTACTACACCCCACAACAGAGCCATCAGCATCCCAGGATCTTACAGCTGCACCTCCAGGAATGTAGTATACCTCATCCAATGCACCAAATGCCCTGATGGAAGATGTGTAGGAGAGACCAGACAACAACTGCGCACCAGAATGAATGCACACCGGAAATCCATCAAAGACAGAAACACCCAATTACCGGTGGGGGCACATTTCTCACAGGAGGGCCACTCTCTCTCCAATCTCTCAGTCCTGATCCTCAAGGGAAATTTACACAACACAGCCCAGAGACGAGCCTATGAGCTCCATTTCATCAACCTGCTGGATACTGGAGATCAGGGACTAAACATAGACATTGGATTTTTGATACATTACAATCTGCCTGGCAACTGACTCCCCAGCCCAGCCCCTGGCTTCTTTACTTTTCATTCCATCCAGGAAGAGCACACACCAACTGCTGCAGCTTCCTTAGCCTGACGAAGGGTTTTTGAACCCGAAAGCTTGCTCAGTAACTATTCTCCAACCATTTGGGTTGGTCTAATAAAAGATATCAAATTCACCCAAGGAACCTTGTCTGTTGAACTACAGTTGTACTTTTGCCCTTACCTTAGCCCTTGAGAACCTCAGAGTGCTTTGCAACATAGTAAGCCTTCTACACCCACATAAAAGAGGCTATAGAATAGGATTCCCATTTTACACGGAGAGAAATCTTACCCCCAAAATGACGTAGTGAGCAAGTGGCAAATCTTCCAGGGCCCTGATGCTGAATTCTACTCGGTGCATTAGACAACATTGTGCCAGCCAGTGGCTACATAGCTTGGGTTTTGAGCTCTTGTGTGAAGTTCCTCATTCTGTGGCTGAGCTCCCCAAAACATCCCTGGCCAAACCAGCACAAGTTATGCAAAGCCTTTTTTTTTTTTTCCCCCTTAATTGAAAAGTTGTTCTGAGCTGCGCACACTGCTGGTGCAACAGAGGAATTTGCAAATGCCCTTCAGGTCCCCTATTAAGAGAAGCTGCTTTGCATCTTTGCTCCAAGAACTATAAGAAGTGGCCGTCACCAGTGCTGGTTAGGGGTGGGAACAATTTTATATTGTTATGCTATTGGTGTATGCTTCTCTGAAAACCATTAAGTATTTGGGTGTGGTGGAGAGGGGGTAGCATAGAACAGGCACTCCAGTACTGCTGAATAAACATTTTTCCATTTTCATTGCAGCATTAGCTCTGGCTGGGGAAGAAAGGATCATTTCAAAGTTGTTGTGTTGTGATGTTTTGTTTTATTTCATATGAGCAGGGAAGAATGGAAGTGGTCGCTTCATTCTAGTGCTCCTTAGTGAAGACAGAGTTTGGAGCCTTAAATATGCAAGACAGATTTTTAAAAAATCTCACGCTGTTAAGCAGAAATCTAAAGCAATTAAGCCAATAATTGCTCTGAGTTCTTGGCCATTACAGCAGCAATCAGAAAGGCTCAGCAGCCGAGCAGGTAGTCGTTAGGTTGGTCAGAGGGAACAGAACTTGCCTCAGCATGAGTTGCTGCTGCACATAATTAAGTCTCTTTTTAATGTTCTTAAAGTTCAGAGCCCCATTCTGTAGTCTAGTAATAGCTTCCCTTGTGCCCCTGAAGCTGTGGAATCTGCCTCCTGTTTTAGAAGTGGGGGCTGAGCTGGGAAGCGCTTTTTAATATTTCATCTAAGATGTATATCTCACTGTTCTTCCTCTCCATAGTCCATGTTAAGTTCTTCTAAGGAGAGAGTGGCTGGCTTTCCTAATGCTGCTGGTAGATTTTTCAGGTCTGCCTTTGTTTACATGCAGTGACAAATGACATGAGAAATTGGAGGACACAACCTGTATTTTCTGCCTCTGGCATCTGGAGAAATCCCCTATTTCTGTTGCCACATGGCAGCATAGTGGGAATTGTAATGTGCGCTTTGCCTAAAGTCGGATGTTTATTAAGCCATCAAGCTGGAGAGATGATTTCTTTATAGCGCAGTCCCTTAACCCCCTTTGTAATTTGTTTGCTCCTGCCGGATTTCTCCTGCTTTTTCCTTTTCACAGAGAGAGAATTTTTGGAAGTGGTTGTTAAATTTTAAGGCTGCCCCTTGAACCAGGCCAGCTGATTTATTTATTTATTTTTGCTACAGAATATCACAAACTTGAATGAGCTATTCTCTCTGGCAGATGGGGAAAACAGTAGGTTGGCCTGTTCCCTTGTGTTTGAATCGCATCTTTTTCTTTTTTTATTCCCTTGGCTGCTTTCAGGTTTTATCCTGCTTAGTGCAGATAGCTTCTGTACGCAGATCCCTCTTTAACAACGCAGAGAGAGCGAAGTTCCTGTCTCATCTTGTTGATGGTGTTAAGCGAATACTGGAGAACCCACAGGTGAGTGCATTGGAAATAGACACTGGTATTGCTTGCGTCTCCTCTGGCAAGGCATATTGCTTTCTGGAAAGAGCTTCTACTACTGTACTTGTCACATTTGTCACTCTTCCATCATGGTCACCACTTTAGGAGAAATGCAGGGAACACAGAAAGTAAATCAGAGTCACTAAATATTTTAAGGAGATGGAGAGACTTTAAACTTAAAAATAACCAAACAGGCAGTTTAATCAGAAAGCTGAGAGAGAGATGAATGCGACTGTCAGTTAAGGTAGGGGTTTGATGAGCTGATGCCTCAGGCATGTTTGTGGGTGTTGGGTTTCTAGCTGGACAAAAGGGGAGATATATGCCAATTATCTAGAAAACTTCCCAGCCATTGTGATCAGCAGAGCTTGGGAGAATGCTTTTCAGGTGCCACTTCACTAGGGCCAGCTATGAACTTCCTTGGACAAAGCGCTGAGAGAGAGTTATCTGGCACAGGCCACAAAGGAAAGATTAGGTGGTAATATCTCTTCCTTCTCTCGCTCGGTCCCCTGTTCCTGATCCAAAAAAAAGCTCTTAAGGTTTAACAACATCTGTGGAGGGAGAAGAAAATTAAGATATGAAGCACTGTGCCGGGCCCCTGTGGTTTACAGCTTGTCCTTGTGGGAGTGAAGTGCTGCATGCCTGTTCTGGATGCCATGCAGTAGACATGTTTTGCCTGCCTTAAGCTTCAGGTTGACTTTTAGCTGCTGATTGGTACTGTGTAGCCATAAGAGATCATAGTGTTTGCACAGCACAGTTCACACAGATCTCCAGCTCACTTAGGGAGGTGGGGAAGCACTCTACCTGTATTTTAGAAAAGGACCAACTGTGAGTCAGTGACAGAGTTAAGGAAGACCCCAAACTTCCTTTCTCTGCATTACTCAGTTGTGCTACCAGTCAGATTGTTTAATGTCCTTGTCTTTCTTGCCCAGAGTTTGTCAGACCCAAACAACTACCATGAATTCTGCCGACTGCTGGCCCGATTGAAAAGCAACTATCAGCTGGGAGAGCTAGTGAAAGTGGAAAATTACCCTGAAGTCATCCGACTCATTGCCAACTTCACCGTGACCAGCCTGCAGGTAGGAATTTATTGCTTTGGGCCTCTTTAACAGGAGAAGAATTTGCCGTCTGTGTCCACTCTGTGCCTTGTACTGTATGGTAGCAGTGCCAGTTTTATGAGGCCTAGTGGCAAGCCAAGCAAATCTTACAGCAGTTGGGTCCTACAGCACAGTACTATTCTTCTGTGAACTTGGTTTGAATGATACAGGAGGGGAGGGTTGTAGTGACAGCTCTGGAGTTATTCCATGCCTCAGCAGCAAAACCTGCTCATTCCTGGTTATTTTTAGTAGTGTGCATCAATCTTATTAAAATATAGTTAAGGGGGTGGGTTTACTGCTAGCAATATGAACACCACGCAAGCTTCCCTCTGGGTTTCTCACTGATATACAGCATACAACTACACCTCAGCTAAAAATCCTTTCATGGTAATTACAAGCAAACTGGAAGTTTTCATCAGCAGACATTTAGGGAGTATGGAGCTTTTTGTTGCTGTCAGAGGTAAATAAGAACAACGTAACTTTAACACTCTTGATCATCTCTCACAGACATGTTGGAGAGAAAGACGGAGAGATGATAATAATAGTGCAGGAGATAAAGTAGGAAGGATCTTTGTGTGGACAGCCATGAGAGGGGACTGAAATGTCGTCTTCACAAGAACCAATTTTTGCGTTTCAGTATTGCTTTAATGTAGCATCAATGCTGGTAATTGTGTATTACGGTGCAACTGTATAATTTTCCTCTCTGGTAGAATGGGTGTTTCTTATGTGGGAGGCTAAAAATGCTGGCTGGAGCAGGCTGCTAAAATATTTCAGGAAAAGACTCCAGCCCAAGTCTGCAGCAAGGAAGTTCTAGTGCATCCAAGTGTGCAGCTTGTGTCAGGGATTTTTTTTTCTCTTGGCCTGTGGATACTTCAAAGGGCTGCCTTAGAAACCTGTGCATGCTGACCCATTAAAGAGATGGAGCCCAGCAGCTGAGGATTCATTTGCTGCAGTGTTTTTTACAGCACAGGTGTATTTTTTGCACTACACTGGAATGCTAAAACAGAAGGGCAAATTCATAGATTCATAGACATCAGGGCTGGAAGGGACCTCGGAAGATCATCGAGTCCAGCCCCCTGCCCAAAGGGCAGGAAGTCAGCTGGGGTCATAGGATCCCAGCAAGATAAGCATCCAGTTTCATCTTGAAGGTGTTCAATGAAGGCGCTTGAACCACCTCCGGTGGCAGGCTGTTCCAGACCTTGGGGGCTAGGACAGTAAAGAAGTTCTTCCTTATGTCCAGCCTGAAACGATCTTGAAGTAGTTTGTGACCATTCGACCTCGTCATCCCTTGGGGCGCTCTGGTGAACAAACGTTCCCCCAGATGCTGGTGGTCACCCCTGATAAACTTGTAGGTGGCCATCAGATCACCCCTGAGCCTGCGCTTTTTCAGGCTAAAGAGCCCCAGGGCTCTCAGCCTGTCATCGTAGGGTCTGCTTCCCTGACCTCTGATCATGCGCGTGGCTCTTCTCTGCACTCTCTCAAGCTTCTCCACATCCTTTTTGAATTGTGGAGCCCAAAACTGGACACAGTACTCCAGCTGCGGCCTCACTAAGGCCAAGTACAAGGGGAGAATGACGTCCCGGGATTTGCTTGAGAAGCATCTATGGATGCAAGCCAGCGTTTTGGTCGCTTTACTAGCCGCCGCATCAAAGCCTTTAAGTTGTCAAATTTCGTTTTAAAGATAGCCCCAACTCTCCATACGCAGGAATGGCGGGGGAACCACAACAACACTTTAATATATGGTTGTTAGTAATACTTCTGACATTACTCAAGAATTTTGAGGAATCACCACTCTTCTCATTTACTGGGTAAAAAACCCCCCAAAAACAAAGTTGTAAATGGCATATGGAAGAAGTCTTGTATTTCCCATCCCCCAATTTCAAATTGGCTTTATCCATCATTCTGTAAAAACAGCAGGACTATATTTTCAACATGCTTTGGAAACATTAACACACTGGAGTTTATGGAACAAACCCTCTGAGGATGTAAGTCTGCAGGACTTCATTGCTTTCTGTTAAGGGCTAGGTATTAGTAACAATAATAGTGCCTCTTGGTGGAAGATAAGATAAGAATAAAAAACAGAAGTCAGCATTTACTAGCCAGGTGATAGGTCACCTGGTCATAGAAGGAAATGAGATTGGTCAAGCAAGACCTACCCGCAACAAACCCGTGCTGGCTATCCCTTAAGATGTTGGCGTCGGCCAGTCCATTAAGGATGGCCTCTTTAATAAACTTTTCTAAGATCTTCCCCGGGATAGAAGTCAGGCTGATGGGCCTATAGTTAGCCGGATCCACTTTCCTCCCTTTCTTGAAGATAGGCACCACGTTGGCCTTCTTCCAGTCTTCGGGCACTACACCAGAGCGCCAAGAGTTTTCAAAGATCCGTGCTAGAGGCTGGGCTATGATGCTCGCCAGCTCCTTGAGTACCCTGGGGTGAAGATTGTCAGGGCCGGCTGACTTGAAGGTATCCAGCTTCTCAAGATGTTCCTTCAGAAAGTCAGCATTAATGGAGGGCAGGGGATCACCCTCACCCGGACTTCAACAACACTGTTAGAACTGAGGCAGTGTATTGAGGTCCCTTGTCCATGCCTTCCAATTTCAGTTTTTCTGAGCCTTGACTGGAAGCTGGAGGCTTCTGCTCAGCTGACAGTCACGGAAGCCAATTTTGAGGTATCCTTGGCTCTCTAGCTGACAGAGGGGGAGGCGGGGGGAGTGTGTGGGTCTGTTTTGGTTTGGGTTTTTTTTTTTTTCATTCTCTGGTTCTCTTGTAATTTAGATGCTAACTTAAATTCAGTGTTAAATATGTGCAGAATGAAGCTGTGAAGTTTTTGGGCAGTGCATCCTGGATAAAGCTTCTAAATGCTGGTAAAGGATGCAAGGCTCATGTGATGTTTGGAATACTAAATGTATTGGTTTTCTTTCTTCCCACCCTGGTTGTCTTCAGCACTGGGAGTTTGCGCCAAACAGCGTTCACTATCTCCTGAGCCTGTGGCAAAGGCTGGCAGCCTCAGTCCCATACGTTAAAGCCACAGAACCTCACATGCTAGAAACATATACACCGGAGGTCACGAAAGCTTACATCACGTCCAGGCTCGAGTCTGTGCACATCATCCTGAGGTAAGGGGAGCCTTTCTGACAGTGTGGGAAGAATGAGGCAGGGAAAATGTATCTTAATTTGTTGGGGTCTTGGTCTCTCCCTGTATGGACTCTGGGGGAGGGAGTTATGCCTGACTGCCAGTTGAGTTGTAAAAAAAGACATGGCTGAATCAGATGCTCAGTCTTCATATATTACAGCATATTTCAAGTGAACCAAGCCATAAAGATTAGAAAATATTTGCATCCAGATGGGTGCCTTAATATTTGATGTCTGCACTTCAGGTGCAAAGCCCTGGATGAACAATCAGCCTGTCATAAAGGCGTATTCAGTGCAGTGTGTAATTCTCCTCCAGTTCAAGTAGTTAGTGCTGTTTTGATTTATGGCCACAGTCGCAGCAGTGATGGCCTGGTTTTCTTGCATCAGTCTGTGTACTGTGCTCCCCAGTTAGCCAAAAGCAAAGGTTCAGGTAACCAAGTCTAGGAATAGCTGTAGACCTAGAAGAGGCATAGTCTGTCCTCATGGAAATAAGCTTGTGTTGTGGCTTAGGCCAGAACTGCTTTTGATGTGTCTTTATCATCTGCTTGTTTTCTGTGCAGAGATGGGCTGGAAGACCCTCTAGATGACACTGGCCTTGTACAACAGCAGCTAGATCAGCTGTCCACCATCGGGCGGTGTGAGTATGAGAAGACCTGCGCTCTGCTTGTGCAGCTCTTTGACCAGTCAGCCCAGTCTTACCAGGAGCTCCTTCAGAGTGCTACCGCCACCCCCATGGATGTTGCAGTGCAGGAAGGTGAGTGCAGCCCAAGAACAGTCATCACTTGGGCCCATTGAACTAGGAATCCCCAAAGCCCACTCTCCTCTTGTGATATCTGTTCGGCAAGATGGAGTCTCACTAATGTTCCTTTGGGGAGTAGTGGCTGGAATACACTTGGACTTGACCTGCATATGGGGTTTGTAGTGGTGCAACTGTTTTGTGGCTTCTTTAATGTTGGGTACAGACATAACTGCCTGCTCTTTAGTGGCTTTATAAAAGTGCCTTCTTAATGGTATATCCTAGTCTCCTTCCAGTATTGAAATGAACTGTACCAGGATAAGCATAGGAGATTGTCCTGCTTTAATTATATAGTTGCATGATTAAAACAGTAAACCTTTTATATGTAGAGAAGAGTGTATGGTTGTGAATTGAGCGTCTCTTAACATATCAGTCAATGCCACATACTTTCAGGAAAAAATGAGTGCTTTTTTTTATATACACAGCGTTTCCAGGAGTCTGCAGAAGGGGGTTTCCTATGGTGAAATGGTCTTGTATGGTGAACAAATTTGGGTGACGCATGATGTTCCAAAGCAAATGTGTTGATTGTTGAAGTCATGCCTCCCCTACAGTGAATGGGAAAACAGGTCATTCTGGAACTGTCTGAGGTTCTAGACGTGCATATCACTGATAACCTGTTCTTCATGGATCTCTTCATCATGTAGCCTGCTCAGTGCTTCATTCTGATGTGGTCTGTTGGTTTCAGGGCGTCTGACGTGGCTTGTCTACATCATTGGAGCAGTGATCGGTGGTAGGGTTTCCTTCGCCAGTACAGACGAACAGGATGCGATGGATGGCGAGTTGGTTTGTCGGTAGGGATGCTAACTGCTTTCTTGCTGGGCTGTTGTATTTTTGAAGACCCTTCTGTCCCCCTGAAAGAGTGACCAGTATGCAGCCGCAAGCGCTCTTTCCCCTTAACACTCTTCTCATTGAAAACAATGAGATGGGGTTGGCCCCCCTGAAGGGAGAAGCTGAGTAAGCTTTGCCTGGGATTTGTCTAAATTGGGGTGTCTGCGTGGGTGTTCAGCAAGCAATTGAATGATTGTGAGGGGAAGAGCATGGAAGATGCTCTCTTTTTTTAATGCGTGCTACAGAACAGAACCAAATGCATGGTGCTTTTTTGGGGAAAGACTTTTTTTTCTGGGTTTTTTATCTTCATCTCCCTCCCCCACAAACAACCCAACTGTATCTGACTGTGAACACCACCTCAAGGCAGTTCTAGTTTCTGTTCAGTAGTTAGCATCCCCCACAGGGTGGCTTTGGTTCCCGTGTTGCATGTGTCAGAATGCTAAGGCCTCTCGGTTTCAGCTTGAATTGGTGTGGGTAATCTAATATGCAGTCTGCAACTCGCAAGCAACATTAGTTTGAGCAGAATTCCTTGTAGTTCTCTTCTGGGATTAGGGGAGCAAGAGGAGCTGAATCTGTGCCTTTACAAAAGTTGTCCTTCTGTTAGCTGTGGTTAGTAGGAGACCAAATCTCGTCTTAGCTCTTCCCGTAGCTAGGGAGTAACTGGATGGAAGGTACCAAAACTTCAAACATGCCAAACTGCCCTCGGGGGTATGATATACACAAAGCAGTCTCATGCTGTTAATCTGCTTGCTTTGATCCTTTCTCTCCACACTCTTTTCAAAGAAGTAGTCCTGTTTGATTTGCCCCATACATCATGTCTCTGTACTGAGTCAGTGAAAGCCTTTCTCGCCATGATGGCTTATTCCTAGTCATTACCTCTGAGCTCCAGCCTGTGTGCAGCGCTTCTAATAAGAGCCAAGTTGGGACTTCTGCTTACTTGCTCTTTGGCTTTGTATTGGCACAGTAGGGGATGACATTCCCTTTCCCAGCATCAGCACTAGGACCTGGACCCCTCCTGTGGATTAAGTGCAACTTAGCAGTGCACAGGACTTGCACTGATCGTTCTGCCTATGGAAACGTAGTTCACCCAGGACAAAGATCTTGGCCATAACATATAATATTGCTATTGTGCTTTGCCCACTCTCAGTCCAAAACACCACCCTATAGGGAAAGGAAAAAGCTTGGAATCAGTACCAGGTGCCTTGAATAGCATCTACTTAGCACTCTGGACATCATTAAGGGTGTTTCTTGTGATGTTTCTTGTTTTTGTGCAGTAGTTGGGTGTCCAACAGTTCCTAAATGCATTGTCTCCCTCCTTCCAGGGTGCTTCAGTTGATGAACCTGACAGACTCCCGCCTGGCTCAGGCTGGCAACGAGAAATTGGAGCTGGCCATGCTGAGCTTCTTTGAGCAGTTCCGAAAGATCTACATTGGAGACCAGGTGCAGAAGTCCTCCAAGGTACGCCCTCTGCCCGGCAATTGTGAGGAAGCAATCATTTCTTCTTTTCTGTTGATGTTTAAGCTGCTGGAATTTGATCTGCTCTTTTCTTACAAGAAGGAAAAGCTTATTAGAAGCCCCATTCTTCCTGCTTTCTATAATACCTGCTTTTACATTTGTTCTGGAGTCATCTTGTGGAAACAGTACCTCTTAAGATGGTCATCTGTGTTGGAGAGAGAACCTTATGATTACAGCAGTGCATCGGGTCGTTGTAGACCCTGGGTTTTATTTTAGTCCTTGCTTTAACAGGCTCTTCACAAGAGCAGCAACAGGTCATTTTATGTGCTTATACCTCACTTCTCTATCCATAACATAAAGGTAAATAGCAGTTACATGCGAGGAAAAATACATATGGCACTGAGTACTTCAAAATCGTTGTGGACGTGGGGAGGCTGTGTAAGCACCTGAATGGGAAGGATGCCAGGCTTTGGCACGGTGCTGTTTTGTTTTGGGTTTTTTGTAGATAGTCCGTAGGAAAATAAATAAAATGAGCCTTTGAGCTGAGGTCAAAACTGATGTATTCTCTGCCTAAAAGGGCATGCCTTGGAAATGAGGCAAGGTTTACAAAGCCAGGTCTTAGCTTTCCAGCTACCAGGGAAGTTCATGCTCATCATCGTGCAGCCCCAAGTTGTGCAACGAAGAAACAAGGCTATTTTTATTCCCAAAATTGACTCTTAACCATTCCGTTCACCTGTAGTACACAGTGCTGGGAGCAAGGATGTTGCAAGGGAGCTAAGAATTCTTCAGCTTGGACTTCCATTGCCAGGTTATTTGAGGCACAAATGTCATTGTTTCTTTGTGTCCTCATCTGCTGAGGGAACCGCATTTTTTCTAGAGTTAAGGTAATCCCTTTTCCCAGGGTGCAGATGAAAGCCCAGCCAGAAAAGCCTATATCATGGGGATGCAGTGCAGATGTACAGCAAGATATAGATGAGAGGGCCTACAGGGGTCCCAGTTGAAAATGATGCCCAGATTACAAGGAGGAGCAACTGATAGGATGGTGATATCTTCTCCACAGTGGTTGAATAAGGAAGCAGGGGGCTCTAGGGGAAGTGTTCATCTGTGCATCTCCTGGCTCTGCTCTGAGTGCTGCTGCTCTCCTCTCTTCCAGCTGTACCGCCGTCTCTCTGAGGTCCTCGGATTGAATGACGAGACCATGGTCCTGAGTGTCTTCATAGGAAAAATGTAAGTGTTCCAGCATGCTGCCATCAGGGATTCCAGGGTCCATTTGAAGGTGTGAATGGGACATCTTGAACCTAAGGGAGTCATGTCCAGACTTCAGAATAGTAACTACTGGCTGCTTAAGAAAATGGTAGGCTGTGATCAGGGGTGAGAGTCACATGCAGCATCCCAGATGTTTATCCACTGTAGAGTCTAGCCTGGGCCATGGAGAGACACAAATGTGATCCTCTGCCAGCTACACCAAAAGAATGGATGTGGTCTTAGGCTGTGGTCTGACATCTGCTTACCAGGGGCAGCCTCAACTGTTGGTGCACTCACATCACTATTGCTGATCACCAGCCACAAATGCACTGCAAGGAGTGGACACTAAGAGGCCCTTACAAATAGCCCTGTTTCATGCTAGTGTAGTGGCAATATCCTTAAAACTGTTCTGCTTAAGCAGACTCTTTCCTTTGACTGTTGCTGGGCAGTTTCCTCTGGCCTGAATGTGTCAACTGGGCTTTGTGGGGCCTCTGGCAATCTCCATTAGGACTCAGAAGGCTTCAGGAGCTCCAGGGCTGAAGCCCAGTGCCGTGCGCCTAGAGGCACATGGCCACCGGCTTTCCCCACTCCTTTAGCATCATCCTTGACGTGCACGGTGCCTGCCTAACCTTGCGCACCCGAGCTGCACATCCACAAGGGGTGAAATGGCTCTCCCGGCAGAAGCAAGGGCTACTAGAATTCTGCAGCTGACAGTGGATGGTGCAGGTGCAGAATTGCATACGTCTGCATGTTGTCACTGCCGCAGAATTCTCTTACCCTTGCTGCAGAAATCAGCCCTGGAGTGCCACAGAATTCCAAGGGCCTGGGTATGGGCCAGTGTAGCTTGGGACCCAAGTAGTGAAGATTATCTGAAGGATAATTTTCTAGTCAACCAAATGTAAGTACAGTAATTTTATACCAATATTTTGTGGCTTGTGATGTCTGTGGTTTTGGTGGAGGGTGGAGCTGCTGATGTTAAGTGACTTTTGATGGAAGAACCTACCTCACAACAAAGGAAAACTGAGCAGTCCCTCTGATCTGTCCTTGTTGTCCTCTCCTTTAGCATCACCAACCTGAAGTACTGGGGTCGGTGTGAACCCATCACCTCCAAGACGCTGCAGCTTCTCAATGACCTCTCCATTGGATATCCTTTTTAGTAGAGTCCTAGGCGTGCAGAACTTGCATGGCAAAACCTAGGAAGAGCACACCAAGGTGTTCAAATGAAAGGAGAGAGTTTTGCACATGGCCTAGTTGTTTCTATTACTGATCTCCTCGCAATGCATTTTTAGCAGATGGCCTTTTCTTAATTCACCAGAAACATTCTATAACTAAATGGAGCAGCAACTCCAGTCACACAATATTGGCACTGATTTTGTCATCACCTGCTCCCTTGTCACCTTGGCTGCATTGCTCTCTTGTATGTAAATGTGCCATTACCCACTTCCCCAAAACATTCAAGTTGCCTCTCAAGTGGCCAAGGGAGCTTGAGCACTTGCTAGTCATATCTGGTGGCAGGAATTCCAGTATGTATACACTTTTTAAGAGCAGATCATGTCTGTACATCATAGTTTGTCTGTGGTTTTCTTTGAGAGCTCTTGAAAACCTCGAAATAGATAGTTGGTGGACTTCCTTCCTAAGGATTCTGCATTCAAGTAATACGAAATGAAATTACATCCATGTCCTGGAAAAGGGAAGTCATTCATAAGGTGCCACATCAGTGTGTTGCACGAGCTTGCTCTGGAAAGTGTTCCCCTAAGTTGCTTGGTGAATATTTGAAACTGTCCAGCCGTTGTTTGGTTGCTGTTTCCTTAATATGCTTCTTACATACAGTAGCGTTAGGAAATTGGTGAAACTGAGCGCAGTACAGTTCATGCTGAACAATCACACGGTAAGTCTTGGCCTCTGCTTGCTATCTCATAACAACATGCATACCCAGGTTCCTGCAAGTAGGAAGGAAATGAAGGCCCGCTCTCTGCTTTCATACAGGGAGGCAAGGATTTCATAGGGTGATACCTATTATTGAGCCAACTATGTAGTTAAGATAAAGTTAGACAAGTTTTCATATGTGGACATGTTTCTAAAGCTGAACTCTCTCCCAGCTCCTTCCCTCCTATGAGAGACCCAGCCTCGTACAGCTCTGCAAATCCCAGTCCTTGTTCTCTCTGCCTTCCTCCAAAGCCTAGCCTTCCATTTTTTGTCTCTTGTGTTTTATGTGTTCCCTTTAACCTAAAGGATTCTAGCTCGTCTACAAACTTACTACAAGAATCTCTTCGCCCCTCATTAAAATGCAGCCGCATCTGGAGCAGAATGCAGGGAATTACTTTGGGCTGTTACAATGCTGACTCAAGAATAATGAAGAATACCGCATCCATTTGAATTAACTGTGGAAGTCGGGAAGGCAAAATATAATAATATACTTGTGTCCCGATCCCCTTCCTGATTGATTAAATGTTCCTGTTTTTGAAAGAGTGCCCAGGGATCTTTAATCACCCCTGTGGACAGGACTCCAGACCTGCAACTTGGCCAACAACTGGTCTGCCAGCAGTGTAGGCTGTCTTCCTGCCACTCTGGGGTGCTGACTCAGAGGAAGGACTGTCACAATTAGCATCAACATCTTGTATAGCTCTGCTGGTAGTTTTCTGTGGGGTTTTGCGATCACTGTGCTGGCCTGAGCTCTGGTTTGCTACTGCTTGCAGGTCTTGTGGAAGTGAACAGTCAGTAACCCTGTGAGAGCCTTTCTGCTTGTTGTTGGGTAGAAGTATTGATCACCTGATCCTTTTATACAATGATGCTAGGACGGGCAAGAAATAGACATAGTACCTTGAACAAGAGAACCAAGATTCAGGATTCCTGGATCCTCTTGAACTTGATACTCAATGTCATCTTGAGCAGCTGTCTTCAAGATTTGAGTTTTCCCAAGAGTAAACTCCCTCCTTCACTGGAGGAGTAGAGAGAATTCTTCATCTGTTGCTTAAGATGAAAGGTCAAGGGCCAGGCCTCCTTCCTGGTAGGTGCAAAAAAAACTACATGCTACCATTACCTCTCTAATACTGGTAGTTGCACAGCACTAGTGAAAACCCCCCTTTGGTCATTTATTCTTTTATGAGTATTAGCACAACTAAGGTGGTTAGGGAGATGATCAGTCCTTCCAGAGGCCTTGCAGGAACAGAGCATAAGTCAAAACGGTTGGGATTACTGAGTGCCTTAATGTGTGAGCCCTGTTCAGAGCCTGCCTGCTCGTTGTTCGCTTGACTTTGTTCTTTCCTTGACAGAGTGAGCACTTTTCATTCCTGGGCATTAACAATCAGTCCAACCTGACTGACATGAGATGTCGGACTACTTTCTACACTGCACTTGGGCGCCTTCTCATGGTGGATTTAGGTACTACCTGCAACTCTTAAACAGTGCATTGTCCTGGTCTTCACCTTTTGTGAAAAGTGTTTGGCTGACTTAGTAAAGGCCATCTGAAACTGCAAAAACCCAATGCAGTGAGAAGCTTTGTGCCTCCTGTTGGGGGCCGAGTGCTTCCTTCACAGGCAGATTTCAGAGGACCATAGAAAACTTATACTCTGCTATAACCAATCTTTTCTGTGTGTCAGTGGTTGGTTGTGGCATCACATTAATCTGGAGGTATTTTGATTTCTTAAGATTAGAGCTCTGGCTGCCTTTGCTTCACTCCTAGTGACCAGTCCCTACTGTTCTTTGCACCCACTTTGCTGAGGCCAGCCTGTAGGATTGACGTGGCGTTTGCGTGGAGGGCGCCAATTTTGTCATGTCTGTTTCAGGGGAAGATGAGGATCAGTATGAACAATTCATGCTGCCCCTAACGGCTGCATTTGAAGCCGTGGCACAGATGTTCAGCACCAACACTTTCAATGAGCAAGAGGCAAAGGTAAGTAACAACTGAGCAAAACCAAATCATCATAGTTGTGGCCTGGTACATTGGACAGCTACTCTTTCAATAAAGGCTTTGTCATGTCTGACTTCAGTTAAACTTGCTTTCTAGTGTGGCTTTTTATTCTAGTATTTCAGAAAGACCAAATGATCTGTACAGGGTGGTCTCTCTCTGAGGGGACAAGCAATTGCTAGAAGGGAGAGAGATCCCTAAGCATTTGGTAAAGAAAAGTCTCTCCTTTAACTTGAGTACTTCAGATGCAGTTTGTGGAATAACTATTGATGCTCACACAATAGAAGCAAAAGTAGGAGGTATTGGAAGATCCTAGAACCTTCATTGCCTTGGCTTAACTTGTATATATTTTCTGGTGCTTAGAAGGATTGTCTGACTTCTGAAACCAGAAGCCACCAAGAGAACTCTGCTGTTGGTGGTGGGTTGGTGGAAGCTGGGGTGATTTGAGGTCTGGTTGCCAGTGTTAACATGTAACATGTCCTTCTCCTCTCTACAGAGAACCTTGGTTGGCCTTGTACGAGACCTACGGGGAATAGCCTTTGCCTTCAATGCCAAGACCAGCTTCATGATGCTGTTTGAGTGGATGTATCCTTGGCATCAAGACCATAATTATCCAGGGCAATGAAAGAGACTCAAGTCCCTGAACCCTCCTCCCCCCAAGTCCATTCACTTTGCATTTCAGTTAAGTCTTTCATGGAAGTTGCCTCTGCAAATCAGAGTACTCAAGGGTCCTGGTGTACCTCCAGTGAGAGGTGCTTTTCCAGAAACTTCCATGTGGTTTGTAGCATGATGCTTTGCCCTGTTGGAGACTAGAAATCAGTTCTGTGACTGCAAACTGAATTAGCAAATGGACTTAAAGGAGTTGGAAAACTTCAAGTACAGTTAGGAAAGTGCCCGTCTCTTGCTCCCTGAGGTTGGCACAGGTTGGGAGGCAGCACACTTGCCCTGGTGACCTCGTCCTGGTTGATCAGGAAGCAACATCTACGGGCTTTAGAGTTCTCTTCTTTTCCTGTTATGGAGTCTGTGTCCATAATAACCTGGGAAGGGTGGGTACGTGCTCAGACCTTGGGTATTCTTTAGGCTGGCCTTGCAAGCAGCAGGTACAGCTGCTGAAAGACTTTTCAGCTTTGACTTACCATTACCACATTACACAGACACATTACCAGCCTAGTGACTGTTTAAATAGGCACACAGGCCTTTTCTGCAGCGCCACGGCCTGTACTTGTGCATCTCTCCAGAGGCTGGAACAGGGCAAGAATGCTGCCCTCCACTTACACTGCCAACCGTTTTCTTCGTGTACAAATCCATAAGGTTCCTTAGCTTCTGGCTCACAGCTACCCTTCCTACATGCCAATCCTCCAGCGAGCAATTGAGCTGTGGTACCATGACCCAGCCTGCACTACCCCTGTGCTCAAACTGATGGCAGAGTTGGTGCATAACAGGTATGAGACTACAGTGTCCAAAAGCTGATGGGAGTTCACATCTGTCTGCTACCTCGCTCCTTAGTTTGGGGGTTGATGGTGTTCTGTGGTACCCAGCTATTTTGTGTCCATTTTGGTCCCTTTACACTTACAAGCTGCCAACAAAAAACAAACACTGTCTGTGTTGGGAAGGATGTGTCTCAGTCCTGCCTTGTGATTTGGTTAAACTTGAGGGCCGTCTTCCTGTACCATCTCTGCATGAAGACACTAGAGAAACCTGTGGTGTTTCTTGCGGCACCTGTTTCTCAGGCCAGTCATCCACAGCATCAGAGCACTGTGTGTTAATTTAATCACACCAAGTTAAAGTGAATGCTGCTCTGTATGGTGGTCAGGTAACTGCTCCTGCGTTAGACCTGTGGCGTGCTCTGCCAGTGGATAGATACCTTGGCTTCTGGTCAAATAATTCAGAAGCTGTCTGATCTTTGGCTGGTTGTCAAACCTTGTTCATGGAGCACTGCATGCTGACCAGGGCTCTACAGAGGAGGTTTACTAA
>NW_005842058.1:955245-966809 GCF_000455745.1 Alligator sinensis
GTAGTGCTCCAGCCATGCAGAAAGGATGCTAGACTTCAGCTAGGTCCTGTCCCAGTTCCCTAGGATCCACGTGGTCACGCTGTTTACCAAATCCAAAAGGTATATTTGAGAAGGGACATATTCTACTCAGTGGCCTATTGCTACTCAGTGAGGCAAGCTCAGCAAGCTTGCTGCACTTCAGCCTGAAGATCAACTCAGCTGTTGAGAGGAAAACTATGTAATGACTGAGCTTTTAAGTTCATCTGAATCATGATCAGAACTTAGCCCAATACTCCTGAGCTGTGCAGGAGTTCCCTGTGTTTGCGTGGCAGTAGCCCAGTGACTATTGCCAAAACTGGATTTCCAGCATATGGTGGATTTTAGTATTCTTAATGTGCAAAATACAGGCCTTTTCCCTCCATAGAAACAGCATCACTCCTCTCATCTGCTGTGTCCTGACTCTGATACCAAATGGAGCAGCTGTTGCTGAACTGCCATAAACAGCCCTACCCCAAGTGATGCCCCAGCAAGGAAGATTCTCTCCTTCCTCCCTCCAATATACGTGAGCAGTTGTTGATTTGCTTGCTTTCCCCTGGCAGATCCCAAAGGTTGCAGTTTGACGTGTCCTCCCCAAACGGCATCCTGCTTTTTCGGGAAACGAGTAAAATGATAACTACGTATGGTGAGTACCAAGTGGGGAGCCTTTATTCGTGTGACTGCCCAGATGGGAGGCTGCCTGGAAGGCAGCTGATCCCCTGTGAGCAGGGCCTGGGGCATCTCTGTTACGGCTGGTGTTGTGAAGAGGAGTCTGGGCTGGGGGGCAGGGACAAGTACCTTGAATTGTGATCTTACTGTGCTTATGTGAAGCAGGCAAATTTGGCCTGAGGTCCTGGCACTCGATAGATGAGCAAAAGGTCAGGATTTGCCATGCTAGGGAAACCCTGCTGCTGGAAACGATTAATTCCACCCTCCTTCCCCCAGCAAAGCCACACGCTTTCTTCAGCCCTGCAGATCAGTTTGCACTCGTTTTCCAGCAGTGCAGTGTGCAACCAGAGAAGCATGCTATTAACCAGCTTCTCCCAGGGCATGAGGACACAGCTTAGAGCAGCCACAGCCAATAATGTAACCTTTGCTTTGGAAGCTGGCCCAGAGACGCCGCGCCAAATGCCTCTTTCTGGTCTCTCCTCAGTCGTTCCCTACAGCTCTGCTGCCTTTTCCCCCAGTCCCTTTGAGAGACAGGATGGTGCAGGAGATGGCAGTGGTGCTGGTGTGTTGAGTCTGCTTCTGTGCTCCTGCAGGAAATCGTATCCTCACGCTTGGGGAGGTCCCAAAGGACCAGGTGTATGCCCTGAAGCTGAAGGGCATTTCCATATGCTTCTCAATGCTGAAAGCTGCGCTCAGTGGGAGCTACGTCAACTTTGGTGTCTTCCGGCTTTACGGGGATGATGCACTTGACAACGCCTTGCAAACTTTTATCAAGCTCCTGCTCTCCATCCCACATAGTGACCTCCTGGTAAGCCAGCATGCCTCTGACCTAATTGCACACTGCATGTACACAGAAGAGTCCATCCTCTGTGTGCTGCCCTGACTGAGATCCTTACCTATCCTGGGATGAGTTAGGGTGCTCTTCAGGGCACGTATGCCTGTGTTGCTATGTCCAAATGGCTGTTAAGTCCCCTTGTCTGCCTCCATATCCAAAGAGCCGTGGTGTTAGCTGTGCCACATGTGGCAGTAAAGACGCCACCACTTTGATCTGGGTTTCCAGAGGGGAAAAAAACCAAGGCAGGAAGAACTCATTGCCTGTGTTTCCTGTTTCTGTGTGCAAAGAATGGCCCATGTGTCTGTGCTGAAGCTCACTCCTCACTCTGCCAAAGAGGTGTCCCTTCACTGGTCTCCTTCCCCACCCAGCACTCACCCCCGTGCACTTGGCGCACTGTTCTGCTGCCACAGTTTTAACCCAGCTGGAGGCTTGTGTGACAGGGGCCCATGCGGTACTCACCATAGGGATCTCTCCCAGCGTCTTCTAATGCTCTGTGGTGCCAGCCATCATTCGGAGTTCCCAAACTCCTGTGCTTGAAAAAATGTACTTGCTAGCAGGGCTCCCACATCCTTGGACCAGCCTCCCCCTGTTACAAAAGTTTCTTGTTTCTCTTTCATCTCCCCCAGCTTCAGCCAGTCCTGCCAGGTTCCTGTGTGCGTCACTGTCTCAGCCTTTGAAACCAGACAATGCAGCCTTTTGATGCGAGACAGGAGTGGGAGATTGAGCTGGGCTGATGTCCAGTGCACACCTTCTCCTGCTGTGTTCTCCTGAAGAACTCTGCTTTTCTTCCTATAAGGGGCAGCCTTGACAGAAGGCTATACACGGGTGTCAGGGAGCAGGATGGGATATTAAAAGGTGTCTTGCTGAAGGAGTATCTTGGATGGATGAGCAAGCTTTAATCTTTCCCACTGAGTCAGACCTTCCTGGGCTTCAGTGTGCAATGAAGCCTCTGATTGCAGAACAGAATCTGATGAGAAAGCAGTCATTGCTCCTTGCCCCCACAGGTTCCCTGAGGCTCATGGTGCCAGCTCCTCTTTCGCCCGGAACATAGCTGCAGCCGGATAATTGCTTCCTTACCTGAAAGATGCTTCGTGCCGACAGAGCCATTTCTTCGCTCTGTGTGGCTCCGGGCTCTGCGTCCACAACAGCAATTAAAACGCAGCCTTGCTGTTCTGAAGGCAGCCGCCTTGCCTTCTTGCTTCTGCATAAGCCTGGTGAACTGTTTCTGTGCCCACTTGCAACGGCTCCTTTGGCACAGCCCATGCTGAAGTGCTTGGCCAGTGTCACTGCAGAGCTGGTTGGCAGGCTCCAGGACTTGCATCATTATCCAGGTCCTCCTTCTTCAGCAGAACCTGGGAGTGGTTATAGTTGCTCCCATACTTCCAGGGAGGCTGTTCTTCCTCAGATCTATTGCCACTGACCCACTAAAATAGGAGGCAGCACCTCCAGTGTTTGAGTTGGCCAAATAACTCGCCAAGCCAAAAACGGATGGAAGCAGGGTATGGGGAAATGTTCTGATAAAACACTGATGGAGGAAGCCTGTTGAGATACTCCAAGGTGACTAGAGAGATGGGGGTGTACTACCCATAGGTTGTCTGTAGGGGGATTGTTTTGCATAAGCTGTTTTCAAGACAGTGAAAGCGAGTAATCTCCAGGTGATTGGAAATACATGTGTTTAGGCTTCCGCTGCTCTGCCAGAAGCTCCATGCTCAATTCCAAACTGAACAGGAGCCCTAAACAACGCCTCTCTTTCTGCAGGATTACCCCAAACTCAGCCAGTCCTACTATTCCCTACTGGAAGTTCTCACCCAGGACCACATGAACTTCATAGCCAGCCTGGAGCCCCACGTAATCATGTATATTCTCTCTTCCATTTCTGAAGGTCTCACTGCACTAGGTAACTATCTGCCTTCTTTTGGTGCATGCAAAAAGGGCTCTCTTGAAAAGAGGAGAGGAGAATGGGCTTTAGTCTACACTACAGATTTAAAGTCATCAATACCTAGTTAAGATCTATTTGCAGCAGTAGATATTGCGAGTTCATTTTAATGGCATGCCTCATCTTTGTTACGGAGGTGTTTGTGGGCTAGCAGATCAGTGCCCTGTATGCAGGCACTGTGCACACATGTAATACAGATGGATGTGGTCACTTCCCTGAACAGCTCACAACTGAAATTAGACCAGTGATGCAATGTATTGTGCCATGGGGGGGTGAAACATGAAGTGGTTCAGCGACTGAACCCCGGTTGGTACCATCCTAGATTAGGGTGTTAGCAAAGGTTAGGGTATAGGAAGATCTGTGGTCTCTGAGAGTAGCTGAAGCAAGGAGCAAACATGGAGGCAGCACTGTGAATCCTTGTACATAGGGCTGTGGCCCCTCTTTGATACCCAGGACAGGAGGAGGAGTTTTTCTGATTCCATGAACTTGAACTGTAGCTGCTGGTAGCATGCAATAGAAAATCCAAGTCTGAAAGGTGTAGCTCTGTCCAGGACTGGGATGATGATACATAACATGCAGCTCCTGGAGAGCATCCCTGGTGGTTTTCAGCCCCAAACACCTTAGAATCTCAGGGTCCAGCAATCATACAGCCTGGCAGAGCGAGTGCTGGCTGTGGCAGATTGGCCTTTATCAGCTTCAAGGTCAGCAATTGGGGTGGAGTAAGGCAAAGGAAGGCCAAGGTTCCTTTCAGCTACTGGGGAAGCTGGCACCTCTCTTGCAGCGTTGAGTTCTGTCTCTGCTGAAGGGGCTGCTGGTGGGGCTGTCACGGTGCATCGACAGGGAGGGGTGTCACAACATGGCCCAAAAGCAGCTTTATTAGCATGCCTCCTGGCCCTCTGCAGCTTCCCTAGCCGTGAGCATGACAGCAGTCAGCATCACATAGGAGACCTAGTCTGTTAATTAGAGAAATGGCAGGGTCTGTGCAATTACCCCAACTCCCTGGGTTGTCAGCACTGATGAAAGCCTGTGCCTGCCTATATCTTGCACTCAGGGCTGATGAACATGCCAGTTATCAGGCTGTGTGTGTGTCAGCTTGGCTGGTGGAGGTGAATGGATGCCATGAGGCTGGCCTCTGAGAGGGGAGAAGTGCAGGGCCAGGCAAGGAGCTCCATGGGAGTCTTGGCCAGCCGCTGGACCAGGTGGAGTGCTGGAGGTGTCCCAATGTGTCCCCTTCTCCTGTTCTCGCAGACACCATGGTTTGCACAGGCTGCTGCTCCTGTTTGGACCACATTGTCACCTATCTCTTCAAGCAGCTATCCCGCAGCACCAAGAAGAGGACCACCCCCCTGACCCAGGAGAGCGACCGGTTCCTGCACATCATGCAGCAGCACCCGGAGATGATTCAGCAGGTAAAGAGCTGAGAAGGGGGATATCGGGGGTGACGCATAGGGGGTTCACATGCACCCCCTGAGCATGGTGGTGCACCCCCTACAAAAAGGTGCCGCCAACACTGCTGGCAGCATCTGTGGGTGGTTGCCGACCCCGGTCAGCTCTCACCACCCTCCCCCACCACCGACAGCGCCGGCAGCATCTGTGGGAGCTCCCCTGCTTACCACTGCCGTGCTCCTGTTGCCGCCGCTGTGGCCCCCCGCCCTGCTGCCAGGGGCACGCCTCGTTCATGGGAGATAGGGTCCTTACACCATGAGCACATGACACTGGAGCACTTGTTGTGCAGTCCCCAGTCCCCTCCTGTAGGCACTGTCGCCTTCTCCAGAGCTGAGCTCCAGGGGAGCTGAGGCACTTACCTGATGTCAGAGGGAACTGGAAACCCATGGCTTATGCTGCAACTCCAGTATGTTGTTTATCACGTCCCAGAGCTCTGAACTGGGAACTGCCCTGGGGCTGATGCTTGGGGCCAACGTTCTGTGCATGCAGGATGGGGCATTTCGCACCTACACTCTGAGCAGGAGGGGCCCAAAACTTGGAACCTTTCTTAATATTATTTTTTTCAACATACTACCCCATTTGCAGTCCCCTTTTCTTGGGACTTGCTGAAAGCTTGTCATGGTGAAGCCAGGAGATATGTCTGCCACCCACTAGCATGCAGTCATTTTAACATACGTACCAGTTGAGCTGAAAAGCAGTAGCATGTGTGTATGCTTTTGGTTGAACACAGCAGTGTTGTTCCAGAGCTCAGTGAAGCAGCCGTCAGATTCTCCCTGATCTCTCCAGTAAGCATGCACTCTGCCTACCTTGGCTCTTCTGGTGTACATGGCTGGCAGGTTTTCTTTCTCTTTTGCTGGTCCTGATCATACAGTGCAGGACCTGCAACGTGAGCTGGAAGACCAGATATGCTACAGCCTTATGGGTAATACGTGGAGGCAGCTATAACCCCTTGGAGGAGTGCATGCTGGCAGATTGACACACATTTCTGGGGCAGGAGGAAAGTTGGCTTTGAGGGAGCAGCCTGACCCTCTTGCTTTCTCGTTATCTTTCCAGATGCTGTCAACAGTGCTGAACATCATCATCTTCGAGGACTGCAGGAACCAGTGGTCCATGTCCCGACCTCTACTTGGCTTGATACTTCTCAATGAAAAGGTAAGCAGGCCTGACTGCTCTCAGCAGACCAAGATGACCTTTTAGTTGGGAGAGACCTCTGGAGTTGGGACAGAGTCTGGTGTCCTGCAAGTGACGGAATTGCACTGGCAGAGTTGGATTCAGGAGAGCCAGGACAGCAGTGCAGCTCAGGTTGGCAGTGTCCCGGTGTCCTGCCCTGCTGAGGGGAAAAGCTCACATAGCATTTGCTTGGCTCACCCTTAGCTCCAGCAAATCCTCCAGTTACCCATTTACCCGAGTTCTAGAATATGCAAAAACCGAAGCTGCGCACTTCTTGCTACCCCTGAAAAGACAGCTGGCTCAGCACTCAGATGGCTCACTACCACTTTCCTGTTTCCCCCAGTATTTCTCAGACTTGAGGAACAGCATAGTGAACAGCCAGCCCCCGGAGAAGCAGCAGGCCATGCACCTCTGCTTTGAGAACCTCATGGAAGGCATTGAACGCAACCTGCTAACCAAGAACAGAGACAGGTTGGTATAGAGAGCTCGGCCTGGGAGGTGACATCACAGTACTGAGCCTGTAGCTCTGCTTAATGGATGAATGCAGTCTGCAGAGACTTGCAGTCCCTGCTTATGGCAGCATCACGGGCTAGGATTCAAGTATGTGGCCTAGGATAAGGCGTCTGACACTCCTGTATCAGTGCCGGCAAGCCCTGTTCTAACACGTGCTGGTCTCTGTTCCCATAGGTTCACCCAGAACCTGTCGGCATTCAGACGGGAGGTAAACGACTCTATGAAGAATTCCACCTACGGCGTGAACAGCAACGACATGATGAGCTGACGTCTCGCACCATCACCTGTACAGAGCAGCATCTCTTTGGCCTGGACCAGAGGGGTTACCGTTTCCGATGGAAAGAAAAGAGGGCGTTTCTGATCCCTGCTCTTCCCTCGGGTTGGACTGCGGCGCTCAAGCTCAGCCGTACTCCACGTCCAAGGGAGGAGGGAACAGGAGGGGGGTGTTCAACTCGCCAGGGCAGGGTGCTTCCGTTTCCTTGGGAGGGGTGGAGGGGGCATGACCCGGGTGCGAGAATCCAGCGTCTCCCTACCAGAACGTCTGCGTGGAACCCTAGCGCTCTGCTGCAGCCTGCCTTGTATAAACATGTACATTTTTTCATAACATTTTGAACAAGGTTTATATTGACTCAAGTTTAAAAAAAAAAAAAAAAAAAAATAAGCGTGACTGAAATTTTTACGGAGTCTAGTGCACCAATGCTGCCGTGAGGGTTGCGTATGCGAGTGAGGAAGATGTGTCTCCTGCTGGCTTGAAGCTTTACTTGGGTGAGGGGGTGTGAAAGTGCAGAGATATATTTAGTGACACGTGTAGAGAGAAACAAAAACCACAAATGGGGGGGGAAAAAAAGAGAAAATGTAAAATTCCAAATGTATATTTTTTTTCTTATAAGCCCCTTAAAAATCACGACTTCCTGTTACTGTCTCACCCTTGTTATTAGGAACTCAAAGCCATGCTGCGTGATCCATTCATCTGTGCTAGCTCGTGGGTGTCTCCTCCCCCAGTGTAATGGTAGATGCTGTTCCCATTGTCAGTCAGCTTCTGGTAGGGCCTTCGCCACCCAGCGTTGGTGCATTTGGCGAGTTGTTTCTTTCAGTAAGGGATCCTTCTCCCCACCCCCATCTAGCCCCACCCTGGGAGGAGCACTGCAGTGAGGCTGTCTCGCGTACCTGCCAACTCTTCTTTCCTTGGTTTTCTTTCTTTCCTCCCCCACCTCACAACCTCTGTCAAGCAGGAAGCATGTGTGGAACAGAGTGAAAGCCTTGGGCTGAGCTTTTCATACTCCTTGCCAGTGCAAGACCTGCACAGCCTTCCCGTGAGGCACCACGTGTCCATTTTCAGACACGCATGCACTCGGGAATGAGACGCAGCCAGGCTCTTGGAGGGGGGTTTGTATTGAATTTACCACTGTGGAGGGTTCTTAATAACAAGGTCTGCCTAGCATGAGTTATTTAACATCCCCCTTTAAAAACCAGTCTGTTTCTCTAAATCACCCTAATACATGTTTTGGATAGAAAACTTAATTACAAAGGAAAGTGTAATTGGGGAGGGGGAAACCTGTTTGCCTTGTACTTTCTCCATTACTGTTGCTGCTAGTTGTGTGCATCTCTAGCTCAGCTCTAACCCACAGCCACTCAGTCCTTTAGGTTTGGTTTCAGTTTCTCTGCCCGTACACCACCTACTCTGAATTTTTCTTTTTCTTTTTTTTTTTTTAATCTCCTTTCCTCTGGCGATTGTGTGTTGGGTCCTTTTTCGCGTGAGCAGATCGCTGGTTGACTTGTAAGGGTGTTTGCTGCATACAGTGTAAGCATTGTGACTGCAAATAAACTTCAATGGTTTCTACTGAATTGTGTCTGCTGTTTGCAGAGGCCACTTGCCTCACTGATAGACTCAAAAACCCACTCCTAATGTTTCTCGTCACAGGGTTCTGCCACCTGGACTAGGGCCTGAGGCGCTGCAGCAGCCTGCCATGATGTACGGGTAAAAGCAGTGTTATTGGCAGACAAGGTTCTTGGGGTACATGTGGTATCTTTTTATTAGACCAACTAAATATTTGGAAAAATTGTTCTTTGCAAACTTTCAGGCACAGGGAGAGTCTGCATGGGTGTTACTGGCAGGACAGGTTTGTATTCAAGACTTCATTGGACAGTGCCATCAGGCCTAGGTGCTTGGCCTGTGATTGCAGATTATTCAGCTGTGCCTCACAGCTTCCCTGTCTTGGAGGTATCAGTTAATTATCTGAAACATTTTAATAAGCTCTGTTCCTTAACACTAAAGAGCATGAACCCATAACTGTTGAACTGCCTTGAAACTATGGTTTGAACTTAAACCAGAACCCAGAAAGAATCTCTGCAGCTGCTTTGACAGCAGAGTAATTTGGCTTCATTTTCATTTTGAATGAGCAACCCTGCAGCTTGCCTCCAGCTCAAGGGCATTCTTCCCAGTTCACATACCAGAGCAGAGGCCACCTTTTTCTACTGTTGGCAAGGGCTTGAAGTAACTGCACTCACGCAGAACAGAGCTCTCCTGCTACTGCTAGCTCTTCTGCATCAGCAGTCCCTCCAAATCTGAAGGGCTTTGCCAGCGGATTTAATATTCAGGGTCTTCTGGTTAGGGATGCCTCTGACCATGAACTAGATGCTGACAAAACCTGTACAGATTCACTTTTTATTGAGCCTCAGGGAGGCAGGACAAAAGGCCTGAACTGATATGCAAACACAGGGCCCTAAGTTCTTTAGCCCACTCCTTTCCGTTGAAAAACACAAGCCAGCAGCAGCTACTGTGTCCAGGGAGTATCTTATCCCCTTATTGCTTTCATCTATAATGAAGAAAAGGTGGGCGGGGGGGAAAGGGAGGAAAAAATACTGCCCTAACAGAACTTGTCTAGTAAAGAAAGAACGCCCAGAATTGCAACTGGAGATGATATGGACACTTGTGGTTTATTGTTTCAAACTGATTAACTTGCAGTATATCCCAGTGACATGGGAGGCTTGTCAAGTCTAGGAAGAACCACACCAGAGAAGAGCAGTGCTCCAGGGAGATGCAATACCTTGTGAGAAGTTCTTCAGCTGTTTTCAGATTTAAGGCTGCTGACTCCCAGGTTACAGGTGCAGGGTGCCAGGGGATGCTATTCTGTGCTTCCACCATCCCACTGTATGTAGCAAGATTTAAGTCACAACCATTTATTGACAGGGCACTTTAGTTCACTTGAGCACCATAAAAGCACAGAGCAAAAGCTGATCTCTAAGTCAAGTTCCCCTTCAGTTGCTGCGTGTTCGTGTAGCTTCAGAGCAACTGTTAACACTCCTGCAGCAGGGAGTGGCCCCGTCCAGTGTACAGAAGGGGTTTGTTCTACCCATGGTCACAAGCTGCCTTCACTGCAGCAGCCATCTTCCTCTGGGTGGCTGAGTTGTAGATGACGCTGTTGTAACCCTCTCTGTTTCGAGCAATTTCAATGGCAAAAAATTGGATCCTGGTGGCTAAAAGGGGGAGAAAATAAACATATCGTTATAGCAGCTCTGTGGCGTAATGTATCTTCCCCTCCCAACAGCTCTTCCAAGCTTCTGCTACTGCCCCCTTCATGCACAGACATGCAGCCTTTTTAATCCAGAAGGGAGCGGCTCTAGGTATGGCAGGACGCACAGCTGCTTCTGCAACAGTTACCCCTTAAAATAGCACTTTTTGTGGGTTAACCAGCAGAGCAGACAGTCTATAACTTGGTGCTGAGTCTAGGTTTGGTTCAGTAACTGAGGAGCAACTTGGGTTTTTGTGTGTTGACATGACAATTTTTTTCTTAAAGACAAGTCAAATCAGCTAAATCAATTCCAGATCTCAGAGTCATTCAAGAACCATGTGGCCCTACTACAGGCAAGCATCCTCCACCCATGCCTGAGGCTTCAGATGTTTCGAAAACCTTCGGTGGGCATCCTACATGCAGGCCCAAGTCTGAAGGCTTAGAGTTCGGACACCCCCGAGGGTTGCCTGCCCTCAGCCATATGGCCACAGAAGCAAGCTAGGGACAACCTGGCACTCTATTTAGAAGTGCCACGTAGAAATTTGCACCCAGTTTCTGCATGGGCAGGCCTTCCTCTCAGGTTGTACGCAGCGGTTTGCTCACCAAATATCGTATTCTCGTCCGTGTAGTCTTTGCTGCAGTCCAGCCGCAGCAGGGTGCCGTAGTTGAAGTCTTCGACGACCCCCTCAAACTGCATGCAAAACGGACGCCACTTCTAGAGACAGAAGAGCCGGGGCTGTAAACTTCTTCCCGGCAGCCGGATAAGCGGAGCCCGTTCTCAGCCCTCAGATCCCATGTCCCCGAACCCGCCTGCTGCTCACGATGCCTTGTCCACGTTCGGGAGAACAACAAGTGCGCCGGAGAAGCCAGAAAGCACCCGCAGTCGGGAATCCCTTCACAGCAGACGTGTCTCCAGCGTGGCTTTGCGTCATCCCATGCCACGACCGCTGTGGCGCTTCCCCTCCCCGAGCCTTCTCCCTCCTTCCAGCCCAAGACTTTCCCCTGGGGCAACGCTGCGTCCCTGTTGCAGTTTGCCCAGAGCACCAACCTCCTTGGCTGGCTCCGATTTGAGCTCCTCCGGCTCCAACACATCGATCCTGAGGCGCCCGAAGCGCTCCCGGAAGGCGGCGTAGATCTCCTCATCCACCTTGGTCAGCTTCAGAAACGTCGGGTCCACCGAGGAAATGAGCTGTTGGGGGGTGGGGAAAGGGGAGAAAACCCGGGGCCGGGCTCCTGGGTCCCGAGAGCTGCGAGCAGCAGCGTGCTCGACCCCACCCCTCCCCGGCGGGAAGCAGGCAGCCCGGCCCCGGCCCCGCACTCACGTTGAAGTAGACCTCGGCGTGCTGCGCCGCCTTCATGGCCCACATCATCTCCACGCCGGGCTGCGGGGACGGGACGGGACGGGACAGGGGGTGAGGGGGTGCGGCCTCCTCGGCCCCGGCCCCGGCCCCCCCCCGCCTGGCTACTC